>NC_088331.1:47280625-47616250 GCF_036884655.1 Musa acuminata AAA Group
ATTACCGATTAATTTAAAAAAAAAAAAATAAGATAGATATGAATTTAAATTTAAACCCTGAGACCTTTCAATAATACAACAACAGAAACTTTGTATTACCAGTATTAATCCCAATAAATCTCATCCTATTTGAACTAGCTAGTCAAGTATTCCAACTCATCACAGGTCCATTACCTTTGATTTGCACAGATTCCAAATCTAATTAATGAGTGTCCCAATTGAAGTTAGATGAATCCAGATCTAAAAAAAACATCCCTACATTTGTGACACAGAAAGATTGGCATACTAATTTTGATTTAGGCCACAACATTGAGATGGAATACAGCACAATCTGCACTACGAGAGTAGTAGAGTCTGCCATATGACCTGCTAAACACTCAAGGTTGACGGGTTGAGAGATGGAAATGTGCCAAATGTTCAAAAGCAATAATAATTATTAACATACAGTCCATATGTAATTTCTTAATTTCAACTATTATAAAACAGAAGGGAAGAAATTTATGACAGCAAACTTAGTCGAGAAGCATATACGAGATGAACAAATGCACAGCAGCAAATGCTCGAGGGGGAAAAAGGAACGCCTTCAAGGCTTATAAAGGGGACGAACTTTTTCTCTTATGCATGTTATCCTCCTGAGAGGAGGAATGTGCCAGTGCTGATGATGACATAGCAGCATGGTATGATGAGGAGACCAGTTGAGCAAGTGCTGGCATTGCCCCTCCTGCGAACCATGACGAGTATCAGAACCACAGTTAATAGAGAAGACCAAGAAAATATGCTAAACTATCTTTCAAACAAATAAAAATGTCATGTATATACTAAGTTTTGTTCAGAACCATGTGAAAATAAAAGAAGTTAAGAACCATCTTCTCATAACATACTCCATGTAACCGTAATTATCTGAATATTAGCAGATAATGGAAAACATAACCAATATTGAAAATTAACAAAGCTCGGTCATCGCAAGATTTTAAAGGCAAACAAAGGATAACAGAAAAAAATGAAGTTTCTGATGCAGAAGGTGAACCCAATCAGACATTGTTCGATATCAAGGGATTGCCATTACAATGCTAGCGAGTAAGAGTCATCAGCAGTGTGTGTGCGCGCGCATATGCCAATATACTTTTTTTGTGCAGGGAAACCAGGCACGTGCCTGTGCACAAGATTGGAACAAACTAGAATAGTGTGGCATGGCAAGCACATGGGCCATACCAAGTCGATCTATGGCCAATAACATGCTCTGCAAATAACTTGGCACCCGTTGTTGGTAGCTGTAATTTACCGAGTTCGTCAAGAAAAAAAATAAAGCCATAAAATGTTGGATTAGTAAATAATTTATGGGGACCAAATTTCTCGCAAAAAAGGGGCAGATGTCTGACAATCTCTCCTAGGATCACGGAATGAACTTCATGAAGGTCTTCTAAATTTTATGCGAATGACACTGTTAACAATGAAACAGAGAATCCAACCAAGTGGAAATAACAAGACTTGAAGATATTTGGACTGTCAAGTGAACGGAGACCAAAATATCTGAACAATGTTATCGCAAAAGTGGATCAAGATTATCTATTTCCCTAATGCAACAGCAGGAACTAAATCATCAATCATAAACAACAACAAAATTGAAATCAATCGCTGTAACAAATGGGAAAATCTCTTGGAAGTGTGGAGTTGGCAACCAAACAAAAGTGATTACGCTAAGAAACAAAACATTAGAGAAAGCTCAAAAACTGAGAGAGAACTTGTCATATTATAGCAGCTACATTCATAGTAAACATAAACAAATTAACAAAAGAACACTAGATCAGAAAAAACCTTATCTTATGCATCCAGATGGATTTGAGAGAAATAAAAGTTTACAGGAAAGTGGAAGAACAAATGGAACCAAAAACATAGAAAATCCATCTTAAATGCCCAGGTGTTTGTGAAGAATTCTAGTTGAAACTAATTATATTAACAATGAAGGATACTGAAAAAGGTCACTTGACTATGTTGAACAAAACAAGATCTTGTGATTTTAACCTGACAATAGAATAGTATTTACTAGTAGTTTCCTCGAGAACCACATTCATCCATATCAAATCTTTAAAGATGTTATTTCCAACACTTATAAATAGCCACAATCATGAAGTGCGTGTATAATTAAAACAAGAGTGAAAACCAAGAATATTGCAAAATTCAAATATCAAATAAAAAGCTTCTGAACATCAAGGTATAAAAAAAATGTAGTTTAATGTAAACCTTAACAATAAATAATGGAACTTCAAAACACTTGCAATGTCTATTCAAACAGGGAAGGCCATATCATGGTATAGCACCTGTACCAGCTGATATGTTATGATATAATTGTGGAACTCGACATGGACTATCCAAAACAAATTTGAGTAGGACAGTGTTCCACCCTAGACTGTTCTGTTCGGAGCAGTTGGAACATATAATCTACCTGGTCATCTAAATCAATTGAGTCTTCCAAATCCCAATGCTGCAGAGAAGGGAGAAGGAAAAGGGGAAGAAGCCTTGAACTGAGGGCCAAGCACAAGGAGGCAAAGGTATATAACAGTTTGGATTTTCTGTTTTTGGTTTACTTCTTGGTCTCCTTCAATTTAATCTAATTGTTTTTTGTTTTCCTTTTCTGAAATCACAAGATATCAGTACCGGAAGGCAGACTACCCACTTGCATGCCACACAAGTTCATCCGACTAAGGAACAGTATGGGTACCATTAACAAAATGACAATACTTGGTGCCAGATACCAGTCCTTTTTGGATGCTTCTTGACACATGTTTGATAGTTTAAAACATTTGATGTCATAGCAATATCTACATTATTCGTTAAATATGGTGTACAGGAAGGTGATGGTTCATCTACATAAGGTTTCTAGGCATACTGATAGCAATATATACCATCTTTACTATGTGCGCAATCTACTTAATTCTTTGCTACATGAATATGGTTGTTATGCTTAAACATAAGATAGTAACTGAATTCTACAAAAGTCACCATATAAGAATATTAATTATATCCTAAAGTACATGCAATGAGGTTTTTTTTTGGATTATGGTACAATATACCCATGTTTCATAGCATATGACTCTTATACAATGATGACCCACTAGAAAATTCTAAAGAAAAGCACAATCTGACCTGCCAATCCAGCACAAGCTGATGAGAAAACAATTACAGGTGGCACCTGCAAAGATAAAATATTCAGTCAGGGCCAGCCATGCAACATTAAGCTCTCACTAGAGCATCACATACATCAAAGAAATGGATAATCACATTAAAAATTAATCGCCCAACTAAATGTCAAATTTCAGTCTCTATTATAGCTAGAAATATTGATATCTACAATTGATTAAGAAGCCTCTATTATAGGTACATTCCCTAGACACAAAGAGGATTAACACAAGGTAACTAAATTGGTCCAAAAGCTGACAAACTAAAAATTATGATGATAAAGATTTACAATAGGACTCACAAAAATTATGATGGTAACATAAGTAACTAGGATTGGGTGTAAAACAGTATAGGCTAGTATATATTTCTCTGCAGAATGTTCTTTTTCCTCAGAAGGGAGCAAAAACATGGTTTGTACTAGGTAGTTTTGGCTGGTCCAGATCAGGATCTACACAAGTCAATACTGTAATCCTGAAAATATCAGGGACACACGGGCATTCCCATAACTCAACCACCTGCAAACCTTGAGCAAGAAGACAAGGTTTTCACACTTCACAAGGATCCTGATGCATGAAATCAGAAAACAGAAGGATCTTAATTCATGCAATGTAACCATAAAATAATCATGTCAAAATCAACTGCGAAGCAAGAAAAGAGACTAACGCATCAATACACAAGATATAGAACTAATGTACTTACACCAATAAAAAAATGTAACCACATAGGCCCCTTGACCCACCTCCTCACGATAGGCATAACTGCGAAAATTGACAAAATATACATGGATTACAAGCATGAAGGTCAAAACGTATATGAAGTTATGGGCAATTTTTTTGCAGAATAAAAAAACAAAAAATTGATAAAATGATGCCTATAAAAGTGTTGTGCTGCAAGGAGTCCATGCTGGGCCTGCGTGGTCCACCATGGCATGCTAGCGGTTCATGATGTTGTAGTTAGAGGCAATAATTTACTTATAATCCATGGTCCTGACTTGTGCTAAAGCACTGCAACTATTATTAGACCTCAGCGAAGACTTTGAAGATGATACGTAATAGGCCGCGGCTATCCGCTCATGCAAGCCTGAGACTGAGGTGTGAAGGCTACTTCATTGATGTTATTTTTAAAACCAATAATACTGTCTACATAAAGAGAAAAAACAGTTTTGCCTATAAAATAATGCATCCTTTGCCCCAATTTTGTGGATTAGGATAACATGGATATCTATA
This sequence comes from Musa acuminata AAA Group, assembly GCF_036884655.1. Taxonomy (NCBI): domain Eukaryota; kingdom Viridiplantae; phylum Streptophyta; class Magnoliopsida; order Zingiberales; family Musaceae; genus Musa; species Musa acuminata. The sequence continues at coordinate 47,285,029 of NC_088331.1, forward strand.
CTAGTTATGCAATTCATCCTCTGAATCTTCAGATTTTCAGTTTGTCAGAAAATTTTTTGAACAGGACTTGGACGTATGCTGGATTTAAGTGTTGCAGAAAAAAAATCTCATCAAATTGTCAATATTCTTAGATAGACCACCAATCAGGTAGGCCTGTCTAATTATAATTCCACCATTGGTTTGTTGACTTCTCACTTGACAATGCACAGGTCGTTTACCTGCCATAGCTGAATCAAAGATTTGAGGGTATGGTTATTGGCATAACAAATTGCAAAGTCCTCTACGGTCCAACTAATCCAAATTGATGTCAAAAACATTGTAACAATGGCAAGTATTATTTTAGAAGTTTATAGCTCAACTAATTTTATCTCATGAGAGCTTTGATCAGAAAGAGCAAAGAACTATCTGAAGCACATAACCTAAGCTACATGAGGCGTAAAGAATAAGATATTCAAAATGAAGAGATAAATGAATATGATTGTATAATGTAGGGTCAACAATAAATCTAAAATTCAGGGAACTTGTGAAGATCAATAAACATACCATGGTTAAATCCATAAACTGCACTCGCAGTCCCACCAATAGCGGTACCGATCTAATCATAACATAACAACAGATAAGACAGCTGGGTCTTCAAAGAATCAGATAGCCAATTTTCGATTCCATGTGAACAACATACATCAATAGCTTCATCCTTAATTCAATACATACGTACAACACGTTTATTAACTTCAATCATATATTTAGAACAAAGACCAATCTCGGAATCAACAAGATAGGGGTTGGGGAATTCACCATCGAAAAGCCATCTCGAATCAACGGTGCGACGGTCCAGCTGCTCGTTTCCTTCCGTCAGACGCATGGTGGGATCAGAAAATCGAAGATAAGATGCAATTAAAGAAGAAATACGAAGCAACAGCCAATCACAGTCCGCGAGAAAGAAAGGAAGAAACGACATCGAACAGCGATACCAGGTCCTTGGAGAGAGGCCCCGAGCAGAGATGGCACCTCTCATGGGACGGCTTGGGATCTCCCATTCCCTGAATCACCAACTCCTCCAAATTCTTGGAGCTTTCGGAATTGCCTCTCGATCTCGATCTCCAACTCCGCCTTTCGAAAACCGCTACTAAGAACCCTCGAAAGTGGGTAGGAAAATTCTGTACATTTGTAAATAAATCCCTCAACAAATTAAAAATACTTACATGCCATTGTCAAGGCAAGTTTTTTTGTTTTAAAGATTATTATTTTTCCCTTCTCTTTTATGATATTGTTTAAAGAACAAAAATTTTATATTTATTTCATAAACAAAACCAATATTTACCAGTCATAATTTTTAAAAATATTTTTATTTAATAATATTGGATGAGATGTTATAATATTTAAATATTTAATGATATTATTTTTTAAGAGATGAAATAATTAATGCTAATGATACGAGAAGAGATTAAAAAAATATTATAAATTATAAATAAAAATTTAAATAAATAACTTTCTATAAATTTTAATTATGATAAAAAAAAATTCATATAATTGAGACTTTATAATTTTATCATTGTTGATGGTGAGAATACTATTCACAAATATTTATTAAATAAGCATATATAATTTTGAGTATCAACAAGTGTAGTAGTTCCTCGTGCTACTAATATTAGTTTAGTTTTAAGTCATGTCAACAATCTTTTGATTGTCTTAAAACAATATCATTATTTTATTTATTCTGAAAACAAAATAACTACAAAATATATACAATTTTATTTTGATCTATTTTCTCATGGGATTTGTTTTATTGTACAATTTTATTTCTCGTGGAATAATCCAAATTATTTTTTGCCTGGAATATGTTTAATATCAACTGTTAATGCATTCATGTCATGTCAATAGTTGCAGAATAACCTGTGACTGTTTACCATATCAGTAACTTTTAATCGTACAATCTTTCATGTTTTCATTACTATGCTCTTGAACAATGTAAGCTTGATATATGCATGGACCTTTTTTTCTCTCTAAAATAGAAAGCTAAACTTCTTACATGCTACATCAAACATCAAGTACATCCCATAAATAAGGAGATTTGATGATAGCCCTATTAAAAGATGTTAAACCAAACGATTAGCTACAATATTTTCAACGATTAGCTACAATATTTTTCTTCACGCAATACACGAGAGATTTTTCCATCAATAAATAGATAAGACATCGACAAGTACATATCATGTATTAAAGTTAAAATTCTCCGAGAAGAAGTTGTGTTTGTTGATGATGTCCACCGTCTACTTAGAATCAGTCTCCATGTGTAACCACCTCATCCCGAGTACTCTCATGGAAATTTATTGAGCATTGCAGCTGTAGCTCAATCCATGATGTCCGAGGTATTGAGAGATGCAGCCACCATGTCACATAGAAGATCATTGCAGGGGATGAAGAACATGAAGCTTCATAGACAGGTAGCACAGACATTAAGATCAACAAGTGAGAGGACCATGTAAGAACATGTCTCCTGTCAAAATCAACTGATGAAAAATGAGAAAAGACACAGATAGAAGATATATATTCTTGCCTCTTTTTTATTCTCAAGAAAAAAGAGTGATCTGAACTTTATTGATTCCTGCCATTCTTTTGACCAGGGAGGCGGTTGGAGATATTCCCTGTGGAGAATGTCAGAAGAATTAAACAATTTCATGTACCACTCAATGAAACATGCAATATATTCTGGTTATCTGATGGTGAGAACAATTTATGCCCAATCTCATCCTCATTCTAGGGGAATAATATTCGTTCCATGAATAATAAATTCTAGATATGAATGATGAGGACCTTTTAATCTCACTTGAGTTAATGGAGAAGAATGACACTGTATGTAAGATTGCTATCTTGTTATTTGTAAATACTGTCTAGAAGAAGCAGGAGGTAGCTACAACTACAACAAGCAGTCTTTACATACAAACAAAAACAAGAAAAATCAAGAATCTTTGTTTCAATCCATGGAAATATGAACTTGGCCAGATGTTCCTGAAAAGACATGCTTCAGAATGCATTGAGACAGAGAAAAAGTTGAAGCTCTAGGGATGACAGCCACAAAAGAATACCTCACAGTTACATACATTCAAGACTCAAGGGTCTACAACTGGATAGAAATTTATATATCTAAATGCCTATGTATGACCTGAGCTGATTTCTCACATTGTACATGGTAGAAAAAGTTTCTACCCCCAATTTAAGGCATGAGCAAATCAAATGTTTCAGCAGACCTCCGGAACAACAAAAAGACCTGAGGTGTAAGTCTCTGATCAACTGCCTCTGCAAAAGATACTATAAAAAATATTTTCTGGTACAAGATAAAATGATGGTCAATTCTTCCCCATAAATGTATTCCATATCACGCATTCATAGAACAGTTCTATGTAATGGAGTTTGATACCTAATAGGAGGATATCTAGAGTGTTACCCTTTGCATTGTGATCTTGACTTGGTCCTGTAGGCAGAAATGAGTTGAGTAATTATGACCATATTTGCACTTAACCATGCAACAAATGCCAAGTACGTACACATGAAAACTAACATGAATAGTTGTGCATGGTTATCTAGCTTCTGCTGATGGAAATGAAGCGGTCCAGCCATTCGGCAAGCTATGATGTATGAATGAAATAGAATATATATGTTTGCCTTTATGCTCTGTTCTCCTTCCATTAATAAATCTCAGATCAACAATTGGCTTAGAGTGACGACTTCCAGAATCTATCCCTTTTTTTTTTGTACCTCGGGACAGCCAAATAAGTATCATACTTAGTGGAGGAGACAAGAGGGAATTAAATCCTTATTTCATTCCATCACTTTGTGTTCAGAATGTACATAAGAGCATCATGTACAGTAGAGTTTTCCCATCTTTACAGAAAATATGCGAGTAATTCTCCTTCCGGATGCATCCATTCAAACAATATTTTCAACTTTCTAATAAAACTCCTTTTCCAAAAAAAAAAAACTTTTTAATATAACTGACAAAAATTCCTCAATCAACTCTATGAATGACAAATCTCTACCACCTGCAAATATATTATCCAACTCTAGACTTCCATGAGATCCCAATGCATCATAGACCAAACACCTAAGTTGTTCATTCAGGTCCCAGAAAAATAAGGTTTCCAAATGTGAGGGATCTGCTTACTGAGCCACTACAAATAGTTAAGGAATATGGAAATTTTGCAAGCTCTGAAGACATCAGATTGTATACCTTTCTGTACGAAACCTATGCTCAAGAGCATAAGGTTCCTAATTTTTGTTCCACGGTCCATTGTACTATAATAATGAATGTTTATGGATTTATTCCATGGACATGAAGGAAGCTAAAGCTGTACCACTAGTTGAAGCTTTAACCTGTGAACATTGACAACGAAAGTTACAGGCCTGAATCCACAATTACTTAAAGCAGGAAGGACATACTTTTCGAGTTGTGAAGATTAGATCAATAGTTGAGTTTCTGTTCAACTGATTCCAAATTTTCTTTCCATTTGCCATATAAGGAGAGCTTTGGAGGCATCTCTCATCAATGTGGAGAGTTGAGGCAGCTCAAGCTCCTTCCTAAACAAGAAGAGAATACATATAGGACATAACTATGTACATGTCCTAGCTCTCTAGAAATATTACGTTGTCAGCATAGAAACAAACAGATTTGAAGTTCCAATTGGAAACAAGCAGCAGGAGCAAAGTGAGGGCAAAAAGGTAAGAAGAACAACGAAATCAAATCTGGTGTTGTTACATTATAATGTGTTGTTGCATATCCAATGTGTTGTTACACACAGTATAATGTGTTGTTACATTATACTGTGTTGTAAAGGTGCAAAATCCAATTTCCCTAGTATAATGTGTTGTTACATTATACTAACAAACAATACACAATTTGCAGTCAGTGCTGGAGAAGGCCCAAGAGACTCTTAGGAAGCAGGACTTGGGTTCTGCGGGACTGGAAGTTGCCAAAATCCAAATCTCTGAACTGGTCTCCAAAGTCTCAAGTGAATGTTTCATCAATTCATTTGCAAGTCTGGAAGAAATAATAACCAACCTATGTTACAGGTAACTCCGGCCCAACTCACTGATTGTTCGGCGGATTGTTGTTTGATCTCATCTAAGGGATCGGAGAAGGAGCAAGTTATCAGCCAGGGGTTAACAACTCAACATGAAGAATTTCCCTTATGCATGAAAATAATTGGAGAACATACCAGGATTGGACAGACTCAACAGGCATGGTGTAATAATCTGAATGAGCAGAAGGCTTCATCCATTTTAAGAGATTCAGAAAGGAATTCTTTCCCAATCCAGAGGGACAAAAACATTATACAAGCAAGCGTTAAGCCTCAAGAAGACAATAGAGACAGTAGAAATGTTCCTGATGTAGGAAGAAAGGAAAGAGATGGTGTAAACAATTTTCTTGAGCATCCAAGAAGCAAGAGCACGGCAGTTCAACAGGAGAATAGACAGCAACCAGATGGATTTGCACTCCCATGTCTTGCAACAGAACTAGAGCTAAAAATATATGTAGGTGATGAAGCTGCATCAAGTTGTAAACAATTTGACCTGAATGGCTTCAGTTGGAACTGATGTTTGGAGCAGAATTCTTGTCAGAGAGAGAGAGAGAGAGAGATGAAAAAAGTGCCCGTTGGTAAAAGAAAAATGCAAAATAAGTGACAAGTTGATTCCAGAGATAAATGATTGAGTATACGCATTGAGAAAAATGAAAAAGAATGAACAGTGCTAACAGGTGAATGTGGAGTCATAATGGTATCAGCATGCTGCCAAGATAGCCACCTCGCATAATTTTTCATACATGTGATCCCAATTATACCCAATTTAATAAGCATTCACATCCTAACAAACACCGTTAAAGATATCTTTTTTTTTTCTTTTGAAGTAAATGTTGAAGCAGATATCTCTTATACAATATCTTATGCACCTCTTTTCTTCAATGTGAATTTATCATGATCTTACTAACCTCTAATTTCCCCCTATTTTTCTAATCATGTAACATGGTAGATTGATCTGAAAACTACACCAGTAAATATGATCCCTGTACCCACTTATTGTTTATTATCAATAAAATAAAAGCAAGTAAATTACTCGGCTATACAAAAATGGTCTTTTGATTGCATAAAATAAACTACGATGTCATCACTGTAAAAATAGGGCGAAAGATTTCCACGCTGGAACAAATTATAAGGGTTAGTCCACGAAAAAATGATTCAGCAGTGAATGAATCTCCAATCAAGAAAGACATGTCACAGAAAGATGTCAAGAAACCCCAAATCTCCAGGTCCCTTAATTCTTGCGGATCGCTTGACCATTTGGTGCCAGAAATTGATCAGGACAAAATAAGAAAGTGCCGAAAAGAACCAGAAAGGGTTCCTTTTGACCTCAAACTGGGTACGGTGATGAAGAGGATCGCAAATCAAGAAACACCGAGAAAAAGAATCCCTTTCTGGGGCGAACTATGATCCACGAAACGAAAATTTAATCTAAACAAGATAAACTAGCAGTTTCTGAAGGGAATATCCAATCGATAAATGCATCTATCGATTAAATCCCTAATCCCAAAGAAACCCAAGGGTTTCTTTTATGAAAACACGGGGGATGATCGACGAATCTAAACAAAATGAAAGGAATCAAACAGGTATCAAACAAGAAAGGGGAAGTGCATCGTAGACCTCGTAGTGATCGAAGAGAATCGCAAATCAAGAAGCACCGAGAAAAAGAATCCCAGCAAAGACGAAACACAGCGCACAATCCACGAATCTAAACAAAAAAGGAACCGTCTTTGAATCAAGAAAAACGTATCAAGTAAATCCCAACAATCCCAAGAAACCGGAAGATCTGGCATGTCAAAGCGGAAGACAAAGGGAAAGAATTGGATCGAAACAAGAAAGGAGCAGTGCATCGTAGACCCTCTAAGCGATCGATAGCTAAACCGCTGAGCTACTGTCGTTGCATGAAACACCGGAAGGCGATTTATAGTGGCCTTTTTTCCCTCTTTTCTTACCACAATTTAGGAATTAATGTCTGCAATATTCAATAAATAATTTGACTGTTTGGTTAAAAACTTGGGGAGGAAAAAAATAGAGAAAACATAGTGTTTTTATATTGAGATTACAGTATTTTTCTGATATTACTGAAAATATTATAACACAGTATATCACTCAAACACTATATTATAAATATAATAATTTTATATTATTTAAAACACAGTGTTTTATTTATATGTATCATAATATTTTTCTGATATTACTGAAAATATTATAACACAAATATTATATTATATTATAAATATAATATTTAAAAAAATTATATTGCTATGTTTTTATATTATTGAAAATATTATAATATAATATAAAAAATTACTGTAATTTATAATATTATAGTAAAAGATTATTAGGGGGGAAAAAAGGTGTTAGAAATTCTAAAAATGAGAGACATTTTTCGAAAAAAATCAAAAAAAAAGATTTTTTTTTTTGAGAATTTGCTCTAATATTAATTTTCTTTTATACACTGTTATAGTGCTGATATATCCTTTAATTAATGCTTATAAATGGTATGTAATGAACACCTCATACAACTTCAGCTTGTTTGATAAGATTAACCAGTAGATAGATATAAATGAGTTATGACTTCAGTGAAGATCCAAATCTAGGAACAACTTTAGACTTTAATGAAGAACCTTTTAAGTTGATTACACATCCTCTTTAACTCACCAAGATAAAAAGCTTACAACCTTTGAGTTATTAGCAGTATCTGTGACATCTTTGCCTCACCACCGAGTGGACATTGATGCAAGATGTGTTGTTTCCAATAGAATCTAGCACTAGATGCTGCTTAATCATATTACATGCCAAAGCTAAGTTGCCATGATCACTTTCAATTCATGGTTTTCCAGGGTTCTTAGGATCATGGCGGCTGTTGGCTCCAGATCCAGGGTAGTCATCGAGTTCAAAGTCCATCCTCTCATTCAGAGAAACTCCTCCCTCTTCTGGCGTTTCTTTGTTGATCACCTGCACCAAGAAATTTGTAATCTTCCTAAAATGTTCCTAGGAAATAATCATTTGGAGTTTGCTTCGTCAGAAGGTTTGTCTAATGGCTCAAGCAAAGACAGATCTGACAACTACGTTGGAGATGAAGAAAGAACCTGATCTGCCACCTTCATTTCTGCTTCATCTTGGTTCTTTAGTGCAAACGTTCCTGCAGGAGAAACCAGAGAAGAGAGATCAACACTCGGATTCACAGAGGAGAGAAACCTATGAGGGTCCTCTGAGAACCGTACCTGAAAGGGGAGCTGCATCCACGGAGAGAAGGCATGAAAGGAGCAGCAGTGCTAGGAGATGACTCAGAGGCTTCTTCTGCTCCATAAGCACAATAAACTTCCTCTTCCTCCAGATTGACAGCCTAAAGACGACCTCTGCTGGTTCTGACAAGACCGATGGCTGGTGGTCATGAGTTTATGTACAGGGAAAAAGGCCAAGTTTTCTCCTTTGTTTAGATCATTCCAAGTGTTTGTTGTCATCTTCCTAATAATTTTTGTGGTGCTTCAATGACAGTACTACATTGACTCTGCTACACACCATGAGACAGACATCCAAAGCATGCAGATCATTTGCTGAACACCATCACTTGTCAGCTTCTGTGTTCAGCTCCGTTGATGATGGCCAAACACTGCACCCACACAGCTAAAAAGCAAGGAAGAGAACATGAACCTTCCTCACATGTGGCCTGTGGAAAATGGCATTGGTTCATCATCATTAAGATCATAAAAAAGCTTTTGACATATTTCAATGCAAAGCATGAGATCAGTATTGTAAGGTAGTGGTTGGGAAGAATCCGATGGGCGATGGTGGTTGGTTCTGCAATTGGTTTCAGGAAGCCATTAAAAATTATGGATGCCAATGAAGAGTTCCAACTCAGATGCCAAGCTTCTGAACACTGCTTACCATTGATGACCTGAACACAGCACTTGTTTCTTCTCTTTCCTGGAGCATTGGGAGGTGGAGATCTTAAAAATTCTTCTTCTATTGTGCCTTCATAAGATTGTTTTATGTTTGTAGGCAAATCCTATCCAATGTACATCAATCATTAGCATAGTAAAGGATTTACAGGACTATATGATGTGTATGCAACTTATAATTTACAACACTTTACAAGATTAATTTCCTTATTCTCAATGTCATATTCTTAAAGAACCCCAAGATTAATGTACCTCCAATGCCAAGCACCTTTCTCTACCCAATTAGCTTGCCCACCTTTTGGTTCATTTTCTATGATCCAAGATTCCAAGAACACTGTGTTTTTTTTTCCTCTACAGACAAGAAGCCTTCTCCTTTCCTTCCTCCATAAACTGTGTCTCAAAGCCAAAGACTTCAAACCAAAGAACACCTGATGCCCAGAATAGCATACGATTGGGCCGTACCTTCACATTCACACATCCATGCCAACATGAAGCTTGGATGGCGATGAACCTTCATGGCTCTCTAACAATGAAGCTTCAGAGCCACAAACGTCGGTTGGCTTCTTCGATCAACTCGAGTGCTCGTCCGAATCATGCAATCACGTAATAAAACTGTCTTGATCACTTCTTGGTTGGCTACTGAAATCAACCAGAGATAGAGAGAGTCTCTTGAGGGGATGTAACCCTGCTTCGAGGCTTGTGACATGAGTTAAGCAGACCAAGATCCACAAATCAGTTCATGTCTTCTTGTTGCTCCTCCTTAAGAAGAATCAAATTGAGCTTGGTAGAGTTCATGGAGTAGCAAAGAACATTTGTTCTCGTTAATGTAGGACATGAGTTTCCAGTTGATGGGATCAATATAGGTTCTGCAACTTCACATACAACGTCTGAACCATACGACCGGCTCAGCACATCATAGCAGTTCCAACACCCGATGGATTCGAAGGATTGAAGGGTGTAGGAAAGCCCACGTCGCCACTCGGCTCTCTCCATAGTGGTTCGAGTCCCCTACGTACCCCAAAAGGGAGCAAAGCTCTGTAGAGCCTTCGCAAAAGCAGCCATTGGGGGCATTTCCATGGTGTTGGGAGTGGCGACAAAGGCATTGATACCGGTGAGCGTCACAAGAAACTCCCCTGAGATGCTATCCATGCATGCTACTGAAAGGAGAGGCGTTCTTTAGCTCTAGTTCCTGTTTCCAAGGTACAAAAAGAAAAGACTGGAAGTCTGTGCATTCAAATGCCATTTTGCTGGGTCCAAGAAGAACGAATAAGATCTCAAAAAGACACACAGAAATTGCTCGAGCAAGGTAATAATTAAGATGTCAAAGTTCACATGACATGATGCATGAGTTCTCACTCGGGTAAAACTCGATGATCACGGCTGATGGCTTTCCTTGCTATTCGGATCGAAGATAACACAGGATGAAAAGGGAAGAGAAGAAGTAGAAAGAGAAGGAACACTGTGCACTTTATCTATCATTGCAGTAAGAACCCAACACTTTATCTCTCTAAAACGTACGATCATGAACTGTGACTATATATCTTTTCGTGTAGTTCTTCTGGTGATTGACGATGCCATGAACGCTGGGAAACACACATCCTTTGGCTTAGGAGAGTCTCATGCATTGCACATGCAAACACCTGTTGAGGACAGTGTGGATTAACGCTCTCAGATCTTTGCATGAACACTTGCAGAGGAGCGAAGCCATCTTAATCTTTTGGAGAAAGCTGCTCACACAAAGCAACCATCTTAATCTTCTCTTCTCTAGAATTGTTTTGTCTACAATTCTTCTTTATTATACATGTTTGTGGTTGACACAACAACATCATATATCTATTCACTATTAACTATCATCAAAACATATATATATATATGTCATAAAGAAAAGAAGCTCTGGAAATCTTGATATGGAGGAAGCTCGAGTTAAAGAAGACCAAACAATATGATTACTCTAAAGTATTTTTTGTGTTTCTTCTGGAAAAAAAAAAGTCTTGATTTAGAAGGTTTAGAGTTTCTTTAGGATGATTATATCGAAGCATCGGCATAGTGAATTTGGGAAATTAAAAGCAATAGATGAAGCAAAGAAGAGAGAGCCAATCATCAAGGATGAAAGGATTCCGGAAGAGGAGACTTCGAGTTTATTTCGATAAACAATTGAACCAATTAGGTCATTTCTTGATAGTATCTTTAACTTTGTTTCTTTCTCAGAATAATCACTAATCTGTCCATTTAAGTGGTTCCAAGAACTTAAAACTCAGGAAGTCTACAAGCTCATGCAAGAGTCTTGAGGCCTTTTGTCAACTTCCACACAGATTTCATGTGCCAAAACAATTTTGATGTTGTCCTAAGTTGACTTTAACTGTGAGTATGTGTTTCCAAGCCATTGCTCATCAACAAACTCTCAATCAAAGATGATAATGATGATGATGATGAGGAGGAGGAGGAGGAGGAGGAGGAGGAGGAGGAGGAACTTGATGAATTACTGAATGAAGGTGACATAACAAAAGTCTATTGTATTGAAAGAAAAATGCATGAGATGGAAATGCAAAAACCTAATCGTTCATCATGTTGTTGCTGTGATTCTTGGAGATCTGGACACACAAAGGTTTTGATCATCGATAACAAGCGCAGAACCAGAATTCTACTCCGCGAAAATGATCGAGAAACATTAAGATGCACTCTATCAACTGCTACTTGGAAACAAATCCCTACTTCAAGTTCTTGACAACCATGATCATAACAAGTGCAAGGTTACACCTTCTCTAACCATAGAAGTTTGACATAGAATAACAAGGATGATTCAGTCTGCAGATACTACGGCAGCGAAATAAGCTTCGAGTCTGGACACTGTGCATCTTGTGTTCTCGATCAAACTGCTAAGTAGGCCTTGTAACCTGTCAAGATAATTGCGATATCGATACACGTTTGTTATGTGTGCACGATTGAAGGAGAGAGAGAGAGAGAGATGAGTGGATCAGAATTACTCACCGAGAAGTAACTTTCACCCATCTGCAAGCTCTGCATGAGAATTCCATGGTCATTGATAGGTAGAAGCTGCCCGGAGGAATGGACAAGCATCACATTGTGACCAAAGGCAGCTCTCAAGTCTATAGGTCCTTTTGGAACCTCAGAAGCGACTCCATCGATGAACACAGTTATAGTCTCTGCATTTGATGCGTTTGGTGATTGAAACAAGTCGAGGGATTGCAAGAAAACATCACCACAAAACAACAAAGAAAGTGAAGTTTCATGTGAATTCATGAGGATATATATATATATATATATATATATATATATATAGAGAGAGAGAGAGAGAGAGAGAGAGGTCTTCAACCCTCAAAGGGAGAGCGAGTGTGTTCATGCAAAACCTTTGATGGTAGCTAATGAATCGCATAAAATCAAATAACAGCTAATGCTTTTTAGATCATTAGAACATGTTCTTTCCTTGTTTCGGCAAAAGTATAACACCAACACTTGGATGCATATGTTCGGTTCACTGAAGCCAAGGCTAGATCTCGATTCCCTTTTTCTTTCCCCCCACTGTTTCTAATTTGCTGATGAACGAGGAAAAGAAAATTAAGGTTAATTGATTTGGGGTTAGGCCATCAATGATCTCTCTTCATCCGATGGATCTATCGGAAACTTTGCTGCTAGCGAGATCGGGAACACAAATCGACATTTCGAAGCCGAAAAATTCAAGATTTAGATGGATCTGTGAGGTTGAATGTGCAGATCTAGACATTTAGTAGGGAAGTGAACTGAAGAAAGCAAACAAGTCTAATGACAGTCGATCAATCTATCAACTCTAAAAGGTGTTGACTAAAGAAAGGGTTGCAGCACATCATCTATTGCTGATGAAAAGAAGAGCTCCAAGCAATCTTTGTTTCATATCTTCATGGAGAATCTAAAGAAAAGGCCATATCGTGTCAGAGACACCGAAACCATGCACCGACTGACCTGGCTGGTTGTGCAAGTGCGAGACATCAGAAGAGCACATAAAAGGAGGAGCCTGAGTGGCCTCCATGAAGCCCATCTGGCGAGAGATCGAGAAGAGGTCGTCTGCGTTATCATCGATCACGAAGTTAGAGGAGGAGGCAGCAGCAGAAGTAGAAGAAGAGCAAGCAAAGAATCCTCCTGCGGGAGAATTGCTGGATGACGAGGTTGCTGCACCACTGGCATGCTGCACAACCCCTGCGGCTCTCGGATCAGCCATGAGGCTGGCCTGTAGCTGCCGCTGGCGGCGACGCGACCTCGACCGCCGGTTCTGGAACCAGTAGAAGACATTGGCGTCCCCGACGGAGCCGAACTGCTCCAGCAGCTTGCGGATCCTCACCGTCTCATCCTTGGGAGGGTTCACCATGCCGCTGTTGAAGATGGATTCCAGTATGAGGATCTGCTCGGGCTTCGGCGTCCACCGGGTGCGCAGCGGCTCCATGGCAGATCTCTGCAGGTTTGGGCCGCCATAGTTATCCTGGTTCTGATCATCCATGGCTTCAGTGGGTGGTGATGGGGGAGAGGAGGAGGGTAAGGTGAAGGAAACAAAGGTGAGAGTAACACCACCAAACTGTTTCAGTACAAAGTGTGATGAGTTATTTATAGGCACTTTGTGGAAGAATGTCCCAATAGATTAATTATCTGATGTGATTAGGGGGAATGAAATTACCAAAATGGTCTCATCTGCAGTGATCTTGTCATGTAGATTATGACTTGTTTGTAGCTTTGCTCTAATACTACAACCAGTAGGTGATCACATATGATGCACGTAATTATGCATGCTTATGGCAATTAGTTGAAGGGTAATCTTCTTGTTTGCTGCTGTTGATGCTGTGATGAGATAGCACTGTGGAGAAGATGGAATCTGATATCAGTTTCAGTGTACAAGCAATCGGAAGCGCCATGTATGTGCATGAACATGAACATGAACATGTAGCTAGGGTTCCAAAAATGAAACCCTAGCTCCAGTATCTCCAGTATCATAAGCATGTGCATGTCCTCTCTCCTAGGGTTAGGCTCACTTCCACCCACTTCATGTGCCCAAGGGAAGGGAAGGGAAGGGGGGACATGTGGGGCCCCCTTCGGCAAGGTCATCCTCATGTGACAGGGTCGGATGCTAGGGTTTGGCCTTTGTACGCTAGTGGGTGGGAGCGGTGGGGACGAAGTGCGTGGGGAGACGGAGGGCCCCACCAAGATGCGACACCACCCAAGGGGAGTGGTCAAAGAGTGGGACCCCTGATGTTACTAGGGCTGACGTAGCGTGGGCATGCCAGCCGGAGGTAGAAGAAGACATGCAGACGACAGAATATAATATGGTGGTGGGTGGGTGGAGGCGAAGGGTTGGCCGGGAGTTCGGTTGCCTTTGCCCTTTTGTCACAGCGGAAACCGACGCTGCGGAGACTGCGGAGGGAGGCTGGGCTGGGTTTTACCTGCACGGTATTACCTCTGCCTCCATCCTCAGCCACCACAGGGCCATGGTGCACACACTCTCTCTCTCTCTCTCTCTCTCTCTCTCTCTCTCTTCCTCTTCATCATCACCAAATGAACTGCTTGAGATGTCTTCTTCCAGACAGAAGAAATCTAAAGGTAAACGGTGAAATGTTTTGACTGCAACGGAGTTCAGATTTCTTTCTAGCGTTCACTAACCACACACGGCACCGTTGTGTACGTGAAAGCTATACGTGCGCACATACACTGGAAACGGATGTCTCTTGCCATGGCCTGTGGCGGAGCATACGTACATAAACAATGGCCATCTGACGCAGAGGATAACGAAAGCCCGGCAAGCTCTTCATATTATAATGGCGATCTCTGGATGTCTCAGAACCTGCTGGTTGAATCTAGCAATACAATTCCTTTCTCTCCTTCATGATAGAAGTCGAAGCTTAAAGTATTCAGGTAACATGGAGGCACAAACCCAGGTAAGATCTAGGTTGTCTTCTACCTCGAAAGGATATAGTTTGGATACATACATTAGGTAAAATTCTTCATCTTCTTCACCACGACTAGATTAATCCTTTATTCTGGGGTTACCGATCACATAGTCCAAATGAAACCTCGGGACTTGTGACAGTCGTGCTGCTACCATCAACTGGCAGAAAGAGTCACGAAGAATGAGATCCATAATCCTTCACCGGCAAGAACAATCGATACAAAGCAGTATAACTTGCAGGGCTGCTGTGTGGAATCCAATCCTTTTGTTCATGAACCAAACTCAACCAAGAAAGGAGGAATTTAAAGTGGCTTTTCTTTGCTCAAAAGAAAAACATAAAAAAAGAATCTTGTCTTTTAGGCACTTCCTTTGATCAATCCACTAAAAGAATTGTAACATATGTTCTGGAAATATTAGATTATTGCCAAGAGAGTTTGATCATATATGCAACCTCAGAAAGAAAGAAAGAAACAAAGACGAGTGGTGCAAAGTTGTATGATCCATTAGATTACTGCTATCTGATGGAATGATTCCTGGTTGCTTTTTGGCGTCTCCATGTGCCATACTCTGATTAGTCTAACCTCACTTGCGGTTCTGTATGATGATATAGAACATGGGTGTCCTAAGTTCGCCAACTTCTTTCTTTTCCTCGAGCTTAGATTAGATGCTCGGTTGCTTTCCATATTCTCTGTCAGCATCAATTAAATAGCCATCTGAACTGCGACAAGACTTCTCTTTATTGCCGAGAAAGTTGGTGGTGAGCGTAAATGTAAAAGCTATCGGCAAACCATATAGAATTATCGGTAGTGATATGTATATGGATGAAGCATCTTCCAATCACCACTTCTTTCCTTTCCCCATGTCGTATAATAAATAGTCGATGAAGCACATCTGACCGAGATCGACGCAAACAAACAACCTTTTGGCTATTTGTCGGAAGCTGCTAAATGGATTGTAGCATCGAATTCTGTTGCTGCACAGCCATATCCAACTTATGATAGGAGGAGAGGATGCTTACATTAACTCGATCATTTCATGTGCTCTTCTTCTTTCCTCCATAGATACCATGTTTTGTGATGGAGATGGAGATGGAGATGGAGATGGAGTGGGCTGACAAGAACAATTTAAATGAAAGGTTGTCATAGTATGCCCTCCTCCTCCTATGTATGATTAATTATGGGAGGCCGGTCATGTGAAATAGAATAATCTCCGCAATGATAAGGAGTCATGTTTCCTTTAGTCTTTCTTTTTCTCCGGGAATAAGGCAGTCTAAGTGCGAATGGGGCCAACGGAGGCTAAGCTCGGTTGCCATGTTCCACAGTGCACTCTTCTCTAAAACCCAAACCCTTCCTTTCTCAAAGCATGTTTCCCAAAAGCCAAACCGAGGGTTCTCGCTCGGTGTCTCTCGACCACTACTCGATCTCCTCCTTGCAAGATTTCCTGCACAGGGAAATGAATGTCACGCCACAAACATAATGGAGGTGTGGGGGATGTGATGGAAGATGTTGTTGGGTGCAGGAAAGTCGCATCGTGTCAAAGCTACAGACCACATAGACATCATCTCGCAGTCATATCCTGTCAACGAAGAACATGGAATGAGTGTGTGGGTTACGTCTACCCCTCCTTTACGGATCGAATGGATGCATCCGAGAAAGGATGCCGTGTCGATCGAATGCCCGACTCCTTTGACTGGGAGACGATGGATTTGCCACTAGCTTTTGGCTCGTAGGGTTTGGGAAATGGGGGCAGGCGTGTTTCCACCATGCCGACGCAGGTAGCTGCTGAATCCTGGACATGTTTCCGAGGCCAGTGCTGTGTTGCCTCTTTTGCATGACAGACGTGACTCTCGTGGTCTCATGGCATGGCAGTGGGGAACTCACTCCAACACCACACCAACGTGCTACATTCTCTCTGTCTCTCTCTCTCTCTGTGCGTGTGCGCGCGCATGTATTTGCTTCCTAAACCCTAATTTTAGTGTTTGAGATGCTGCATAGACAAATGAAAACCACTCTGTTTTGGCATTCGACCACAACATCCAGAGTTGCCAACACAAAGGAGAAGAAGCTGCAGGTCAAGTACTCCATTAGCAGAAGAAATAAGGGTTTAATGCGGCGTGTTGGGGATGGAAGGAAGAACCAAGTCATCATTCGATTCACATGCCAGGCATGCAGTGGAAGGAAAAGACAGGAATTGAAGCTACGTTTACACGTACGTCAACAATCGACCAAACTCGGTGCTTTTAGTCCAACTTTGTTGTAGCGGCGCATAAAGTCTCTTTCCATGCAGCTTTGATGTCTCTTGCACGAGTCAGAAGAAACTTTCAAGTATGTTTGCAGTGTGCATGGTGAATCAGAAAGCACTACTAGCTTTTCATCATGGGAACCAAATGGAAGGTGTGCATCAGATCTCCACAAGAACATTAAATTCTGATTACTTTTCACTACATTCTTCTCTATCTGTCACGTGTTGTAATCAGATGAAGATTCCAATCACGAGAATAATCTCTATGTTCCTTCCAAGTGTAGATCCGACACTGGTAAAAGTCTTAACGTAATGTGATATATCTTTATTATGATTATAGATTACTGATGGTGATAACAAATTGGAATGTTTTGGACTAGAAATATTGAAAACACAACAAATCTATCCACATTAAAACAGGATCTATATGCTGATGTTAGATCTTTCTGCTATCACCAAGACAATGGCCTGATTGTTACATGCCTTTCTTCTCTCTCTCTCTCTCTCTCTCTCTCTCTCTCTCTCTCTCTCTCTCTCTTTCTCATGCTCATTGCCAGCTGTTGCACATTGATCAAAAGTATTACACATGACGATCAAATCACAGATATAGATGTATTCTTGAGTTAGGATGTTTTAAGGATTCTAGGATGAGGGGAAAATGAGAGGTTAGATTGAAGAAATGAAGAAGAATGTGACATGATTAATCACTCATACCACAAGATATGAACATGTTGTTCACTCATCACCATGATGCATAATTCCAACAGTAATCACCTCCTGGAAGTAAATGGAAACACAATGGACTAAAACTGCATGCATAACAAGCCATCGACCGCATGTGATCAAACATGCTCAAATGCCCCTCATTAGCACTAGAGGCCTATTCTCACATCTAACCCTGGAGACCAAATGTTTCTATCTATACAATCACAACTCTACTAGATGATTGCAAATATAATTTGCCAACTCAAGTAGGAGAGGATAGCTTCTTTTACCTTTTCTGAAGATTAACTGGAAGTAGGCTTTCACCCTTTTTGGACAGAGTTCCAGGGTTCGACCGGCAATTACATGTTATACAGAGTCTCTCCACCCAAATCATCATGAAAAGAAACAGATAAAACAATGCTTGAGCACAAGACTCAGCTCGGTGCAACCGGATTACACAATCAACTCACTGCAGCTAGACAAGCTTGCGACGAGAAGCAACTTCATGAATCAGAATGCACCACAGGTAGTAGAGAAGCAATTGGAATGTTTATATCCAGTTTGTGATATGATCCTAATTCTCATTTCTTTAAAAAAAAAAAAAAGAAACTGTTAAACAAATACACACATGACAAAGATATATATCACTTTGGGTATGTGACCAGCTTGCAGCCAGCAAGAAACACTGACCAGCAGCAGAAAGAATACACTAATATACAAACAAAAATAAGAAGAAAAAGAAAATTTTGAAGAACAAAACATCACCGTATAAACCCTGGGTGGGTTTCTGAGAATGTGCTCATAGAAATTTCCGTACCAGTGAAATCATTAAAATTACCAAACTTTTCTAGTTCTCTAGAAATTTGAATATCATTAGGCATGAAGTACTCAGTCAAAGCCTTCATTGTGAACCGGGGAATCATTCCTGCTGCAAAGATGCCGAGCAAGCATAACCAAAACAATCCAGTCTTCATTATATGATAGATGGCCCTGACATAAAAAAAATTGTGTCAGCAAATTTGTTCAAGTAATCACAGAAGCAACTTAATCGTCATTAGGTGCACATGGTAGTGCTTGCTATGGATAATCTTCTGGTACATTGAATCTAATGGTGACATTGAATTTGTTATTGTTAAATTCTGACCTATAACAGCTTAGAAGGCTAATACTGCCACAAAGTGGCAGCCGAACAGGACCCACAAATAAAAGGACAAAAATATGGTCTGGCATGCATGTAAAAGAGGATTACCAGTAACCAGGTAAGGACCATATGGAGTCAATCAAGATGACACACATCACAGCTACAGCTATGGAACCCCAGATAGATAAATGAGTGATCCAGTTCCAGCGGAACACATCCATGGCCAAGTGAATGTTTACTAGAGTGACCACTGCAAGAGTCCACAAATCTCCTAAGCTGGATCCATCAACGGTGGTGTCTCTGTATGCCAGGTAAGGGATGAAGAAAACAACAAGGCTTTGCCAAATTGCATCCATCATTGTAAGGATAAACAACTTCAGGTTGTATCTTTCCTCTCTCTGTCCAGTTCCATACAGCTTTGGGTACTTTAGCAGTGTTCTCCTGCTAAGATCCTTGTCAAGAATTCCAACTACTACTGTAGGTAGAGCAGTATAGAGGACAGAATACAATACACTGCTCCATTCAGTGATTGCAGTTGTCAAGGTATAAGCCGTATACAGTACATACCTGCATAAAGACACAAGATTTAGATTTTCTAAGAACAAGGGATAGAAATACTCATAAAGAAAGTACTTGTGAGAAAATGAGAGGTGGACCACAATTTAACATATAGAATTTCAGATCACATTCTATCAGTCAATTTTACATTATTGGCCATCTCAATTGAGATCTTAGACCCCGAATACTTATATATCGTTAATAAGAAGACAAAATTCATGCAGACCTTATAGAGGAACCCTGCTGTGGACCAAAATCTTCACATGGAGTTCGGTCTGACATGTACTGTGCAAAAGAATCTCAAGAGTATATTACAATCCCAGCTCATCACTGGGACTGAGTAAGGAGCATGCATGGTGAGAACAAATGAAAAGGGAATAAAAAATTTGTAGTAGAAGAGATGACACAAACAATGAAGATAAATACAGCAAAAAAGAATGAATGTAAAACCTCTTTTTATTTTCATGTCCCAAAGCCATGATACTTTAATTGTCTGCTCTACACAACGACCTAAATATTTAATTAGGTGCATACCACAGACTCAACATTGTACCGACACATAAAACAATATATTTGTGGCAATAGAACATTCTTTAGAAAGGGTAATAATGGTTTACTTGACTAGAGCCAAAATAAGTTAGAGACTCTCTAGTCCAGTTCATCACAACAAGCAGCTGTTCCATATGATTTTCACTAGACAGATCAACTTTCATTTCTCTTGGATAATAAAAAACCTGGTTTCTCTTGGACCAGCGTAAAACCGGTTCTATATGACAAAACTTTCACCAATAATTATTTCCAGCAAACATTTGATGATCAAGCAACAAAGGATGATATCTCAGTACAAATCAAAGTCTCTTCAATTTACCTGGCCAGGTAATCACCAAAACCCAATACTTTATCTCCTGTAAGTTTGTCAATGGATGAACTTGTTTATCTCATTGTTCCTTAATAGTTGCTAAGTTATTTTGCAAACACCTTCCTGATTAAATGTCACATTGATCTAAAAGGAAACTACCAACCTCTTACTATCTCCAACTGCATGTAAATTAATTAGACTAAAAGACCAGAAAATCTAAAATACTTACTTTCATGTTTCCCATATGCCAAAATTAGAGATTTATCACAAGATTCACTTAAGGCTTCACCAACATGCGACAATTACACCAATTACTATTTAGTTTACATATCATTCATCATACAGATATACAATCAGCTCGCTTTAAGTGAAAAACATCACTTCAAAAAAGGCACTTGATGATACACAAAATTCAAATTATGTTTCCTGTGAATAGTAAGAAATTCTAAACTAGGTTGCATCAAGCAGTAGAAAACTGGTAACAGATACAGATGGACATCATAAAAGAAAATAAATCTTTTTTATTGTTTTTCATGACTTCCAGAGTCCAATCAATGATTTCTCAGTGACCTGCTAGAGGAAGCATGTACTAGGACGACAAAGAAATAATAAATTAAATGCTACATGAAATTCTAAAAGGGAAAAATAATTACCATAGAAACTTCAAGTTTGAGTAAAACCAATCTAAATGCAAGTGTTTCAGGGTCATATGTGGTCAAAAAAAGTGCAAATAAAAACTTCAAAGACACTTCTCTTTTTGTTTAGTGCCAAGGAGAATGCTTACCAGAACATTATGAAGACAAACACAGCATTCCTGTAGAAGTTGTATAAGATCATATAGGCTATTCTTTGGTAATTCCAATGGCCATGAACCAATAAAAGGGGCACTAAGAATCTGAACTGTCCCATGGAAAAATCTGAGGCCATAACTGCTTGCCTTCCCTCTTGACCACTTATGCCAATCCCAACATCAGCCATTTGGATCATTGATACATCATTTGCACCTGAATGCATATTCTTATACAGTTCAGTTCATGATGAAAAAACTGATACTTATTATGGTCCAGCACATTATCAATAAAATACAGAAAAGGCAGAATCAACAAGTCAAATTTAGAAATGTTTACCATCTCCAATGGCTAAGGTCATATCCTCTGTTCTCTTTTTTATAAGAGCAACTACTCCAGCCTTTTGCAATGGAGCAACACGGCAGCACAATACGACATCACAAACCGTTGCTATTTTGAAAAGCTGCACAGCCAAGCAAGTAAGAGTAGGATAGCATGAGTTCTTAAGCAAAAGGAACCAAATATTGCCAACTACACGTTAACCGCATCCATGAAAACATACCTTTTCTTCTAGTTCCGTCTCCAGAATGTGCACAAGGCTCGTACCATCAATGATCAAAGCCAGAGGAACCCTGGCAGATCCAGTAGCTATAATAGTATTTTGAGCCCTAGAAGATATTGCGACAAATTTGCTAGATATGGCAATTGCATCTTCTAAACTTTTTCTACATGATGCTTCAGAATTGCTGTTTATCACAATATGAGTCATTTCACTTGTTAGCAGCTTACAAGAATAGCCAATGGAAATTGCAGTTTCTTGCTTGTCCCCTGTCAAAACCCACACTCTGATGCCTGCTTGCCTCAGGGATTCTATGGCTTCTGGTACGCCTTGCTGTAGCTTATCTTCAATCCCAGAGGCTCCCAATATTTGGAGGTTGTTCTCAACCCTAGATGCAACTGCTCGTAGTAAGTTTCCCCTGCCATACAATGCTGTACTTGCATTCTCATAGTCAGAGTGCCATTCCTCAAAATCATTTCTACTCAACTCCCGCATTCCAACAACCAGTGTCCTCAAACCCACTGATGAATAGGCATGAAGATTAGTCTCCGTTGCACGAATGATATCCAAATCTACAGATTTTTCCAGAACTCCAAACATTGAACTGTCTGCACCTTTCACAAATAGTCTTACTGTCCTATCAGGGCAACCGATAATTACTGACATTCTCTTCCGGTCACTATCAAATTCATGAAGGCCCAAAACATTGAACCTGCAAATTCCATGAGTACAAATGAATATGTTTCTACCACATATATGAGTTACTGGTAATTAAAGGTTTAAAGATAATGAAGTAGCAAGCACTAGGACCAGCAAAGTTGACTATCCTGCTAAACCCAGCAGATTTTCAGCAAGCATGAAACCCACTCTACTAACTGGTATATTGTGATTAACTAAAATCAGCACAAATACCATTAGCAATTATGAGTAACAAAAGGAAACTTGTCATTCCATTGATAAACCAAATACTCAATTGGCATACAACATATGCATTAGGATAAAATCACCTAAAGGCAACTATCACAAACATTATTATTAGAACACCTGATAACAAGTGCTCATGCAACAAGTAATAAACCCTGATGCAGCTAATGTCAATGATAACAATTGCAAGCAATAACATAGACAATAAGAGTGTCATCAAAAAGGCCAAAAATCCTGTGTCTGAAAAGCAAAACCCCTATTAGAATTCAGCACTTGTTGGTGTGATGTCACTTTCTGGCACAAGCAATGTCATGTCTAAGGCCTATGTAAGGTAACATTTCACAATGCCATGTGAGGTGCTGCATTGGCGTGGTATAGCACACCCTAGCATGCATAACACGCAGTCACCTCTGCCAGTGATACGACAAATATATGGATATTTAGCTCTTCTAATCTTTATTTTTATCTGACAGAAGCATTAGCAATCATGATTGCAGTAACTATCTATGGTTGATGGATATGTCCACATCGTTTAGAGATTCTTAATGAATATAAGTGGAAGAAAGATCTGCGGATCATAAGAAAATAAAATAGCCTCTAACTTGACGACATCTACCACCCAAAATTCCCAATCCGATTAATGGGGAATGAATACTGCAACCATTTATATCATTGTGTCATGTACAAACTAAATAACAAGGACTATCATTTTAATCAGGCAAGCAAAGAAGAGAACTCCACCTTTGTCTATCCCCAAGAACGTCAATGACTATGTGCCCAGAGGTCCGTTCTATAAGCACATACCCATAAGCTGCAGCAGCATAAACCAATGCCTGTTCATCGGGAGACTCACCCTGATAATCAATTAACTTCTGTTTAGGATCTGGAGTCCCAACAATAAGAGGCACAATAGTATTGCAAGCGGCCAGAGCAAGGAAGAAATCACGAGCATGCTTCCCTTCCTGTGTCTCACCTTCACTTCTCAAAAGCCTCACCAGCTTAGGATCTGTCTTAACTAGCATCTTTGGCCTCCAAAACTGGTCGCCAACTATTATGTAGTTCAATACAAGAACAAATAAAATTCAGCATGTACGTCAACTACCAAACCATTATAAGAGAAATGCAGTAAACTCAACTCTACCTACGACATAATACACATCGCTGCCATTTGGGGATGGATCTTTCCCTTCACTGTAATCAATTCCACGAATGCTTGCACATTGGAACACCATCTTGTTCTCCGTCAAAGTTCCCGTCTTGTCAGAGAACACATACCTTATTTGCCCAAGATCCTCGTTGATATTCAAAGCCCTACACTGGAACCTCGAGTTCGAGCTCTCATCGTACAAATTCTTGTCCCGAATCATGAAGTATGCCTGACCAAGCCTAACTAGCTCCATCGAGATGTAGAGGGAAATAGGAATCATGATCTGGAACACGATAACCGCCATGAGGAAAATGAAGAACACCTGCATGGCAATCCCATAGTAATTGTAGTACTTCTCGTCACCACCAGAGTAGTCCCGCTTCCTGAAGTACTGTGAGAGCTCCAGCTCGTCCCTGTGAATCGCCAGCCAGATCCCGTTACAGATGGACACCGCCGAGCAAAGGGTGATCAGGATTGCGGACAGCAGCAGCGTCTCCCTGTTCATGTGGGTCTCCAGTCGGCTCCTCTTGGAGGTCGCCCCTGAGCTGTTGAGCATGACCTTGGTCTCGGTCCCGGTGTAGACGGCAACACCAATTGCCCACGCTGTGTTCTTGAGCTCGCAGCCACGGAGGATGATGTTGGACGCCCCAAGGGAGACCCTCTTCCCGTCGACCTCCAGATTGGCGTGGAACCCGTAAATGTTGCGGTTTGGGGTCTCGCAGCGGATGAGTGTGGTGATGCTGCCGGCTGTAATGTTGGGGAGACGAGACATGGTCTCCTGCTTGGCGTAGCGGGTCTTGAGGTTGGACTCGCCGTCGAGGTTGATGGTCTGGACATAGGCAACGCCGGTGGGGTCACTGGTGGCAAGGAGTACCATGTCGCAGGGGATGGACTCGTCAGCGAGCACCTTGATGACCTCGCCGACGCGGAGGTCCTTCCAGCGGCGTGACCGGAACTGGCCAGAGCCGGCGGGGTCGAGGACGGCGGCGGCGCGGCCGTTCTCGACGCGGTCGGAGCGGTGGCGGCGCCAGTCCTCGTAGGCGTCCTTGACGGCAGTGACAAGGAGGACGAACGCAAGAGGGAGGACGGAGGCGCCGCGGCCGAACACCGCGAGCTGAGGTAGCTGGTTGAGGACAGCGATGGCGAGAAAGTAGACGTAGGCGAGGCGGCGGAACTGCTCAAAGAGGTTACGGGGGATGAAAGTGAGAAAGGAGTACTTGGCGGTGCGGACGGCGTTACCGGGGAGGGCGAGGCGGGGGTCAGTGAGGCCGGGGTCGCCGACAAACACGATGCGGGCGTCGGCGTCGGCGAGCTCCTTCAGGGAGGCACCGAGCCGGTCGGCCTCCGCGCGGGATCCATGCGGAGGGTCTACGGCGGCGGATGCGGCGGCGGTTGCGGAGGCAGAGAGGGAGATCAGGTCGGGGCGGACGGGCGGGTCGGCGATGGGTCTGAGGAGATCGCCAAAGGCAGTCCGCTCCCCATCGGCCATTCCCTCTCTCTGCTCTCTGCTCTCTGCTCTGTGTGCCTTGCGTTGTTCGAGAGGGGGGATTTGGGTGCTAGAGAGGTTGGATTGGGATCATCGCTCAAGGATTTGGGGAAAGGGACGAGGGAGAAGGGGAAGGGGAAGAGGAAGAAGGGCGAAGAGGTAACAAAGATGGGTTGCTTGCGTTGGTGATCCAATGGGGTCAACAGGTCGCGTATCCTTGGGAGTTGAGGAGTTTGGGTGGGATTAATCTACAGACGTGACGAGCATTAATTATTGGCTCGAGTTGGGAATAATAATTAATATTCGAAATATATTGTTCGAATTAATCCTATGATTTATGTTCGAATTAATCCTCGTTAACAAAGAAAGCACGAATTTTCGGAAAATATCTCTTTTATCGGGCTTTTTATAGAGATATTTTTTCATATTTAAAAAAAAAAATCTAACGTTTATCATAATTTCTAAACTATCATAATTAGTTATCTTTAACCTCTCTAATTATAAAAGTATAATTTCTAAATCTATTTAGTTTCATCCTTGACGGAAACACAATAATAAAAAAAAGTAATAAGATAATTTTAATATTCGATGATGAAAGACAATGATGTCGATGTCGACATAGTTACTTGATCGCCTCCAACGATAAGATCTGCTATCACCGCAACGCCACTGCTTCCATGAGGAGCACGCCACATAACTCGTCGTTGCTCGTCCTGCGCCGCTTTGTATCTGCATCGACACATATGGTGGTGGTCACCTTACTACTGACCCATTGGGCAGATCTCAACCTCGACACGAAGCTCCTGTTGCTTGTCCCCGCCACGTTGTCACATCAGTTCCGACAACACCTCTTGTCGAGCGACGTCGCTCGACAACTGCATCGATGTTATCGCAAATGCATTAGATGTTGTCTTGGCTATGCTAAGGAAACCCAACGACCCAATTCGAGAGAGGCGAACCATGATGTCCACGACAAATATGCAAAACATTATGTCATAGATGCCACGGCGGCCACCATCTTTACCGTAGACATCATGACAACCATCATCTTCACTGTAGACGCCACGACAGCCAACACGAGGAGGATAGTGATGAGGTCGATAGCACACTCCACGTGAGGGCAAGTGGCATCACGATGAGACCAAATCTTATCATCATTTGAAGTAGCCAATGCAACTACATAGACATCATCGTCCTCCACCAAATATTAAAATTATATTTTTATCTTTTATTTTTATGTTTCCATCGATAAAACTAACGTTATTAAGGTACATGAACATATATGTTTCACTCTCGTAATTATAGGGATGTCAATACAACTTTTTAAAGTATAGAGACCAAGACACTAAAAGTATTATATGAGAGAATATATAATTAGCCCATACCTTATATATTGATTATAAGAAATTATAAGTTATAATATTTTGAATAGATTTATAATATTTTCTCCATTGCACTAACATATTGTAAGGCAAATAAAAAAAATTAGAATTGATATAAATTGACTTAAACTTCAATTGAAACCAATTTATTAAAAAAAGATTTTAAATAATTTTTTTTTATTAAATAGTTAATCATTCTAGAAAACGATATATGTAAGTCATCATACAAGAGATAACTTAATATAGGGGAAACAAATTTTAATAACAATTGGGTTATTGGTTTAGGAATAATAATACTTAAATAAGAATATATTTTTATTAAAAGAGATATGCTTTTGTGGGAGAAGAGCATATGATCGTAAAGGCCAAAAAAAAAAAAAAAAAAGTGAAGAATTCAGTGACAAATATTACAGTGGGTAAGGGACTTCACAATATCACTGTCAAATAACTTCTTATCAAAATAATTAAAAGTGATATATTTTAAATCGATGTGATGATGCTCGATAATATACAGTCCCTTATGGATGACTATATCTATAAGAGATTTGCTCTAATCTACTTGAAAATTTACTCTTTTTGAACAATACTTCTTGTATTCTAGAAGTTCAATAATAACAAGAGAAAGATCAATAACCAATTTGATATATGAAATATAATCCTCAAGCAGACGAGTAAGTTAAGTAAGCTTGGGGTTCTCAACTTGAGATTGGGTGGGATCATAAACCTTATTTATCTTAATTACCCTATCTATGAGCTTTACATATTTTCGAACACCCTTCAAAAATTACTTCGTGACGGATAATAGTTGTAAAATGCTCATGAACAATGATCAGTTCTACCGATGGTAGTTTTTATTTTATTTTTTAATGAAATAATAGTTGATAACATAGATGATGCAAAACCTATTTAAAGAAATTAACTAAATAAAAGAGCAATCGATGGGTGAATTTTACTAGGATAAAGGTGTAAAACTTTAAATTATATATTACAATGCTCGTTAAAGTTCAAACAGACATCTATTTAGTTTAGTCGGTGTAAAAATGTTCGAAAGACTTACACAATCTTTTTTCTTATCTAGAAAAAAATCATAGGTACTGACGAAGATTAGCACAACTCGATCAACTCTATACCAGAGTTAAAGTCGCTCACAAGTTAAAACAACATTGGTGGATCGATATTTGACTATTAAGTAGCAATCGGGCGAAACCAATTTGAAGTCAAAGGTGTGTTATAGGTAAAGTATAATTAAATATGTAGTAAAGTAAAAAAGATGTAATGTATTTAGGTGTTTTTTTGACTTTTATAAATCTTTAAGAGACTATATAAGATTATAAGGAAGTGAATCCTTTGGACGGACACTTAAGGATAGTATACGGCTTACGTAAAATAAATAAAATCCCTAAGTCACTTAAGTCATCAAAGTTTGGACGCCTCCCCTCCCTTCGGATGATGCATGCAACTTAAGTCACTTTTCCATCATGACCTAAATCGTATGTTAAAAGTAAAGTAACAAATACAAAGCTCAAAGGGTGTGGAATATGAATTATATTTAGACATATCAACAAAAATAAAACTTAAGATTTCGTCGATGCTATAAAGTATATATATGTATCTATATAACACAGTAATAAATTAATTGGTTCAGAATTTTTCTAGTATGTAAAGTAAGCTCATCTTTTTAGTATAAGCTCATTTGTCCACCTTGACTTTTGAGCTGGCAGATAGATTCTTCCACTGGCTAATCTAAAAATACTCTTTATAAGAGTTATATATATATATATATATATATATATATATATATATATATATATATATGTGTGTGTGTTCCTTTCTTCCTCATATAGATATACCTGTAGGCATTAGACAGCTAGCATTTCCAACTTCAACTTTTGGTCCAATTCAAGCTTTATATATACATATGACATCATAAATTAATTATGTGTTCATATATGCTATGATGGAAACCCTTATTATGCTTGAAAAACTAATTCAAGTCCTTTCTTTTAGATAGTTCATTGCTTCTTCTTCTTCTTCTTCTTCTTTTTCTATTTTTTCCTTTTTGTAATCTTTTTTTTTTTTAATTTAGATTTCACTCATTCTACATCATCAACAATTTATCAAATTTTGATGTTCTTTTTTATACTAATTAATATGAATTTTAAGTTACATCTGTTTCACATTGTTATGACCAAATCTATATAGATAATGGCATATTTTAGATAAAAATTTATTGGACTATATAACTATGTTTGGGCTCTTTGTCTATTAAAAGCCCAATAAGGGCCCAAAGTAGGGACAGTTGAGGTTTTGATTTCCCGCTGTTGCCCGTACGTGAATCCAAACTCAATCTTGATTTGGTGTCATTAGATCGTTGGATGGATGATTTGATTGAATCTAATTTGATGTTGCCATAAATCTAACACGTCGATCACGGCTGTAATCCAACAAAGAAAGATCCATCGAACCTAACCCTACCTATTAGAAAGATTTCACGGTACGTGAATCATGGGATCGTCACTTCTGTCACGATTTTTGGCGCATCTGTTCATCGGCACGTTCTTTGAAGGTAGGGGAAAGGGTGTGGAGATCGGCTGTCTCAACCGCAGCAGGAAACTCGATCTCTCTTCTCGTACGGGCTCCATTTGTCCCGACCACGTCAGTTTCTAGGATGGTATAGGAGAAAACCCTGGTCGCTGTTTTGACAAAGATACAGAATCGAACCCGATCGACAGGTCTCATCACTAGTATCCGCATCTCATGGGATCCATCCGAACGACTCGGTTAGTGCTACGACTAAGTCTTCGCTTTGGGTCCCATCGGTCAATTATTGTGGTCAGTTTTTACCTGCTATTATTATTTTTAATTATCTCTCAATTTTCGTTTATTAGGCAAGTCTCTCATATGTTGATGTTGAGTTTGTGATCTCTAGTTTATGGCAATGATGATTCATTTCTATTTTTGTTTATGTCTAATCATTTTTTTAAGTACGATTTTATCTTTTCGGAACATGTGAGCTCCAAAATATACGACTAAGAGCAAGGAAGATCCAGCAGACTTATGTGCCTTTAATTCCTATACTCTTCAACCACTTACTGATCTTATCGGTACTCTCTCCCATAGAGGAGCAAAGGGCTCATAGTCGAGGTGCACAAGTTTGCTCGACCAAGGTGCAGGCCTTGGTCCCTTCTTCTAATACCAATCTAATAAAGGACTATTTGGTCGGTTGGCCATTAGTGCGGCTCGTAGGTTTACGAGGAATTGTCCGCTTTTGGTGACTGACATACATGCATGATTTTATCATTTCGCGTCATGTGAGCTCTTGTCTCCCCTACGGGAGGGAGCACTGATGAGGTCATTTAGTTCTACATTGATTTATGAGTATAGAAACCAATAACTCATAAGCCCATCGGGTCTTCCTTAGTCTATGAGCCACACCAATGATCAATCGACAAAAAATGATCACTCATCTTTATATAATTATATAAAGAGACAAATCACTAAAATATAAGTGATAAGTTTGATATGACACGTGCACGATCATCGATATTATCATCATATCGAGTCCGATACACTTGATTCCATTCAACCGATGCATCATAAGGAGATGGTCGACCCTATAAGGTTGACAACGTAATAATGTCAACAAAGACATCAATCCGACTCCATGGGATCGATTACGTATTGCTAATCAAAAAGCTTATTCGATAAGTCAGTCATTACTCGGTTCGTTAAAGGACATGCATAATGTTAATATTTATCACGACCTCAATCTAATTAGCATTCTTAACAGAGAGCACTATCGGACCGAATTCATTGACTGAATTCTCCAAGTGATCATCCTACCGATATAATCTAAATATATCGAAATATTTTATTAGAGAATGAGGAGGAGGATGGGAAGATCCGACATGACAAGTCAGGATGAAGTAGGTAGATATGGGGATCCGTGTCTCCCGAACCTAAAAGACTATCGGCCACAGGCTGTTTGACGGGAAAAGAAGGGTTGTTGCTTGCCATGCAGATGATTACAGTCTCCAACAACTCCTACTTGTGGACAAAAGAAAGAGAGAGAGAGAGAGAGAAAAGGAGGATGCCTCACGAGACAAAGTGAAGCATGATTGATGAAAGGGAACGGAAGAAGAGAGCGTGTGTGGAAAATGATAAGGATGGGCTGTGCATTGTTTCCAGATACATTTAACGAAGCTAATAATCCAAAGGGAGTAGCTTGCATGCATGATCTCTTCTTCCTTGGTTCTCCAGTGATCTTTTTGTTTGAGTTGGAGGTTTGAAGGTCTGACATAAGAGTAAGAGAGAGAGAGAGAGAGAGAGAGGAGATGAATGCAGACGTGGCTCGACAACGACTGGGAAATCTCACCTTGTCTCATCACAAACATCTACATCTCATGGACTCTACACGATGAAGGATGCAGGGAAGATTTGAGTAGGAATGGAGGACCCCAACATTATACATCATGTTGCAGTAGGTAAACGCGAAGACGCGTTAGGCCGAAAGCTAAGTGAGGAAGAGCGGGATGCCGTGGGGGAATCGGAATTAAGTCCTGCTTTCTCTAGGCGTCTTCTTAGGATGTGGACTTTGCTCGGTTGAGTTCAAAGTTGGTGGCTTACTTTGTCTGTTGCAGTGGAGGATTTGGAAGTTCAGCTTCGAAGAAGCGTGTGTGTGTGTGTGTGAGAGAGAGAGAGAGAGAGAGAGAGAGAGCACTAGATCATATAGGAGCTCATCTATCCTCTATGTGTCTCTCTCATCTGCATGCACTGGTTCCTGCACATTTTATCTTCATGTTTTCAGGTTCTGGCATGCACTCACGACGTAGTTGTTGAGGGGGAGAGAGAGAGAGAGAGAGAGAGAGAGAGAGAGAGAGAGAGAATTGAAGGACACCTTGGAAGGAAGAAATGTGTCCTTGGAAGGAAGAAATGTGTTGAAATGGGGTCATATGGTATCCTTGTTTCAAAGATACTGAAGCTAATAAATCAAAGAGAGTGGGTTTAATGGTCTGTTCTTCTTTGGGTTTGTCTTGAATGGTGGTGTGATGGGTTGAGAAGAGAGAGAGAGGAGATGAATGTAGAGTTGCACTGCTTCAACAATGGCTGCCTTGCATGCATGTCACAGTCCTCAACTAATTGCCATAGGAGAATCCTTGAGACTTCCCATGTTACATAAGCATAAGCTAAGCAATAGGGCATAACATGCTACTTCAGCAAATTCTTGGCAATCGAAAAAAACAGATTTTTTTTATGAGTTAATAAATGGTCAATCAAACTCACAAAAGATCAAAGATCAAAGAGAGAGAGAGAGAGAGAGAGAAGGGAAGAAGGGGAACAAGGCAACTGTGCTGTCTTCCCTGCCACATGCAGCTATGGACCTGAGTCAAAAGAGGTGATCACATCCATTGCCACATATGCATCCTAAATTATTAGAATACAGAAAAATATATGGGGGATGAAATTTATTGAATGAAAAAAATATGATTACATATTGACTAATCTATCCCATATTCATGTTTGATTAAGAAAACAGGCATTCAAGTAAAGTAATCAGATGGTTAATGAGGCTGAAATTTGGATTTGAATGAAATTTATATCAATAATAATAATAATATTCTTAATTTGCTTACAGATCTATTCATAGAACTCAACAAAATAAGTTCATGAGACTTACCACATATAATTAGAACATTATTGTATGTGGTTGACTACACTCAAATGAGGCATTTTGATCCTTATTTTGAGTCTTAAAATTATACATACCTTAAATGAGTTAGGCCAAAAATTAATGGAAAAGAAAAAAAGATCACTACCAGTGAAAAAGAGAGATATTAACTTAATATCACTAATTAGTATATATCGTCTTCTCTCTAATCACTTGATTAGCCGAATTATCTATATTAGTAACACACATATACACACACAAGAAAAGATCAATTAGTAGACCATACATACTATTTTTCTCTCACATCGATTTGAAGTTAGAGAATCATGACCTCATGAGAGCTAATAAAATCCTCTTAGACACATATGGAAACTTGTCAAAAGGACAAAACCATGTTAGACATAATTGAAATGCAAAATATGTCAAGTAGCCATAGGGTGGAGTCGATAATAGACGTCTGCTTCGTTTACCTAATCTTGTCTTATTACACACCTTACTAACATTCTTCACATTTAGAATGACAATATTTTGAATTAAGTTGGCAGTGGGACCAATTAAAGGTGAAGAAAATATAATTTCTTGGTGGTAATAGGAACAAAAAGGAAGGAGGGAGGGAAGTTGACATGGAAGGACAGACATCGAGGTGGAAGTATCACAATTTGATAGTTGGAGACAAATTCATGGTGGTTTAGATGCACCATCAAACACTCAAACACCCATGTCCTACGCTACACGAACTAAATGAGCGAGAAGAAGACATGCAAGGAAAGTCAATGACTTGTTTCATGTGTGGCCGATGGTGACGGATGATTGTTGTGTTTTCTTGTTTCGGTCAAGATGAAGTTGTGCGACAAGTAAAGGGATTGAAATAACAGCATTGGGAGAATGTATTTGCCATGCCGATCAAATTGAGTTGCAAGGTTTTCTTTCCCATAATCGTAGCCAAAAGATAGATATGTTCTTGACAACGTATGAAGTTTTGGTCAGCAGTCAATTTTGACTCTGGAAAGGCAAATGAGAAAGAGAGAGAGAGAGAGAGAGACATAGAGAGAGAGAGAGAGAGACAAACGGAAAGTGTGGGAAGCATGAACTAGACAACACACTGATGTATTTTAAATATGTTTCTAGTGGCCCTCGGAAGATTTCTTATCCTCCGTATGATACTGGATTTTGACAGTCTCTTTTTGCATGCAATGAATGATTTGAAATTTGATTTGATTATTATTAACGATGGATGATGGCAAGGTTTTCGATAACAAATGAATATATTTCTCTCTCTCTCTCTCTCTCCCACCTCCAAAAGACAACCACTTGTTATTTTTTTAATCTCTCAATTTACCTATGAATTGGAATAATCCAAATTATTAAACATATTTTATGTTTAATGATATGTGTTAATGATATTAAACATATTTTATTTAGATGCATTTTTACTCGTCAGTTTTTTTTTTCTCATTGTTGAGATGTGACATGGACATTTCATTCGAGTCATGTGATCATTGGCATACTATATTGGTGATTGATCGAGGGAAGGTTTTCATATGTGGAATTCTGTACTGTTGCAGGTGGAGGTGTTTTGTTGGGGGAAGGATAAGGAGAGTGTGTCCAATGAAGAAGGCATGATGGTTGGCATACGATAAGGAATATGAGTCAACAGGTGGTACGATTATTGTCAACATATGTGGGACCCCCACTAACGCTTGATTCATTAATATAAATATTTATTTATTTTTATCAGGTAACAGCAATGCCCAATAATAAACGAAAGGATAAACGTGAGGTTTGATTTGTCGAAGAAGAGAGAGTTGAATTGGGCTTTGTTTGGGGAAAGAAACTGGTGGAGGTTTTTCGGGTGATTAGTTCAAAAAGAAAAAATAGAGAAAGAAAACGGGTTGAAATAAAGCTTTTTGAAAAGAACCAGGTAGTGTGTTTATCCTCGTAAGAAAGGATAAGAATGAGGGCGGTGCAGCAGAGGGCAGAGGCTTTAAAAGCGGCGGAGTAGTACAGACAGCCACCAGTAAAAATCCAAGTCGTGAGTAGACGGTGGAGGTGACCGATTGCTTACTGTGCCGTTCGCCCTTTGCCTTTTGTTTTTTGTCGCCTTTGGTGGTCTTCCGCGGCTGTGAAGCAGCGACAACAGTGGGGGACGCAAGGCGATGTCACTGCCGAGTGCGACAGGGGCTGCTCTCACGCATATAAAGCTGTGCGGGAGGGGGGGCCGGGGAGATGAGAAGCTCCGACTCCCAAACCCACACCCACACCCACACGAGCGGTTCTTTTCCGAACCTACCCGTAGACACAAACAAGGATACAGAAAGAGAGAGAGAGAGAGAGAGAGAGAGAGAGAGAGAGAGACGTGGTTTGCTTCCATCCGAGGCTGCTCCTCTTTTTGTTGTCCTTCAAGAAGCGTTGTCTGAACTCTCCATCATCTTCTAAAAGCTGGGTCGACTCCTCCTCTCATCTTTTTGTTTCCAGCCTTGGTGATTTCCTGGTGTCATGGGTTATCCCACCGGAGAGAGGGAATGCTGGGGACTCGATGATTTGGCAGGGGAGCATGAGAGACATGGGGGCAGAAGCAGTAGCCACCAAGTCATGATGGAGGAAGGTGGTGGCTATGGCAACAGCTTCGAGAGCGAACGGCAGCAAAAGCTGTGTGTCAGGGGCCACTGGAGGCCGGCTGAGGACGCGAAGCTCAAGGAGCTCGTCTCTCTATATGGCCCTCAAAACTGGAACATGATCGCCGAGAAGCTAGTGGGAAGATCAGGTACTGATCCTCTCTTCCTTCCATTGAAATGTGGATGTGTGGAACTGATTTCCTCTTTTTGACTTGGTTCTTCTTGTCTCTGGAATTGGAATTGGAATTGGAATTGGGCAGGGAAGAGCTGCCGGCTGAGATGGTTCAACCAGTTGGATCCAAGGATCAACAGGAAGGCATTCAGCGAGGAAGAAGAAGACAGGCTTCTGGCTGCGCACAGGGTTTACGGCAACAGATGGGCACTGATCGCCAGGCTCTTCCCTGGCCGGACAGACAATGCAGTCAAGAACCATTGGCATGTGATCATGGCCAGGAAACAGAGGGAGAAGCAGTCCAGTACTTACAGGAGGCGGAAGCGTCCCTCCCTCCGCTATCCCCCATCTCAGCCCCTCCCGAGGTGGGAGGAGGTCACCACCACCTGCAACAATGCATGCAGTGGTGAGTCGACCACCACCAGAGAGGAGACTGCTTCCACTTGCACCGACCTCTACCTCGGCTCCGTCACCGTGCCCAATGGTACTGCTATGATCTGTTCACGAACGGTGGCTTCCCGTGTCACTGTATCACTTTTGTTCTGAATGAATGATCTGGGTTAGCTTGTGCAGGGTTCCGTATTGGAGCTCCCACGATGCAGGTTCGTGGGTTTGATCTCTCTGTCTGCACCGGTACAACTTTTGAGGTCACAGCAAACGAACCGGCGGCCTACCACATGACCAATGCTTTGCCTTCCGGTGAGACAACCTATGAGAAAGAGAAGATTAGCTTACCCTTCTTTGATTTCCTGGGTGTTGGAGCATAGGGGCTCTCCACGCGATATGCACAGGAAATCTGTGAAGGCTGGTGGTACAGGACCAAGAGAGGAGACCTGCAAAACGAAGAGAGGAGGGTGAAGGTGAAGTTGTATCCATAGTAGGCCAGACTTCTCAAGGTTGTCAGTCAACAAGTTCAAAAAACATTTTAACATGCGAATTAAACCAGATGATATGATGCATCATCTGATCTGTACCAAGATTTCAAGGAAGGCAATCAAAATCAAAGAAATGAAAAATTCTTCCAAGATCTACTGGGCATGCTTGAACTTTTAATTTCTCTAAAATACTAGTGTATTTTATTAATGCTTCCTCGCAAGCAAGGAGGCACCTACCACTAATGACATCTCTCTCTCTCCCCCGTGAGAGAGATTTAGTAGCACCCAAGGGTTTTGGGAACCAAGCAGACCGTTCCCCGTTGGAACTCCGAGTGCCCCAGTGGTAGCTAGCTACCCAGGCCAAGCAATGGGTGCTGCTTGTGTTACCACACCACATCGTGCAAGGGTGAGGGTGCAGGTTTGGTAGCTGATCTGACACAGAATCCTAGGGTTGGTCACGGTTCCGCTGCCTATATCTGGTACCGGATCTGTAGGAGCTGACAGGCAATGGCCTTTTGTGTCGGTCATCCTCCTCTTCCGATTTGCTCAGAGGTAGTGAAACTGACAGCCCTAATCATGGTGGTGAACAGTTGATCCCAGTGAGAAGTTCACAGAAACCTGGCTGAAAGAACACATGTGCAGCAAACTAATTAAACCAATGCTGAGAGGAGAAAGGAGAGCAAAGAGAGCGTGATGCATATTCCTGCGTGAAGTAATTAAACCTAGAGTGTTTTGGGCCCTGACATCCCTAATAAATATAACTTAATGTAGAATGAATGCAACTGTTATCTTCTTCTCTGCTCGTCATGATGGTTACTTGTTTGACCCCACTGTGATAAAGGCATCAGAGGCACAGGGCCTGGCAGGGGATGATTCAAGAGACAAAAGGCCCCCGACGTTCATAATTACAGCTAAATGTGTTGATGGTGCAAACATTTAATCTTCCTCTCGGGTAAGGAAGCTACTGACTGCTGCAACACGGATCAGGCTGCAGGCAGTGGGAAGGAGAAGACATTTCTTCTCCTTTGCTTCTCTCAAAAGTGAGTAGGAAGCAATGAACTGATGCCTTGACTGCAACATGCACAAAGTTTAAATCTGACCTTCCTGCAGCTAGGTGGATCTTTTCCTTGCTGAGATCAATACTACATGTCGATACTGTTTGGCATCATCAGCAAAGCAAGGATGGTGCCTGACAGAAACCAAAAGGTAATATTATGTCCGACCACAGTAGACCATAAATACATCAACCACGAAGCAAAAACTCTTCTCGGAAATTAGCGGACAACAAAAAATCGTGAACCTTAAAAAAACAGTCGGGTCTCTCGGCAGTCCTGTTGTTTGAGGAAACGTGAGCATCCCTCCCTGCTTTAGCTCATGTAAAGGTCCACCACCTCCTTGGAAACCTAAAGTCCACAGTCAGTGCATTAGCTAAGAATGTTGGTGGCATAGGCCAAATAAGTAATGCTATGAAGTAATACGACAGGAGCAGATTAATATACAACACACACAAACTTTGCATGTCACCTTTGTTGCTTATTTTTTTGTTCCTCATCTATAAAGAATCAAGAGGATAACTGCTTTCCCATGCAAAAGCATACCCACTCGAGCAGTGTGTTGGATTAGATACAATGCCATCAACGGAGGTCTGATATTATACAAAGATGTTGGACTCGCTTTATCTGATAACAAAAAGAGCACCGAGTGAACTGAAAGCAGCAATTGTTGACTTAGAGAGAAGATTGCTATAGTTTAAGGCTTCTTTAGGAGAGCACCCTAGTTAATCTACAAAACAAACAATATCTATGGACTGGCAAGTGATGCTATCAAATTAAAGACTATCCAAGTGTCAAAAACAGGCTTGGAATCTCTCCCTTCTGCAATGTACATGGACTGCTTTATATCATCACACAAGAAGCCTACCAGGCATTCACGACTCATCCACTGTACCATCAGAATGATTTGGCCACTTTTGGTCGGTAAATGCCATGTTATCACAAACATTACGGTCTATTGAAGAGTCTGTTCTGAACATAAAAAAATGTATCATGATTAGGTGGCTCACAACTATTTCCTAATAATTAATTATCGACCTTCGATACTTACCAAACAAGTGGAGTGCTTTGAAGTCTCTTGTAGTTGCTGGAACCTCATCCTATCAGCGGCTAAAGAAACAGAACTTACAGTCCTAAAAAGTAGACGATGTAACCCATGCTTGAGAATAACTAATGATGCAGGTTCTAATTCTGGGGCACATAACTGTTATGAAGAAGTCTATCGGAATCACTTATAGTACCAAAACTTATATGGGACGTCCATGAGGTTGAGCATCATTCAAATCCAACTAAAATAAACATGATGAGGATGAAAAATTGATCAAACGTAAGCATGAAGAAACTGATTTAAGCAGAAATGCTCATACCATGAAATAACCATTAAATTTACAAATAAAAGGAATAAATGAACCTAATTTAAATCTCGATGCTTTGATTCATCGGCATGCATCATATTCCTGTTTCCAGTAAAACCCGAGGGACTGTAAAAAGAGGAAAAACAAGACAAATGATGTTTTAGTGAGAAGATAGTACCAGCGAATATTGGATGAGACGAAAGTCATGATAAAATATTCCCATTCCCATATAGACAACAAGGAGCCAAAAATTTGAACTTTGTCAGCATGCTTGGAAGCCCTTGATCATTGGAATACATCAATGATAATGCCAACCTAATAACAGAGAAACAACAAACAAGCTCCCAGAAAGGTTTTTAATGGAAAGATAAGGACTGACAAGATCATAACAAAATCTTAAATGAACATCTTCTTGAAATCTATTAAGATACATAACATGCAATCTGACAGCGAAGATGGATGAACTGAATCAATGTAACAATTCATTCAAGGTCAAGCTTATATAAAAAAATATGACTAACTTTCGAATTTTTATATTACTCTCTCTCTCTCGTTTTCTTCTTGACCCATTTTTACTGGAAACAATCACCTCAGTTAAGATGCTGTGATTTAATTGTGTGTGCATTATGATACCCCAATAGGACATTTTAAACAAGAAGAGACACTAAAGCTGAAGAATTATTAATGTATTTGGACATGTATTATATTTGAAACATGAAGAAAACAAAGGAGGGCTTAATGTCAACGAAGAAAAACCCACACAAATCGACTGGGTCCTTCATACAAGAACAAGTTTATATAACAAAAGCACCATCCTTGGTCTTCTCATGTAAAACATAGAGGAACAAGAATAAACCTATGCACTGGAATAGCTGCTTTACCTGCATTAAACATTATCATTCTCCTATAAAATGAGGAGCTGAACTACGCTCCTCTACCATGATATCTGAAGGAACGCATCTTAGTTCAGATGTCGGAAGTAAAGAATTAAGATCCAATTTCATGCATGTAGACCACCTAGATAGTGACCAACCTAGATTGAAGAAGTAGGTGACTAGGAAAGATTTACCTGATACAACATAATCAACACAACCACAAATACATGTTCTATAAAAGTGATCTGTCACTAAGGTGGATAAATCAGACATCGGGTCGGATTTGGTTCCCTTCATAAGATTACAAGTATAAATTGCATGTTGCAACTTAATGTTTTACAATAGAAGAAAAGGAGAATAGCATGAAATCAAACTATTGCAATCTAGAAGATACACAACAACATCATGCGCTCTGCTTATGCCAGTGGCCACTGGGAAGATCCTACACCATTCCATAACTCTATCAAGCTGGAGCCCTTATCTAGAATAATTTCGACACGGGGACTCCAATTGCACAAACGATGTTCGTGATTCCGCTACTCTGGCAAACGGATTCGAACAGAGGAAGGAAGAGAAGTTACCGCGAGAGCATTGGAGCCTCCTCTTCAAGAATGGGTTTGCGTGGTCTTCTTGGATCGACGCCGTCGGAGAGCACCCACCGCCAAGAGGAGCGCATCGACAACGTGGTTCGCCCCCAAGCGGGAGATGAACGCGCCACCATCAGTGCCGCCTATTTTAGATCGAGTTTTCGGGAATCACCGACCTAGAAACGGGCCTACTGTTTATAAACGGCCCGATAACCCTGAATCGGGCCCGGGTCTTGGCATGAACCCGCACTTTCGGATCCGATAAGCCCTCGGGAGCGATGCGGATCTGGATCCAGATGCGTTTACTCGTATCGATATCAATCCGATATCAGGTTGACAATAGAACAACATCACATTCAAATAAGAAGCCCAGACGATGTAAGTATGTGAATCCTTTCATCACCATGGAAGCAAGGCGACTGTAATCACGATCGAGATCGAGAGAGAGAGAGAGAGAGAGAGAGAGAGAGAGAGAGAGGAGCTTACTTGAAGAATGCGCACATGAGAAAAGATGCAGCTCTCACGAGTTCTTTCACTTGGATATTATAACTATTCTATGGCATTCAAACCACGAATTGCCGAATGATAGATCGAGTCATCTAATTCTTCTTTGTTCATGCAGTTATTAAGTTCCTGATACAACAGAAAGCATACACAGCAGTGATGTTTCAGGTGGAAGCACATGAACAGTCCATAGCTGTGGCAGCAGAGCGAAAGGGTGACACTGGTCATTTAACTGTGTGTGGCATGCCCTCAAATTTGGACTCCCAAGATTTCTATGTTCGTAATAATGTACATGGACATCAACCACAAACCCACAAAATGGAGATAGGAACACTGACCTGCAACTCAATGATCTATGCAGTCTAGAATTGGTTGCTGTTGTCAATGACCAGTCCTGAACATTTTGGCCCCCAGGAGATCCATTCCTATCTTACCTTTGAAGGAAAATCGCTTCTTGCTGTGATTCCTCGACAATGAACCTCTCCTTTGTGAGGTCGCAAGAGAGCTGCTTCGTCTCAAGTCATTCTCGATCTGATGTGAGATAGAGTGGCCACTAGTACCTGCACCGGTGGACGCTCCTGCACCCTGACTGCTGCAAGCAGACCTCAAAGCCACATGAAGCGGTTCCGAGATGGATGTAGATTGTTCTTTTCCAACAGCTTTCAGACATACTGGGCATGGAGGGTCGTGAATTTGACTCTTTGGAGTGGTCTCCTCCAAACAATCTGCATGGAAAACATGGTGGCATGGTAGTATGCCAGCAACTGGCATATCGGTGCTTCTAACAATCCGGTTAGAACTCCACGGAGACTTCTGGTACAGTGACCTCTTGCACAGTTCACATTTTTGGTATCTTGAGGTACTAGGGCATCTGTGGTTCTCGACGTTGATGGTGTCTGCGATATCAACATTGTCTCCATCAAACCTAAAATCATAGCTGCTTGCATTACTCCATCTAAATCCTTCCCTCCTCGAACTCATGCTGAGTTCTGGTGAAGCCTCCATCTTTCGAAGGTCGGTTAGGGCCCTCTGGAACTTAAGCTCAGAACTCAAAATTCTCTCAGTCCACATGGGCGAAGCCCCACTATCTTCACGTGGCATTCTCGAACCACTGGTACTTGCTTCAGCCATCCCAGAAGCATCAGCCTCCGAAACAGGATTCTGAAACATGAGTGGATAAATGGGTTTTGACATGAATGAACGCCTGCTGGGAAGGTGTCGGGGAAAGAAGGCTGGCTGCTTGCTGGTGGATGCCCATCTACTAGATTCTAATGGTGAAAATGGAGAACCGATACTGTTCCCAGCAGAGAAACCTCCCTGCATCCGAGAAAAACAGAAAAAGGATGCCTTTACAATCATCTACAGCCAACCAATCACTTAAACATGGTGAAAAAAAAAGTGGTTTTGAGGAAAAGAAAAACAAACATCATGAAGCATATGAATAAAAATGTTACCTCACTGCCCCTGGAAAAGACAGAAGCTTCAGGCCTTGCACCTGATGATGCAGAAGGAGTTGAAGATTAGTTAAATGAGTTTCTTGAAAATAAGCAGTTACCTTGGCAATCAAACAATTTCTGGAGTTAATCAGAAAAGGAAGGTAAGCTTCTACACAAGTACATAGTTCCGTTAAAGTTAAGCCAATAACCAAGGCATGAATGAGGATCATGGCTTTTTGAACCACACGCTCCTCTTTGCAGTCTCGAAACCACCAAGCTTTAGATGCATTATGTGCCTCTAACCCTCCTGTATGATTGATTGGTCAAAATTTTCAGATTGAGTACGTTTTTGCCCAGACTCACGACAAGCGAGTCCAATTCATTTTCAGACATGCATCCTACTTGTGCATTTGCTCCAACCATTGGTCGAGTAAGTGAAGCTACTTTTTAAGTCAGTATACTTATTGTCCTTTATTCACCATGCAACACATTGTTTCACGTTTCTAATGTCCCGGGCACCTTTTACCCCATTGTCTTTCTATGAAACTATCTAGTAACGACACTTTTTGATCCATGCAGTAACTGAAATAAATCAATGTAAAAAGAG
Organism: Musa acuminata AAA Group; assembly: GCF_036884655.1. Classification (NCBI taxonomy): domain Eukaryota; kingdom Viridiplantae; phylum Streptophyta; class Magnoliopsida; order Zingiberales; family Musaceae; genus Musa; species Musa acuminata. Next base: position 47,327,468 of record NC_088331.1, read on the forward strand.
AAAATAGATTATTCTAAGCAACTTAAAGGATTACAGACGTCGTATTTTTCACTCTAAAGAGCGTTTGGCTTCCTTTCAGTGGCACAAAAAATTAGAATACCTATGTACATGAGATAATTTAAGCATACAGCCAACTTGAATTGCAGACGATTACAAGTATTTCCAGTTCTTTCAAGTCTACAATTAAAGTATTTGTAATTAATAACTAGGTTTGTTTTCAATTTCCGTATAATTCTCGATTGAACGTTGAAACTCATATCTAGGGCCTTGGTTGATATATCAATCAGGAGCAACATAAATTGCCAAGTAAAGTCCAACAGGCTTAAGCCGAGGCAAACCTAAATTACTCATTAAAATTAAGAAGCACATCAAAAATAGGCCCTTCCCATACCAAAACAGTAGCCACTTCTTAATTTTACAATCTACTCTTTTCTTTGCTTATCATAATATTTGTCATTTAAAATCAAACTTCAAACCTTAAAATAATTTTATGCAAAAAAAAAATTACTGTCAAGATTGCAAATTACAGTTTTTAACACGCGTAAAATTATGGCAATTGAGATCATCTGTATATGTATTCATGTATTACATTTTGCATCTCTATCTATCATCCATCATCTCTCTCCTCCCTTCCTCCCCCCAGCCCTCCTCACTTTATTTTTTCCCCTCCCTTTCCTTCATCCCCACCCATGACACAATTTGTTTGATCTCAAGCAGGTTCAAACTTGTCCAGAAGTTTGTTAACATCTTCACTGGATGGTACATAAAAATTTTGGATAGCCATGTCAATTTTAAGAAGTACTGATACCCTGCAGGTTCTTTTGCCACCTAATTCTGTTCTTACAAATTACAACCACAACTGCCTTACAACATGCACTTCAAAAGAAATTAAAGCACCAAACAGTTAGGAATATTAAAAATTTAAAGCTTTAGATTCCTTATCTGAAAGGGGAAAAAAGGGAGTAAACAGAAAGAGTCTTATAAGATTGACTGACAGTGATCAGGTAATGCAAAATAATATTACCTCCTGCAGGTGTAGAGAACTCCCCAAGATCATATCTGTGCACACATGGTGTCCATCGACGTGCCTGGAGATAGTCAGATGGGCTCTCTGAATAAGATAGTGCCCCATCAGACACAGAATGGTGATGATTTAGGTCACTGCTCCCAATATGTCTGACATTACTATGCAAAGACATTGAAGATCCACTAATAGGAACTTCATGAACTCTATTAGATAATTCATCCGACTGAGAACTGCAGTCCCATCTCCTTGACAAATGGGGTGAGTAGCTTGAATTGGTCCGCCAGTGAGGTTCACTTGGATCAATGGAACAATCTCTTCCAGATGTATTAGATTTCGGTCCATGTGGCCCAACAGGTACACAACAAAGAGCACCCATCTCATGTATTTATGTGAAATCTGATGGAAGCAACACAGAGTAGCTGCTTGATTCTTGACAGGAACTAATTACAAATCATTGATGTCTGCACATGTTGATAAAAGCACCTGAGTAACATCCTAAATTGTTGACCTACAATACACTTGCAGGGCCATCCAAATCAAAAGTACAGCTACTGGCGTTTCTAACACAGGATGATTTCTCAGATCCTCAAACCATGAAGTTGTTCATTTGCCTAATTTCAGATTCTGATTCAGGTTAAAAACATTCAGAAAAAACAAGCTGTATAATAACATTCAACTTGTGTACCTGTGACCTTGTACATAAGGTGCAACACTTTGCTTTCCACGCTTAAAAGAATAGCTACTCCTCCTAACTTCACGTAACACCAAGTAAAATTTCACTTGCGCAGCAGGGAGAATCTGAAGCGAATATAAGTGGACTCTAATAAGTAAAAGATAGACCACTACTGACAAAAGCTAGTCAAGAGTATACTCTAAAGGCTAAATTTAAAGTTTATCATGGACCTGTCACCCAAATATTTGCAAAGCTATTTGAGCACCTCGAGCACCAGCACGATAAAAGAATTAACTTGACCATTCACAAGCAGCTTTTGGCATCTAGAAAACTGACCCAAGTGATTTCTGTGTGGGGATGAACAAAGTATCAGAGTTCAAACCAATCATTCTAATTGATCTTACAGTATAGTGAAGATATAGGATATCATCAACAAAACTTGTTTGCATCATCTATGACATCCTTACTCTACATGAAAAAAGCATCAAAGGCCACGCCTTTCGATCGCAGTAAACAGGACAAATCAGCTCTATACATCAAAGGAAAGCCAAAAGTATTCAGGATTACTCTCCAGCTCCATATATGGAAGAAAATCACTTGCTTTCAACGTGGTCATACATGTCTAGGGACTCCTCATGAACGAATAGGACTGGCATAACTTCTCCTTACTTAGCACACGAGAACAGTAAACGAAACAGCGATTCTACACAAGAATAACCTAAATCAATAAGCAATCCAGAATACGAGGAGACACCGAACTCCAAGATCAAATATTGGATAGATCAGCAACTCCAGCTACGAATCCATGGATTAGCAGGAGATATAGAGCCTTTTAAGTGAAAGAAGCAAAGAAAATGGGGGAACGAGAACCGAGCGGGTGCCAAATCGCGACGACGCCCAAGAAAGTTAGTCGGATCACAAAAAAAATGGCCAAAAAACTGGGCGACCGTGAGAAGATCGGGAAGAAAATCTAATCACCTGGCGGAAATTAGGGCTCGGAAAAGGGCTGCTTGCGGTGGCGAGAGGGATTCGACAGGAGCGGAAAAGGCCCGAACTTTAATGATGACAAGCGTCGGTCTCCTCCCCTCGGGGGAATCAGAGGAAGAGAACAACAAAGCGAAGAAAAACTTTTCTCATACCTGTCCTGCGATTACTCGACACGTACCTTCTTTTTCATTGGTAACCAAACCCGGGCCCACCCAAAATGTACAGTAGGAAAGAAGATAAGGTCGGGGTATCGATAACGATCAAGGTAAAATAATTCAACACATGGCACGCCGATGTCTCCTCCCATGGATTCTGGCTGTTATCGTGGGCAAGGCGGGCGTCACGTGATCTGCACCTGACATCGGGGGCGGTCGGCCCGTGGGAACGGATCACGAGGCGGATCATCCAGCGCCGATACTGATCCAACGGTTGAGGATGGCAGTGGCACGATACGACTGATGTTGGAGTGGAGTCGCAACGTGTGATGCGTTGATCGATTCCGATCTGACCTCAGAAATGATTGATTCATGCGCATGGATGTGAGCCAATATGTATTAGTTAACGAGTCAGGGAGGGGCATATGCATCATCAATCACCAACTTTTGTGCTTATCGATTAGGAGATGATTGCAAGGGTTGAGTTAGGAGACATGTATCATTCCAAGAATATAAAACGCAGAGAGCGCTGTCAGATTGAGCTGCTCACCTAATTTGTGATGATCTTAAGTTGTTGTTGTTGTTGATGATCATGAAACCATTGCTTTTTTGGGTCTCACTATGCACACCTAAATGTGTGTGAGATGTCACATATAATAAAATATATATATATATATATATATATAATTTTTTTTATTTTATTTTTTTAAAAATAATTATATTAAAAATATATATAATACACTAATACATAATTATTTGAAAATATATATAACACATAATTAAAAATATATCATTATCATAGTAATATTTAAAATAAAAAAAAAATATATATATATATATATATCAATTGAGATTTTAAATCGGATCTAATAGACGCGATTTAAAATATTTTATCAACGTGGCATGAGATCCCAGTTGGGATCATATATCTTCACGAAATAATGCGCATATCGAACGGCTGCGATCGATTGCGGAAGAACTCAGCGAGATCCCTAATGGCTTCTAACTAAATTCCGACCCTCGGCGGCTAGGGTTTCTCGTGGGGTGCGTTCTCTCTCGCTTTATCTACCCGCTCTCGGCGGCGGAGCCTCGTCGGCTAGAATTCTTCTAGTGGTACGTTCTCTTCGTCTCTCTTCTTGCGCGCCTATTCTTGTTTACATCACACGGATCTTTTTGTTTCTTGAACTGATTCGGTAAAGAATTAGTTTCTTGAAGTAGAATTACTGCTCGGAGCTTGCCTTTGAAGGGGTTCTTTTTCATGGCATTATTTTCCGAGGGTTCGTGCTAGGTTTTCTCGAGTGTACCTTCTCTCTCTCTCTCTCTCTCTCTCTTCTCGTCCGCCATTCTTGTTTCCATCGCACGATCTGTTTGTTTCTCGAATTGAAAGGGCGACATTTCTTTTGAACAGTAGCCTTTCTGATTGTTCGTGTCGAGGGGTTTCTTTCATGGCATTATTCACCGAAAGATCCATTCTTGTGGGTTAAATGAACCTCGGAAACAAAGGAGAATCTTTGAGTGTGCTAGGGTTCTAGAGGGTTTATGCCATCATTTGAACTTGTTTTTATAGTGTGTCTGCGTTAACTGGTTCAAGTTTTATGATTATTTGCAGACTTTGGCTTCGCTTTGTGGCCTAGCAAAACTGTGAGGCTACGGCTTTATGGTGGCATGTATTGTTGGGTTGCCTTATGTAAAGTTGTCATTAAATTGCATCAACGTGTTGTCGAAGAGGTGCACATGTACTGAGGCCCCGTGCAAGTTCCATTGTCCGGTCGCCTAATCTGTCTGTGCAAGAATAAGAAGGCTTTACGCTTTGCAGCACAAATCAGCTGCGTTTGTGCTGCCTGTAACAACCCAATATCTTTATATTTTTAACACCATGATTTGTTGGTTAATTTTGAATTCAGATCGACAATTGTGGTTGTAGCACTTATGAATAATTGATTATTGATTCTTGGTTCCCTCCAAGGGTTCTTGTTTCTGCTTCTTTCTTTCCTATTTGCTCCTCTGAGTTTCTGGAAATGTGTGCAGGTGAGAGATTGAAGATTACTTGCGCACAAGAAGATGGTTCTCAAGTATGTTGCCTATCGCATAACTGTTCCTGAAGTTTTTTTTTTTATTTAAATTTACATAAGAATCATTTACCACAAATATTTTATGAAGCCCTTATTTATCTTGGACTTGCTTGTCACCAAATAACATGGCTAAAAACCTATAATTTGTAGTTTCTTGAGATAGGCATCTACTAAAATCACCAAGTTTTTTTTTTTTTAAAGCACATACACAAACAAGTGACACTGAGACGCTGCCATGAGTAATCTTTAGAGAGCAAGACACTACACAGCACAGCATGGACAAGGCTGTTAATAATTGTGTAGTTTGTATATTGCTGATAGTTCTATACGTGAAGATATGCTGTTCATGTTATTATCATATATATAACTTGTAATAATCAGAACATTTGAACTTAAATCAATGTTAACTGTCATGAGGACCATTGTGAAATATCACTGTTTAGGACTAGCAATATTGTGTTGGTTGATGTTTTAATGTCAGCTAATTATTATTTTGCTCGGCAGGACTGAGCTTTGCCGTTTTAGTGGTGCAAAGATATACCCAGGAAAAGGTATTAGATTTGTCCGGTCTGATTCCCCTGTTGATTATTTGAAATCTTACAGATGGAGTTTGTTTCTTGCAGTGTAGTGGTGAGAGTTCTAACTTTCCCTGTTTGTGTGCAGGTTTTTCTTTTGGCCAACTCAAAATGCAAGCGGTGCTTCCACAACTGTCTGAAGCCTGCTAAGCTTACCTGGACAGCAATGTACAGGAAACAGCACAAAAGGTATAATTTTACTGGCTGACTATTAGAAGTCTATTAAACACAAATTGTTATATTGTGTACTCCTAAGGGATACTACATAATTGTTTATATAATGATCTATGTTTACATGGGTTCTAACATATCTTAAAATAAAGATAATCTTCCATGCTGAACTGTTTGAGTGTTCATGTTGTTTCCATCTTAGGTTTGAACATCATGTGTGTTTTGTTTTCGCAAGTTCAACTCTCTTGTGATAAAGATAGTATTACCATACTTGTGAACATGCATATTGGAGACTACACCATATTTGAATTATTTTGATGTGTTTGAGTGCCATTATTGTTCTCTTCTTGGGGTGGAATATCATAAGTGATTTTTGTATGCACATTTTAGTTTGCATTTTGTGCGTGGGAACTTGTTTCATATAAAGTTCTCTTCTTGTTTTATATGATTGGTGTGAAGGTTTGGAAGATCTTGAAGAGAAAATTTGACTGTTGTGTATACACCTGTAGTCCTTGTTCAATAAGTGAAAACTGTGTGAAGGGTTTTGCAACCTTGTATTTTGTTCTGCTAGTGTAGTTTAAACCAAATAAATAAGCTAATAAGGTTTTTTTATTTAATTTGTTTTGTTTGTTCTTTATGACATCAGTAGTTTGTAATTGCATTAGTTTGTTTCTATTGATTTTTTGTGCATGATGTATGCATCTGTAGGAAATTTTATTGTTTTTAAATTTATGTTTTTTTTAGGATATTCATGCTGAAGCTGTCAAGAAAAGACGTCATACCATTCAAGGTCCATTGTTGAAGCTACTTTGGAAGTCATTAAGAAGAGGAGAACTGAGAAGGCTGAAGTTCGTGATGCTGCTAGGGAAGCAGCACTCAGGTATAGTTTTACATGATTAGCTGTTTTTGTTTTATTTAGACAGAAACAATTTGCTTAACAAAAAAGTTAGTCTTTAAAACTTACATCTTAAGCATTTTATATATCATTTTTCTTTGCTTGTTAACTGTGTGGCCGTGTCAATAGAAATGAATTTCCATTTCCAATTCAAAGTGTTTTCATTTCAGTGTCACAATCAAGAGTTAACAATTATGCTATAAGTTCTTAACTATTTGGGATCAGGCTCATGGATCTTTTCTTGCCGCTGAGCTCTGTCGACAGAAAAATTCTCAGTTAGATTATGATCCATCAAATCACTATTTCTTGTTTTGAATATAATTTTCATGTGCCATCCTTGTACTACTGTCTTATTTAATTCACCTTATTGGATCGGTGGAACTTGGGCTCTTCTGGATGTGTCATCGGCATCTTTAGTGTTTGTTCAAGTATGAATATATGATATCCTATTCAAGCGTTGAATCTAAGATTGTTTTTTTATATAGAGAAATCAAGGAAAGAATAAAGAAGACCAAGGATGAAAAGAAAGGCTAAGCAGGCTGAGCTGATGGCTAGAACTCAGAAGACAGCCCAGACAAGTAGTGGACCAAAGGCTACAAGGGGCCCGAAACTTGGTGGTGGTGGTGGGAAGCAATAAACTACATCCCTTTCAGAAGCTAAAAAGTTGAATGCTGGAGAATGTGGATTTTTTGGATGCGCCTCCACTGAAGGTTTTACAATATCCAGATGTATCCTGTTGTTTTTTCATGGATTGTTAGTATTTTTATTGGTTGCATCAGCTTACAAAACTAGCGACTATTACTCTTGAGGTTTAATTCTTGGGTCCTTGTTTTAAGTTATTTCTTTGTCATCGTGTGTGTGTGTGTGTGTGTGTTAACGACGACTCCTCTTCTTGAGCGAGTTTTTTTAATGGAAATAATCAAATCGTGTGAGATGATCTTTTTTGAAAATTTGTCGTGTAATTTCTATAAAGCATGCCAGATGAACTGTTTGGTCCTTCTAACGTAGGAGTGAGTGGGTAGTAGAAATATTTTTGGGGTGATTTGTTACCAGCACTTTGTGGATTGGTGTTCATGGAAATCCAAGGCAACGCCGTCAATCTTTGTGATTGCAACAAATCCATGGTAATGTTCTGCTGATGATTACAGGTTGCTGGAATGGTCAACGGTCAGAAATTAATTGTCGAGTGAAATGAGTAGTCTTGTAATCTGATAATGGTGAGGTTAGAAACTGTCCAACTTATCAAGAAAGGGAAGAAATTGGATAGGATGCATTATTTCCTGTGAAGCTCTGACATCATCCCCGTTTTTTTTCTTCTTGTCAATTCTTGACAAAAATAGTTGAGATGATGATGCCACCTATGAGGACTCGTGAAGAGGATGGGCAGCAACAGCACAGCAGAGAATCAAAGTCTGGCCACAAACTCTGATCTCTGCCACAGAGGGTAAAGAAAGAACAAAAAGCCTCCTCCAGTGGTAATGATATCCACATGCACTCACTTCTATGTGGTACAGAGAGAGGCCCTCCTTTGGCCTCAGGCTTTATGATCCCTGCCCTGCTTGCTTCCTCTCTGCTCAGATTCCCACCACCACCGCCAGCACAGCAGCTCGACACTGAGCTGCAGTGCAGTGTTCCTTCAGACTCCATGTTGTTTTTTTCTATTGAAGAGACTAGGATGGTTCATGAATTTGGATAAGGTGGTCAGTGCTATCATCAACCGTGTTGTGTTGTTTATAATACTATGCAATCATGGAGGGAGGATCAAGTTTTGCAACCTAATCTTTAGGCAAAATGATTCTTGTTTTTCCTCTTAAAGAAAAAAGAGGAGACTCTGCAGCAACTCTCGATGGTTTCTTTCAACAACCAGCATTTGTCATTAGAGGAAGGGCAAATTGGATTGTCTCGATAGGCTTCGGTGAACGAAGATGAGGAACTAGCTAGAATGTGGAGCAGCAGAATGGGTCCAATGGGAGCCCACAGGATGGTGGATTGGCTCAGAGGGGCAGTGCTGATGTTGCTGTCACCCAAAAGGACATGATTACCGGGGACCATGTCGGCAGGCTCGTAGAGAAAGAGCGATGGACGGCAACTTGTTGTCCAAGCCATCACCTTTTGATCCACACTGGATGTGTGTGTGCAGATGGCAAACAGGTTCGGAGGCTGTGAAATAAAAAGCTGCTGCTTTGCTGGTGTCACGCACTAGAGAGAGGAAATCAGGAACTTTGAGCATGTGCATCTCTTACATGCATGCTCTATCTTCTTTGAGAGAGAGAGAGAGAGAGAGAGAGAGAGAGAGTGCCAAGGAGAAGAAAAAAGGTGGGAGGAGGGGAAAGATCAAGTTGCTTGATGTGGTCCTCACCCGCACAAATCAAGTAGCATTCCAGAATTGGGTGGTTTGAGGTTTGGATTTGCCTCGGGAATTGCGAGAACATTGCCCTGTAAAGGGTGTCCATTCCATCGTTCTCTTCCGAGGGTGGATGGATCCACTGTTCTTTGTTGTTACTTGTCCATGGAGACCGCAGCCATCCATCCATCTGGTTTGGTATTAGCCGCTTCTCGTCTGCCTCATGAACTAATCCAGCATCTTCTTGTCCACGCTGCATTCAATCCAAACGATGCAGCAACCTTCTTCATCAGACTCCATGAACAATGAACGATGAACAGTAGTACATGGAGAATCATTCGAGGATGAGCTCTCCTGTTCACCTACTTGTTTTGGTACGCAAACACCATATGCTTCCTATCCATCATTGTGTCTTCTCGCAAGTGTCCAGTGAAGTCCCTATAAGGAACATTGCCTCTAGGGAGGGGCATCACCAGCTTCTTCTTCTTCCGGCCGGGAAGGAGAGACCAAAGAAGCGGTGGAGGAGGGTTTGGTTGCTGTAGCAATAGCTATCAAGATTGATGACCGCGTCAAGAAAGAAAAGGCTGCGAGTGACATGAACAAAAATCAAATCTCGATTGCTACTCCCTTTCTCCTTTCCTTGGATTTGAACTTTGCATCGTAGACATGCACAGAAAAGTAGATGTCGACATGGATGAGTCCCTCCATCACCCATCCATGTGCTGCAGTGGAAAAGGGTGTTCCTCTCTTGTACCGGGATGAGGTAGAAAACACATAAGATATGCTATCTTCTCGATGACAGCAGCTCCGTGAGTTGCTTGTGAAGAAGATGAGGTAAAACACACACAACTCCAATCACACGAGAATCCATGAGAGATATGGGTGACTCGTTGATGACAGCAGCTTCATGCGTTCCTGTGAAGATCTGGCGCAGAGTAGTTCTGACACAGATCAGGAAATCCTTGTTCTATCTGTTGACATATTGCTATTCCTCTTCCTTGTTTCTTTTTGCCTTGTTGGAAGTAATGTAATTTGTGAGCTCGTTAGATCTCTCCAGACTTGCGCCTCGCAATGGGCTTCTGCAATTCTCTATTTACGATTCACAGGTGGATCTGCCGCCTTCCGTCGAAAGAAGAAAAAGATCAGAATTTGTTTTACCTGCCGCTCTCGGCAATGGCCATTGATGATGCCCAAGGGTTGCAATGAGAAGCGCAGTGAGCTCAGCCACCACCTTTTCATATCATTTTGCAGTCTGGATTTACCACCACCATTGACGCTGAACAGCCCTGCTTGCACTACTGCTGTCTCCTCTCTTCTTATCGTTTTGTTCTTGTGATTCATATGATGTGAGACTTGATTCCTGTGCAGGAATGTTAGATCTCCTCCTGGTTTGGTGGATTTAGTAACAGTGATCCAATGAGCTTATGGATGGTAATCTAGTAAATGAGATTTGTTAGATCTCCTCGCTGTCCTTTTAAGCTTAATCTTGTTAAGCTGGATAAACTGTGGTACATTTTGTGTGGATGCATGCACCCATAATTACTATAACACACACAGAGAGAGAGAGAGAGAGAGAGAGAGAGAGAGAGCTTATCCTCGATTCCATTTCATTTCAAACTGCAGCAGCATCTTTGGGTATTTAAATCCTCAAAATGTCTTGATGCTACTCTATATAAGAACCTGAAAGCTTTCTGCAACCTCCAAGCCTCTCTGTCTCCCTCCCTATTGTGCATGGATTTCCATTGCCATGTTCAGTCCTGCCTCTCGACATCTCTGCCGGAGCTCTGACGAGCGGTGATAGGTCTTGCAGAGACGATCCATCCAGGTTTCAGCATTGCTCTTCTCATCCGTGGCTTAGCATCAGCCTCAGAAAGTGAGGTGCAGCCAAGGATGACTTGCCGGCCTTCTCATTTGGATTTGCTCTCCCTCGAAGGGAGTTTAGAGAGAGAAGCTGGCAAGTTGTCTTTGGCTACATGTTGCTTCCTGAGCCCTCATGTTAGGCCTGAGATGATCGTTCCTCCTGTGGTTAGTATTCGAATGCATGCAAAGTAGGTTTTCTTTCTTTCTTTTCTTTTCTTTTGACTTTATTGCCTTGCAAAACAATTATTAGAGAATTTTATGCACATTTCTTCTGCTCCATTGCAACTTAACAGTATGGATTCACCAAAGCAGATGTACTCCTTGTGGAGGTGATGCCAAAGTAATTTGACTCGGGTAATTCATTCTCCAAGTGAATGATTCATCCTCTTTTTCTTCCTACAGTTTTTGTGTTCTTAGATTTGGTGTTCCACCACCTACTCTCCTCTCTCACTGAATCAAACATGGAATTATTTGTCCACAGCTATGTTCATATAATTCGTAGCATGATTTGGACAAAACTCTATGCCTTGAAAGAGCCATCATACCAAACACAATGGTTCAGGGAATTGATCCAACTGAAGAACCTAAAACATCTATAACTGTAGATCTGTTCTTACCATGCACCACCATTGCTTCATGTTCTCTAAATCTGATTCATGTTTGCAACTGTAGGAACTTCATGTGTTGAAATTTAGATATCAAATCGAAGAGGTGATTGATTCTTCTTTCTTCGACTTCCAGGTTGTATAGTCTCTTGTCTACTTGCCAATAATCAAGTCAATTATTGGCTTGATTTATGTATGTTATTGTCAGACATGACTGCATGGGTTGTGTTTATGGACTGTTTGAGATGATGCAATGGGTAGGAGGAACCTTGACTCCTTCATTTAGCTGTCTTTTTAGGGCAAAGAAGATGAGATGGTGGAGTCCTGACAGAGTAGCTTAGGGAGCATATCTGCAAATGGTTGTGCTAAGAACAAGGACAGTGGCCACAATGTAGGTGGTGTGCTATGGAACATCACAGCTGATGAACTCACAGTAAGCTGACAGCAACCTGATGAATCTTTGCGGCTGGTGGAGTCATGGATGAGGATGAACAAGTATGTGCCATCAGCTTTGAAACTTGGAAGGTTTCTTTGCACGAGATCAACGATGATCTACATGAAGCATGGAACTGTTCACTGGTATGAGATGATGACATGAACTGATGCTTAGTTGATAGCAGATGGGATGATCCAATGAAGCTCTCCATCTTCTTCAAACTTGGGACTCCAAACTGTGTCACTGAACATGCAGCAAATGGAGAAGAAATCCAAGGGAGAGACATCACATCATGTGTATTCCAACACAGTAGTATGAGAAGATTACAACTCCATTGTTGACCCCCAACAACTCATGAGGAAGCACAGAAAGGCATACTAAGGACACATAGATTTGAGGCCTTTGATAATATGTTTTCTAAGGGGGCAAAAAAAAAAGTGATCATTTTACAATGAGAGCATAATGTTTAAATTCTAATCAATATTAATTTTTTTTTATTTAAGAATATTTTATATGGTCCCCAAATACAGAAACACTTCTCTCCAAGTGATGAGGGATAGATACAAGCAATTCTTAGGTTGAAACTTCTGTAGATATATATATACCCAACCTATTACATTAGCAGTAGTGATGTTCTCTTGCTGGCTTCTGAGCTTAATGTGGATTAGATAGTTGATTTCCAATCAATGGGCAAATAGCTATGATAATTATCATTAAAAGATAATAATACAGGTACGGTCAGCCTCTACCATCAACCTACAGGTTTATGAAAATTGTCATAAAAAAAAAAATCTTCTAAGCTACAGTTTAAGATCCTAAAAAACCTAAAAACGCATCGAGCACTCTTATCATGCAACAAGACGATACAGCAGTAAGACGGTGAGTACCATTTTCTTCCTCTCCTTTAATATACCGACACATAATACACCGATATGAATTAAACTCGATCATGAGTCAACATAGAACATAGATGCAGTATGATGTCACTGGCTACAAAGATTTTCTTAGTTTCCGTTCAGAGAGCTCTACTGCAATATAAAACAATTCAGGCACTCGATGATCTCGTAATCACAATATTGTTTCCTACACAAATCTTATGTGGAACACTTGGAAGTAGAATCTTTTGACATGGCTTAAACCATTTGCTAAGGACCACACCTGATAATACAACCTTATGATAGACTTCATTTCTTACCATTTTGTCGGTATTAAAGGAATTTTCCAAATAAAACCCAAGGACAATTGACGGACTAATCTCTTCTTATTTCTGAGTCCATAGCAAATAACCTCAAAGCAAAATAAAGGGCTTCAAATTACAATGCTAAGAAAAAACCAACACAATAAAAGAAAAGATGATGATGGAGATCACAGACATCCATCGTACACCACCAAGCAAGCATACAAATAAGACCGACAACTAGTTGTCTTACATAGTTTAATTAACACTTAAGGCAGACAACTTACGAATACCACAAAGAGGCTTAGTGACATGGATGCACACCAAATACCTGAACAGCAGTCTTGCTCGGAGAGGGAAACACAAGTTCACCTCGGAGCTCTTATTCTCCAAAAGAAATTATTAGCAGAAACCCATAAGGTTCATATGATCTGATAAAAGACAGGTGAGGATGCAGACACCGTCACATTTCTCCTGCATTCAGAAGATGGTTAAGTGTAAGGTTACAATGCATATAATCGATGGATTTGAAGGAACAAGTGTTTCCATACAAAATCCATCTCAATTCCAGGCAATTAAGGGCACAATTTCATGAAACAATTAAAAAGATATTCATCATTCGACATAATAAAAGGCTTAGTGTAAAGTGTGATGTGCAACTGTAGCTCTTCTCTACATCCCTTCTCTTCATTGAGTCTCACATATCAATCATCATTTCTGAAGAGAAGCCAGAAATGGGAACTTTTGTAAATGAAATGAATTGTATGGGGAATTACTCGGTTGCAACTCGAGATAAATTCATCACATGCCTCGTATATGCACCTTCACCTTCAAATTATGTTATCAGTGATACTATGTATGCCCTGAGCTAGTGCAGCATTTTAGTCGGATCTTCCTCTAACAGCAAGAGGCTCATCAGAGAAATCGAAATGCGTACCATTTGTGTGTCATCAAGAAAGGTCACCCGAAACAGCACCTCCCTCAAATTATTGAAACCCTATTGTTTCAAGATTCTTACTACTGCAGCTCAAGATACAGCCACAGAGACCTCTTATTCCCCACTCATCAACTTGCCTAAAGGTTCATCCCATAATCTCTACTAACTAAAGCATATAAATAGTTCTCCTTCAGTAAAAGTTTATCCCGATATCTCTACAACCAAAGTGAATGGTCAGATTGAGGACTGTTAAATGCCAAAAAGAAAGAATTGATTCAAGAATACGCTTTTGCACACTGTCCCACCCTTCCTTTTCATATGCTTTAGCATTAATATTTTTGGTATCTTCAAATCTATTATGAAAACAAATAATATCCAAGGACTTACAGTAAGGAACAATCTTCCACCTCTGGTTATCACCCTTCAGCCACTCCCAGAGCACGACAAAGGTTCCATCTCGGACTCCTCCATGGTCCTTGTCCCCATGTAAGGCATCAAAGTTCAACCGAATGTTGTTCACCATTCTTATGCATCGGAAGCCATCACCTGTGTCCCTGCTCTCGGTCCAGAGCACTGACTCATCAAGATAGTCTGGTTTGTATGGAACCAGCCGAACCTGCAAACAATTTTAAGAAAGAGACTCCAAATTCTCACAGAAGTTCTCAAGAAAGCAAAAAATGTTCAGACCTTCGATAAGAGACTTGATGAAGAAATTAACCCATTTACGACCGCAATCTCCTAAAACACATTCTTTATGATATATTTCTGTCAGCTAAATGACTATGAAAAGTTCATAACTTCGATAACTAAAAGACTTGAAGGAGAAATCAGCCCATTTATGATGGCAATCTCACAAAGGAGGATCATGTTACATCTCCCTGACAATTTTTTAGGCTGAAAACATTCTCAAAGGCATAGTTCTGTAATTTAAATGCTTACGATGCAAACAAACTCAATCCATAAAATTTAACACGTTACCATAGAAAAATGAGGGAAGATACGATGAATCAAAGCAATGGCTACGCAAATAAGGCTAAACTTACAGGGTGGGTTGCTCCAATGGAGTGCTTCACGGCTTCTCCAGTAGCCTTATTAATGAGAGAAAAACTTGGGAAGCCCTCTTCATCCTTTACCTTGGTGCTATAC
Source organism: Musa acuminata AAA Group (assembly GCF_036884655.1). Taxonomy (NCBI): domain Eukaryota; kingdom Viridiplantae; phylum Streptophyta; class Magnoliopsida; order Zingiberales; family Musaceae; genus Musa; species Musa acuminata. Next base: position 47,342,528 of record NC_088331.1, read on the forward strand.
TTCATATCCTTGATCCAGTGCTGCCAAAACACATTGCCAGTGAGCAGACCTCAAGAAAAAGAGATTCTGATCCCAAATTCATGATTCATGCAAACTTGAAACTGAGCAATAATTATAGAGATATGACAGTTTCATTACAGATCTCAATGACTTTTTACATACCTTATCGGCGGCAAAAGATCCACGTAGCCGATTCCAAATAATTAGGACTTACCCACCTTGTTGTTGTTGTTATTGTGCAGTTTCATTACGAAGAACAAATACAAATACAATGGAAACGATTTAAAATTTTCGATGTAAAAATCTGATTTTTACGAGGGAGAAGAAAGTCTAATTCCAAGAGAGGTCGCATAACGATTGCAATTTGCTTAGAATCTTGCCTGGGACGGGTCGCTGGGATCGTTGCGGGAGAGGATCACCTTCCCGTCCCTGATAGAAAGAGAGTAGTTCTCCTCCGCCCTGGTGAAGATCCTCACGGTGGGCTGACGAGGCCGCGATGGCTCCTCCTCGCAGCCGTCGCGGCCGCCAGAGGAGTACGGCGTGGGACGGCGGTGGTGGAGCTCGTCGCCGCCTCCACCCCCACCGTAGTAGCCGCCAGCGGGAGGGTGGGGGCGGGACTCGCCGTACCCCTGCGTCACGTGCTGGACGGGCGGGTAGGCGGGTCGGCCGTACTCCTCGGCACCGCCGCCGTGGTAACCGGGAGCGGGAGGTTGGGGGAGGGTCTCTCCGTACCGGGCCCCGCCACCGTGCGAGACGTGTTGAACGGGAGGGTGGGCAGGGCGGCCGTACTCCTCCTCAGCGCCGCCGCCGCCGTAGTAAGAGGAGGGAGGAGGCGGCTGGCCGTGGTGGTGCTGGCCGGGCGGGGGGCAGCGACGCTCCTCCCTCTCATCCTCCTCGTTGCGGCGTTGCTGGTGGTGGCGGTGGTGGCCGAATGGGAACTCCATTGGGGATCAGATCAGCTGTTGGCACACGACGACGGTGCTGCCCTCCGCTTCGTAGCGATGGGAATGGGGGAGCACAATAGAATTATGGGGAGCTCCAAGACGACACGTGTCGATAGATCCAGTGACTTCCGAAGAAGGCAATCCTCTCCGTGCCGCGTGCGAGAGGGTACGTGGCTCGCCTGTCCGCGTAGGCCGGGAAACACTAATCTCTTGGAGCAGCTGGGATGAGAAGAGGTGGGGCCCGTCGCAGTGATGGGAGGAATCTAAGTGTCCCCTGTCTCTAGCGAGACAGGTCAGCACCACGCCCGGAGGGAGAGGACGACGACTGGTTGCCCCGTCGCGATCGTGCGCTGTAGTGGAGAACCATGCGCCGCGTCGCGACTCAAGTGACGACTAGGGCACCAGCACCGAACGTGCAGTACGACCCTACACGAGTCCCACGACTGTGTCGGTGGCTGGACTCGTGACTAGTACGATGTCTCACAGAAGGTGTTCGGAGAAAGCAGCTTCATGTAATCACATAACCTTTCAGATCCACATTGCATACCAGATAAATGATGCAAACAGTTCTAGCAACCAGTAGAGATGATACTTTGAGAATGCATCTGCCAAAATCTTGCTAAAAAGAAGACAGTAAAGATATCTGATTTCAGTTGTGTATGGTGCTGTAGTCACAATCTACGACACTAAAAATATATATATCGAAAATCCAAGAACGGCGATACGCCTCAAGCAATCACAGCCAGAAGAATGGCAGGGGAGGCGCCCGCAAGCTTTCCGATCCTCGCATGATGCCAGTAGTCAAAGGTCCGTGGCAGCCTTGGCTTAGGCTTTGCTCATAAAATTAGGGTTAACCAAATTAACAATTTAGTCGGCTATACATCGAGCTGCAGATAGCTGGTACTCCAGGTAAAGGAATCATATATCTGGGAAGGCAACAGGAATTGACAGCAACAGCAACTTTAGATATCGGATTTTCTTGATTCAATGTTTGAACTCCTTGGAGGTCCCGTGCATTCTTGAGGATTAGCATAGAAGTAGTCCTCGTCTTTGGGGCGCCCGGGAATAACCTTCCTTAGTGTAGGTTGACCCATCCTGTTTTTGTGCACTTCCTTAACTGCGATCGAGAACTGGTCCCACGATAGTTTTCCATCCCGGAGAAGATCCAAAAGCTCTACGAGTTCTCGTCGATCCAACACAATTGTCCTACGAAAGCCTGTATACCTACACACAAACAAGAGAAACCCATAAACAAATATTTGAGCTGGATTCACATGGAAGAATGAATCTTAGCGACAAATGTAGCACACAAGTTTTAGTTCACAAAGTGCATAAGATAGGTAGCAAGGATCCATCAGACCTAGGAAGCATGTTGGCCTCAGTGGAAAAATGAGGTGTAATTAATCAGAAAGTATCTGATGAGGCATCTCAAATGAAACTCCAGAAAGAAGTGTCACTATCATATAGATATATCCTAATTATTATGAGAGATACTTCACATCTATATTACTGAAAAGCAAGAATCTCAGGAAAAAAGAATTCTTGTCTTAGAAGATTAGAAGTGGCAAATCTGATGAAAGATCAAACCTGCGATGTCCTTCCACAACTTTAGCCATATTCCCATCATAAGTGGGGACAAAAACATCACTTGCAACAGAGACTAGATAGTCCAATGCTGCCATCTGAGTTGAATGGTTCTGGAAAGGCCTCAGTTCATCAGCGCTAAGAAGCATCTCCTTCCTAACCTGAAGGGTTAAACTACCGATAAGAAAATTGTATGCATATTTCATTCAACTGCCCAAGGACAGAACGCTTACAATTTTGGGATACGAAGCCCTCAACGCAGCCAGTCTCCTTTCACCACCATAGATTCCACCAGAGGCAATGTATATTAGAGTGTCCCTTTTGAAGCCGAGAGCTTGTAGTACCAATGCTGTTTCTTCAGGAGTAAGAGGGCACAAACCATCCAATCTTTTCTTTTCTGATACTATTTCCTTCTCTTTCCACCATGGATATGCATATCTTGAAGTGCAAAGGTCCCAACAAATCTTTTTAATAATTGAAGAGAACCGTGAATAAAGATTAAATACTAAATAGCAAACCTCATCCTTGTGAGTCCTTCGGTTTCTTTGTCAGAACATCCATGTGTGCAGCCAGAAAAAGAGAGCATATCCATCTCATATCGCAGGTGTAGAACGACAAAAAATCCACTTCTCCGAAGAATTGAAATAAGCTTATCACCTAGGGCCTCAATTTCCGGTGTAAATCTTAATGCCTCATAGTTAACACGACAACGAAGCCTTTGGAGACGTAAAGGAAGTCCGTTATTTGCGAGACGAGCATCGGTTCTATTAAAATGAATTACCTTGTGCTTCCTTATAAGAGGTAAAATCTGTAATCAAATTATTTGTTCAAAGATTACATTCTTGGAATAAATAGCAACCGCCATTGACAAAAAAAGACTTTCTTAGCTAACCTGCTTCAAGTAGTATTTCTCACTAGACCAGCTGACTGGAGGCATCGAGAATGGTTCAGTGTGGATTTTTCTGCCGAACTTTTTAGGGAGTGATTTTACAATCTTAACTTCATCTCTCAAAGAATTAATAAAGTGATTTACATTGAATATGTCACCAAAATCACTGCAATTAGTGCATGTATTAGTTTAAAGATATAACTCTTGAACAACAAGAGAAAGCTAACCAAGAGATCCATACCTAGGATCAGCCCAGAAAGATGTTTTATCAAGTTCAGGAATTACTAGTGTTAGATTCAGATAACGTGCTATAGTAACCATGTCACAAATCTGCAAGAAACAATAATAGTTATAACATATTGACAAGCAACTTGAATGCAGCGATATGATATGTTGGCAAACAAAATTGAGGAGATGCATGAAATGGAAATATAAAGATATACAAACCGCTGCTCGCATTTGATTTAGGCCCCCATTGCATGATACTTTGAGATAACCATTACTTTTGTAAACTCCTGATCAAGAGTTAAACATGTTCTCAATATGTCAAAATAAAATGTGAGAGAAACAAAAGGAAGAAAAAACAACTTTAGCCAGCAATATTTCAGTCAGTTGAACATCCAGAGGATATAAATCTGATGTAAGAACAAAAAAAAGTTCAATCACCAGAATTTGCTTTGATTATGCCACTCATTGCATTATCAACTTAGAATAGTGCATGAGTGGTAAGTAGTGCTTTCCGCACCCACCCTTTTGAAACAACGAACCAAAACGATGCCATATATTTTCTAATAATAATTGGTGGAGGTCATAATTTGATCACAGTAGAGAGATTTATTGGTGTTACAAAGAACATTTAATTATATCATAAAAGTGGGTGTTTGAAGGTGTAATTCTTAAAGTGGATGGATAAAGAATCTCCTGTTATAATAGTGCTTTAAATGACCATATAAAATAAGAAACATATCACCACATTTGCTAGGATCGGTAAATATGTTAGCATAATAACATTGGTCTTTAAATTATGGAAATGCTACTTTCATTATTGTCCTTTCTATCTCCCTCTATGAAAATTCAATATTGATATCCTAACTTTCCACTTTATGTAATAAGTTAAAATGTTTAAGACTACAACTTAATCTACTTGACCTTAATAAGATATATCTTTTACTTTTCTAAGCACAAGAAATCTAGTAATAAATTGTTCTTCATGAGTATTAGTTACTGAACTTTGTAACCAAAGGGTTCTTACAAAATAATCAATAACCATGCAATTTTAGCTAAAGAAAAAGGAAAACTATATATATATATATATATATATATATATATATCTAGCAGCTCTTGGTACTTAAAAACCATTCAATAATGCTTCGATTCCTCAGTTTACCTTTATTTTGTTTACGTTGAGCACTGAGGACAATCAACAATGCAAAGTTCTCTTTCTGGGAAGTTCCCATATCATTCACCTTATTATTACCATCACATGTGACACCGAATCCAAGCTTACCAATTAAGCACAAGGAATAAAAAGATACGAATTGCAGTGTCAATGCCATTATATTCCAGTATAGGTCTCTAAAATAATCAAAATGTAAAAGAGGGTTAATCAGAGTTTATATGCAAGAATCCAAGTGATACTGCAAATGATTCGTGCACACTGAACAACACAAATCCATCAAAAAACCAGTCAAATGTTTCTTTTTCAGGGTTGTGTCAAAATATAGGGGAATTTTGGAGGGATTTTCAACTCTTAGAGGATTAACTGGAAGATGGTATACAATCATAAAAATTTGGTCATCTCCAGCAGAGCATAGATAACTGAGAGAAAACAAGGATTAAAATCCTGCTAGCCAACCACGGCATGGATAGTTTAGTCAGGTGAATATCAATGTTTGATAGCAACACAGTGACGATACTTGGTTTATCCAGATGCCAAATTAGGATGAAGCCCTGATAAGTAAATAAATCAAACTTGCAAAGCATTCCAGTTCTAGACTAAAAGTTAAAGAAATGTTAGGATCCAAATTCAGTTTATTCAGATGATAAACAAACATATGACTCATTGCTTGACATCCTAATTTGGGGTTAAACCTTAAAATATCCAAATTTGGTGTTTCCTTTTGTAACAACCTAATTTAATCCCATATTGGAAGTGGATTAAAACTTATATTGACTTATAATAACCGATGGGCGTACTCTTATTAACTTGGGCTTAATTATTTTGGACCAATGATTTAAGCTCACCAAAGTTTACAGATCAATTATTCCATTAAAATTAAATTATGATATTTTTTTTCAAATTAATTGGTCAATTATTCTATTAAAATTATTCTATTCATAACCCAAGGATGTGAATATGATTTGTTCAGCTCATCTGTTCGCCTTTGGTTTTGGGTTGCTCTCTATAATTTCTAGGATTGGAGGTGAATTCCACAGGGCTTTTCTGTTCTGAAGTAAACAACTTGGAACTGCTAAAGATCCGGCAGAAGCCAAGTCTCCTACACAATCTTAAGGACTCGCAAGTGAAGACATTGCAAGCACATGGACCTGCTGGCGTGACTCTAATTCGAAGCTTATCCACCCAGACGGCTAACACTAACTCCAAGTCCATGCTTGATTCTAATTCAGTCGTGAAGATGTCATAAATAACAATGTCTAAGACGAAAGAGAAAAAAGATCCAATTTGTGTTCCCATATCCCATTCCGATGATCCACATTCAACTAAATCAAGAGATCAAGCACGCTAGGAAGTCCGTAGACATATCGGAAAGAAATTAAGAAATCAAGAACCGAGAAAGAAGGCAACTTTCGGATCAAACCGTAATAAAGATGAAAATTTGGTGCAAGAGAGGAAGGAGGAGGAGGAGGACAGATCGGGACTCACTCCGCGGGAGGAGAGCGGGCGGCGAGGAGAGGGACCCAGAGAGCGCGTGGTCCTCGCGGCCGAGGACGGAGAGATTGGCGTTGGCGTTGGCGTTGGTGTTGGCGTCGTCGTTTCCCTGTCCGGCGACGGCACCACCGCGGCGGTCGAAGCAGGCGGGCGGCCACGACTTTGGGAGACGCGGCTGCCACACCGAAGTGAGCTGCATGACCGCCGTCCAGATGAGGATGCTGGACCCCACCCGCAGTACCCACGTCCGCATCGCTGCCCTCCGCCACGCTCCCCCGCCGAACGCCCTGCTCGCCGGTGGCGAGGGCTTCCGCGCCCTCGTGTCGTCCACCATCACCTCCGATCTCTCCCCCCACCCCCCCTTCCCCCCCCCCCCCCCCCCCCCCAACGCACACAGGAGCAAACACCCAATCAAATCGGCGCCTGCATTGCCGTTTACCACGCCGATTCAGGGCCACAAAGAAACGGATAACCAAAGGAAAGAACTCGAAACCTAAATCAAGACGAGAAGCATGGGAGAACATTAATTTACCCTTTTTGAGAACGAAAGGGAGAGGAGGAAGGAAGGAATCGAAGAGGGGAACCGTAGGAGAGAGTGGAGTCGACGAGGAAATCTCGAATGCGACTGTTCGCCCGCCGATGATGGATTTGTGCTACTGAACTGGGAGGCGTGGGTGAGAGTGTTGGAGTTGGAAAGAGATGCCTCTTTCTTCCACGGAGCCTTTCACCTCCGCTTGCTTCATCTACCACTGTTCTTAGTGGCTTTGTTTGGGCGACGACAAAGAAGGGTTTGTGACCGTTGCTTTGTGGTGTGATGCAGTAATTTTTGGGTGCTTTCGACGGTGATGGAGACAAAGCAGTGCTGCCTGCGACAAGTACTGATGCCATGTGATGCGGACATCACATCGCAAGTCCTTTTTTTTTTTCTTTACCCTAAAATTAATAGGACGAATTTTCGAAAAAAAATTAAAAATATTTTCTCGAAAGATATCCTCATTTTTATTTTTTAATAATTTTTTTACTTTTTATTTTCTGATGGACCTGTCTAATTATAATGTTATAATATTTTTAATAACATTAGAAAAACTATAACACAACATAAAAATATATTTTTACTATTTTTACACTATAATATAATATTTTAAAAAACTACAATATAATATTTTTTATATTATATTCTAGTATTTTTCTAGTATTATTGAAAACAACAAAGCATAGTTTATAAATATCTTAACTGAAACCAATTTATCTTAAGAGAGAGAAAAAAATGAATGAGGTATTTTAGATATTAGGTAAAAAATGGACATGATTAAAAAATCTAAAATAAAACAAAGTTAAAAATAGATTTTTTTTCATAAATTAGTCCAAAATTTTCTTTTTTTTCTTCTAAATCATCACAGGTAAAAATATAAAATTAATATTACGAATTTGTATTTTAGGTATTAGGTAAAAAATATATATGATTAGAAAAATCTAAAAGTTCAAAAAAAAGTTTTTTTTCAAAAATTCATCCAAATTAATATCACACTTAGTGTCAACATAATAATAATCAGTGGAAATTTTTTATATTTTATATGAATAATTAAGAGTTAAACCATGGAAATATGTATTTGCCCAATTAAAAAATTAGTATCTTATAAAATAAATAAATATTTTGTGTCCTAAACAACCAAGTAATAGTGTAGCAAGTGGAGCTCATGGTGTCCCCCTTTTTTTTTCTTTTTTGGGATATATATATATATATATACATATATATTATTTATTTGTTGATTTATTTTAACAACTCTGGTGGTCACAACCCTATTTAAGATTTTATATTCGATTAGTAAACTCAATAGATCAAAGAGGTAGAGAGAGAGAGAGAGAGAGAGAGAGAGAGAGAGAGAGTTGATTTGGTCCTTAAGAAAACTAGTTGTTAAACCAAACACTTTCTCTTTGTTGTAAAGCATCATTATGATGTAAGTATACTACTACTCCCAAGCGATGTATAGGGGTCAACAAAGGGGGGCATTGGACTTGCATCCTAAGATTTGGGATCACCACATTAAATATGAAGCCAATTGGGAAGATGCATTGATCATCCAAGAACAAGGAGGCTTCCATTGCTTTATCGACTCCATCTCCGTCTAAATCATTGATCAATTTGGGATCACCGCATTAAATATGAAGCCATTTCTCTTGTTCTTCGATCAAACATCTCATATCATTTATGGAATTATTTGATTTTATATCGAATTGTCATGTGGGGGATAATCGTTGACTTTTTTTTTTAGTATTAAGAGTTACGTTATTAATAACGACATTGACTCTCTTCGATCTTGTGAGTTGACATTTATACACTAATATAAATAATAAACATAGTAAAGATTTTTATAGTATATCGTAAAATCATGAGCTCGAATTACGTCTTCATCATTTTTCTATAAAAAATATATAATATATTTTAAAATTTTTATTTAATATTCAATTAACATCATGGAGTAGAGTGGATTAATCCATTTTTCAAGAAGAAATATGTACTCAACTTCTCATCATGCATCAAAATCTTTATACAGCGGCGTGATTATTAAGGCCCACGTGGTGGTACGTGGCGGTATGATGATCCATCATCACCAACGAGTGACGACCATTGATCGAGTATAACCCGTCCATCATCCTTTGATTGATTTGGAACCGTGAGATCATCATTCATGATGTGATGACTGGTTTATTGGATCCATTAAGAAGCTCGTCGATTTGGGTATGGATCCGAGAATATGCTGTTAGATGTATGGACCCGATACGCACAGAAATGTCAGATCCGCTTTCCCATGTGGCTCGATCCGTCACCGTAATCGCCAGCCCGACCCACTTTGTACCTTCGGTCTCCTATAAATAGAGCGCTGCCGTGGGCTGTCCTCCCCGCGATTCCCGCCCACCTTCACCTCAAGAAAACCACCGCCAGGAAGCCTCGTCGCCCTCGCCGGTGAACGATCATCCGGATCACCTGCCTCCGTCATGCTTGATGAGGAAGTCCCCGATCTCGAATCTGAGGGCCGTGGGATCTCCGGGGGAGGGCCGATGATGTAGGTGGGTTCGAGGAATGTGGGTTAGGGTTGGATGCGAGGATGATGGGTGTTACTCATGGTTTGTGTTATTGTGAGTAGTTGCCATCCCCAACTTTTCAGATGTATCTATTGTGATGGCGTGGCATGAGACGCAGAGATTAGATCTATCGTTTGGGAATTTGTCATGACAAGGTGAGTATTACAGCATCCTCTAAATTCCTTAGATTCTAATCCATGCATAATGTTGTTGTAGTTTGCTATGAAAGGAATATTTTGTTATATGTGACTTAGGTATGATCACAAATCAACGAGATTCGTTTCTTCGGAAGCTCCAACTTTGCTCTATTAATCACTGCTAAGGACATCTGCTACAAGTTCATTCTAGCCAATCCAAAGACTCAGTGTCCTAAATAGAGTTATAACGAGGTCTATGAGAAACTCAGGATATCTGAAGTCAGACTTTGGAAGTAATGCAGTCTATGCTGGTAAGTTTATGCAGTTCCTATTCTTTATATGCTCTTATTTCACATATATATGTGCATAGCTGTGCAGATATGTATCACTTTGCACATTTTTAATTTGTTGGCCAAGGGGATTAAAGTACTTCGTTTGAAGTTGTAGCAATTCCTACGAAAGACACACTCTTATGAGAGACCAAATTGTGCTGGGCTCAGATCTTTCACATTAATATCCACCTCTTAATTTTTTAACTTCGTCACTAGGTTATATATATTTTAGTTTGTCTTGTATTTATTTGTGAGGTGCCATTGTCTCACATAACTTTTGTACAAGTGTAGGTTACTTGTGACACTTATTGAAGCTTTATCATTCTCTTCGCTTAAGGAGGTAGGTCTGTTGGCTGAATCATACGAAGGCTATGTGCTGACTATGTGTAATCATTGCTGTTTATCTCTTTTCTCCTCCCTTTTTAGCTTTGTTGTGAGCTTGATTTAGGTTCCCTGATATATACGAAAGGAGCATCATAAGCGACTGCTGTCTTTTTAAATGAGTATATAATTTTGGTTCTGCTTCATAGTTTTGCTTCAGTGTTGCCTTTGATATCTATTTGCTGCCTCATTGGCCTTTATTTGTTTCGCATCTTTATGCAACTTTCTAATTGGATCAATTCCATACTCACATGTCTTTTGATTTTGTTCCACTATGGCAAAATAGTCCCAACTAGTTGGGGCCAACAAAATGGATCTTTTGCCTCTATTGATCTCTGTACAAAATAATATTCTTAGTTAAATTAAAAATAATTTAAATCCTTATATTTTCTGATAGTCTTCTTAGGTCTCCCTTTACGTATCCTCACACCACCAATGCTAATTGTCTCACATTTTCTAACTATAGCATCTATATTTAAAGGAAGGATATTTTCTCTTGTTTTATTTGGTAAAACGTCTTTGTTGGAAATACACATTTGTGCAGTCAATTTACATATCAGGGGTCACCGTCTGTCACTCAATCATGCTTTGTCTTGTATCATTCATACCTTGACCATCGGCTCAGAAGATACAAACACATCTTTTTGTATACTAGAAATCACCAATTAACGTAGTATCTTTTCAGAGAGTGATCTTTGCCCGTCTTAGCTTATGTGCCTGTTTGGACTTGGTCATGGATATCCTACAGAAAATATCTTGGTGCGGACATTACTCAGTAAGGGGAATAAAATGGTCGGTGATGTAAGGGGAATAAAATGCTGCTTTGGAGTTTAAAATGTTGTTAGGTGTTTTCCTTTGTCTATTGTCATCTTTAATGCCAACATCATGGCAAGAGTCATCAGAATCATTAATACCACTGGTCTGTCATTTCCTGTGTCATTCACTTTCTAATCTTCACCATTTTGGCTCCTCCCTTTTACAAATGAGTATACTCTTCCTGATATGCTGTAATGTCAGCAGGATCCTAGTCGAATGATGCCTCGAGCATGGGCATGACACTCGTCCCTTCATCATTTTAACTTACCAAATTGCCTTTGACATTTTTTGTATCTGTAACAATTAGGAAGCTAGCTATCATATGGTTCAATCCTTTTACTTGGATTAGCCATCTGGAAAGAACTTGATATCTTGTTTTTTCAAAATGTTGGTGCCTCTTACCATGTTATGAAGTGTGTGATATATATTTTCAGTTATAGTCAAAGCACCAAATTATGTAGGTTACCTTGCCATTAGAACCAGGAAGAAAGATCACAATGCAGATCTTTCTGTGTGAAATAACCTACAAATCGCTTTTTGTTCCAGTTGGGTTTGATGAGAGTGGGCCATGGAAATCTAATGGAAAGGAAAATGGGCCATCTCCTCTTCCCCCTCTGTTGTTGCTTCCACCGCTCCTCGGTTGGATCTTGTTGGCATTGGTGAAATCTAGTGGGCGATCCCTGATCTACTTGCCAGAGGTGGTCAGTTTGGTGACCGAGGGCTAGTGTGACTGAATTTCTCTCTTTGTTCTTTTTTTTTTCTGATTAATCTTTTGTGTCTGGATGGATTCAGTTGAGGGTAATTGCAATGGATTAACAGTGGGGATTCAAAGTCATGGCTGTATGACTATATTTTGAAGAACTCAGATCTCGGATTTGGTTAGAATTTAGCTTGATCAGTTGGTCCATGCCAGATTTGATTAAAATTGGCTCTTTGGTAGTCAGTAGCTCCTAAAGTTGAAATTTTGTCATTTTTGGCATTAATTTGCATTGTATGTTTTTTTATCCTTATTCAAGGTTTGAAGCTCCTTTACCAGGAAAGAAATTTTATCCAGCTTGCATGGCATCAAAATCAGCAAAAAATGGTTTTCACATCATTCATTATCAGTTAGATACACTTATTATTGCATTTTGTTTCTGACTCATTCTACTCAATGCCACTGATTATGCAGGATGGTGATTCCTATTTCCACTCCTTACAGAGATACTTGGAATAAGATGAGTAATGTCTGCCTTTTGTATTTCCCTTGATGATTTGTACAATGATACCAATATCTCTTTTTGATTTTCACAAGTATATAAAAGCTTTATTGTTCATATGAGATAGACAAATAATGAGGGAAAATTTACTGATGCTCTAATTTCTGCTGATAAATCAATAATAGCTGTTGGAATTTTCTTTTGCTACTTCTCTTATCAACATCTTTAATATAATACTGAACCTTCACATGATGTTCCTTTGATTCCTTTCTATGTGTCCTTTATTCCCTAATTTTGATTATTCTGCATATTTTTAACATTTTAGTCCACGAAATGCTCTTAGGTTAGAAGACCATGCAACTGACATGATTTTGCCTTCATACCATTTACCACCTGTTATAGCCCCTTTTATGCTTCAAGCAAGTAATGGATTTGTTACACTGAAAATGTTCTTGACTGTTTCTATTGGCAAAACTTGATTAGAATCCTGCCTCACATTTGCTCTTTTGGTCCTTTATTTAATGTTTGTTTTCTTTCATTTTTAGTGTCATAAATATTGCTTTGCTGTTTGTATAAAAGGTTTGTGCTGCTCTATCTATGCCTTTGTTTTGTTTTGAACTATTGTTCTTGATCTCCTCTCTTGTATATGTTATGCCTCAATTGAACATGTTGAAATTTTATCTTTTAGTGGAAAGCTACGACTAGTTAATTTTTGTTCCGCACCAAAATGATTGTCCTTTTGTTTTCCCCACATATGGAGATGGTTGTAAAAAATTAGTAAGCTGTGGTGGAGAAATAAACTGGGTTTTTAGAAATGTCTTTGAGGTAAGTTACATTCACAAGTCGAGATGTCTAGAAGTTCAGTGTATAGCATATCACTTGGTAAATTTTGCCTAGCATCCGGACTACCTGTTGCTTTCTAAGCACCCCCAAGGAGGCCTTTCCTGACGTCAGGAACTCGGGAAATAAGGTTGGTGTGCACTCCTTTAACCACCACAAGTAAGGCCTCTCAGTTGCTTCTGGCAATGTCTAGGCAGGTTAAAGAGTCAGTCAGGCCCAAGTTTTAGTTTGCTATAATATTATCGATTGCTTCCTGATCCTGTTGATCAGCATTATAGTTGGTACCATTGGTGTAACACATTTTCCATTGCTAACCACATCAGTTATTGCTTGTTTAATTTCTTGAGGTTGATCCTGTCTTTGGTTGAGGAGTCATTTGATGCAGAATGTAACTTGCCTGGTCCTAGTGATACTGCTTTTCAAAACTGATAGGTTGGCTTAATGATGCAACTACTTTTGCCCCCGTAAGAACCTTAACATGATTCCGTCTCAAGTTGAGGGGCCATTTGACAGAGAAGCTTGGGATGCAAAAATCAATCTTGCACTATTGTGTCACAGTTCATATGGGGTTCTGAGTTGAACAATTGAGAGGTACGTTCGTGAAGGGACAGTGTAACCTTTCTTAGCTGGATTTTTGACAAAGGGTTCTTGTGCACGAAATGAGCAGTTATTAACATTAATTGTGATAGCTTATGTCAAACTGATCTTCTAGGTTGAGAAGTGTAAGTTTGAGTTGATGGTAAATGATGAGACCATTAAGTTTTGGCAATCATCAAATTATCTATATTCTTTTGTTATGTCGTCCTTCAATCATGGTGCTTGGTGGTCGCACCGGTAAGGTTTGTTTGTTTAATATGGGCCAAGACCATGATGAGGTTATTAGGATTGCAAACGAGTGAAGTTTGGTAGGAGAATGCGAGTTTTTAGCCAAGCTTGATGTCTGAAATCGGCTTTGATTTCAGGGAAGTTCAAGTTAAGTTTAGGCCTAGCTCAACAAGAGTGTGTTTAAACTTTTTTGACTTATCAAATAAGTGGAGCTGGAGCTTATATATGAAATGACACAAGTTCGGACTGTGTAAAGATCTAGTTATTATTTAAACCAAAAAAAGTTACCAAAATTTAACTAATTTAATCTGGGTAAATTTATATTATTTAATGGGAAATAAACACAAATGTAAAAATAACTAATACATAGGATCCATAATCTACTGTAATATAAAAAGATGATCTGTCATGCACTCTCATCAAATCTTCCTTTATAGTTTCAACATAATTTATATTGATTGATATCTCACTTTTAAAGATTCACAAAAAATAAATATGAGCCTGATCCACTTGTACAAAAAAAAAAAAAAGTTTTAAATTATTTAATCAATAGTAATGACATGTCTAGGTTGATACCCACCATATACAAGTGTCTTTTGAGTTTATAAAGCATTTTAATGGCAGTTCTATCAATATGCCAACCGTTTATGATATTATAAATCAGTATATACTAAACCTTCATGATTGGTTATGCATTGAGGATTTGAGACTATCCAGAGAATTTATTGAAGATATCAGATAGGTTACCTGGTAAAGTTCTTAATTGTTGATAGTAAGATCCCAGGATCTGATGCTGTAAAAACAAACGAGCGTATGCTGGCAAGCCTAGAAACAATCTTTTCTGGTGAGTTTATTAAACATGCTTATTCATGTGAGTATTAGCCAATTAGTTTGGCTACGTTTTCTGATGACAATGTCATGTGGAAGCTGGGCTCATCTGAAAATGAAGCTTTGAGAGATGGATTCGAATATGATTCATAAATATTTATGAAGGAGCTGGAGAGATTTAACTAGTCTAATATCAAGGTGTTCGTGAATGGTTTGACTAATAATGAATTATCCAATAATATGAACTTGGTATTTTGGGCTTGTAAGTCGAGTGTTCTTAAAACTACATATGTATGGTGGAACTAAAATTTCATCATGAGATTGGAACGAGACATGATAAAACAAGGGTTGAAATCGTGTTAGACAAAAGGTGTAACTTTAGGTAGCAGCAGGAGCTAAAACTTTTTCTTTCAAAGAGTCGGAAGAATATTAGGAGACAAAACGAGACTCGAATGAATGAATGTAATGCGGAAAGCCAGAAGGAAACTATAAATTTTATTGTACTTAGTTTTGCATATAGAAATCGGTGGGAAGGAAGTAGGATGCATGTAGAGCCCCTTGTGAAGTTGATTGGACCTACCTGCCTTTAGGTATACGATTGTATTCCCAGCGCTCCCCATTGCCTGTCATTTTTGGTGCCAAACGAACCCAGGGAGTGCCTTCCATGCGTACTGAAAACGACCCTCCAACCACATCTACTTCTTGGATTCTTTGGTGGATTTGCAGCCCAATCCCTCAAATTAATTGGAGGAATGTTTTTTTTTTTAATGTTTATCCGTTAGTTGTTACTTCTTTGAGAGGACAGTGTGGTAGTCACTGCCTTTTTTTCCTTTCCTTTTCTCCTAATGGTTGAGCAAAGCCTTAGCTGGCCCTGCTTTCCTCCTTTTTCTCCTAATGGGTGAGCAAAGCCTTAGCTGGCCCTGCAACCTTAGGATGGCGAGTGGTACTATAAAGTAGTACTCCAATTATAAGTATGCGTGTGGTGGTGGTGGTCGTGGGTGTAGGGGGGTGTCATTAGATTGAATTTTTGTTTCTTTCAAGTATTATTTATTTTTTACCGTCCACAAATGGAGGAGATCAAGGCATCAGATATGGTGACCCGGAAGAAAATGAAAAAGAGATAGAACCATAAGCCTAAATCCACAGATAAAAGTCAAGTTATATATATATATATATATATATAAGGCAGAACACATGATTCTCTGCACCATATGCTGGCCCTTGCGTTAGAGATATGTGTTTAAGGTATTAGTGCTGGGAATGTGAGATCAGTTTGATAGTTAATATAAATTTTGATTCTTAGGACAACACAGCCCCACTAATGAACGGACATCATTTATGCAGAGACCTTGGCCCATATGATCTGATGATTCTGTTCTGATCATCCTGTTGTTTAATACTCCAATTATCAAAAGATAAGGTAGCCAGAAAGGGAGAAATGCTGTATGTTCAAATATTTGGGAGCTTGTACATGGACGATAAACAATTGAAGAAATTTGGGGTGGGGGGACAGGAGCATCAGGGCAATGTCATATCTATCTGAAAGCCACCACAGTATGGAAATGAGATGTCTGTACTCAAGCAGTGTTTTCACCCAGCAAAAAGCATGCAGCTTTTGCTCTTGCTCTTACTCATCCACCCACCCCCTCCCCTCCCCTCTAGGAGAAAAGATAATAAGAAAAGAGAGACAGAGAGAGAAGATAGAAAGGCTACAGCGTATTCTTGGCCGTAAAGTTCGGGTGTGACATAGAATCCAGCTGACACCCACATGGGAGGTTGGCTCGGCTTCCCTTCCTTCCCCCCTCCCTGATTGCACTTCCTCACCTTTTGTAGTTAATGTTGTGCCCTGGCGAAGGCCCTTCGATGGGATACCAACTGGAAGTGTTCCAGGGAATCAAGAGAATTGAACTATTCACAGTCAGACACATGAACTCCTCTCTTTCAACTTCAAAAATCCTTGTTTGGTTGACTTGACTGCCGAAGAGAGTGTGGCTTGTATAAGTTTTTCTTCGGCAGAGTAATTGTCCCAACAGGTGACGCTGCGGGGAGGAAGAGACCATAAGCCTGGATTTGTATGAGTAAAATGAGAGGGACCAGAAAGGTGGGGATGGGATCACCTGGACAGAGTGTTCTAGGAACAAGCATACGATATTTTAAATCCTGAAATATAGTTGTTTTGCGTTTGATCATGAGTTTAAATTGGTCAGGTTGGTCTTTGTAATCTTCTGCACCAACTATCTTATATGTGCACAGGAAGTGGTCCTTCTTCAGGGTTTGGATGAATGAGCGACAGTGGTATACTCTGTCCAGTATTTCTCGACGAGATCTAGCATAGTGCAGCTTCTCTTGGCATTTACTCTTGTGATCGCAAAGCTTACTGCAGCTCAGAGAGGTGTTGTCAAGGACAGTGACCGACATTGTCACATGGTGCTGAATCAGTGGAGAGGCTTTGGTGGGGTCTGGGAGAAGTAATTTAATCATAGCATCTTGGAACAGTATGCGATATATATATATCTCTCCACTACCTTCTTGATTAATTATGATTTGATATGAAACTCTGACTGGAAAAAGAATCATGGAGCCACCAGTCCATGCGTTGCCGCAGGACTAGGAGGAGGGAGGAGTTTACTCGAAGGACATTGAAACTTCTTATTCTTATCTCTCTCATTAAGGGGGAAAAAGAAAGAAGAAAAAAAAAAAAAAGGAAGGGGAAAGAAAGAAGAAGGGAACGAACAAAAGGGCAGTAACTATGTTGATGGTAAAAATTGATGCGAGAACAGTGAAGAGAGAGAGAGAGAGAGAGCCCAATCATGCAGGCAATTTGGTTGTGTCCTTGTGGTGGGCCTTGTTATCTAGCTTTTTTATTTTCTTAGTCCTGTCCCTGACATTGTCTGCGCAAGTGATAAATGAATGCTGTCATTAGTTGTGAGCCCACCATGACAGCTATCTCTCCCCATAAGGTAGATTGACAGAGAGGGACGGAAACGGCTTATGTGATCTGTGTGTGCGTATTTGATCTCATGGATAAATACTGGAAGCATGATCACTACTTCCTATGTCTCTGAAGAATACCCAGAGACGTCATTCCAGTAAGAAAAAGGTGCCCTGTGTTCATGCCCACGGGCATGAAGCTGCAGCTGCTCCTTTATTGCTTGCCTCATCTCAACCTAGGTAAAAAACCTCAGTAGCCTGCCCCTGAGCAAGACAGATAAATGACACTCGAGGGACATTCTTGAACACAGTCTGCTTAGTAGATTGTCAATCCTGTAACACACTAATGTTTGGTAGCAACGCAATCATAGATCTTTAACTGGGTCTATTTTGCCTGTAATTTTCCTTGTGTGTGTCATGCGCCTGCTCAAAGTCATCCTGTTGTTATTATTATGTTTTGAGACCCACCTAATAGGACTAACCAACCACCCCCAGAAGATCATGGTTCTTCATCATCCTCTTGCCTAATCACTTATTTATTTTCCCCTGACGTAGTGACATATGCATTGCTTGATGAAGTATTGTTCATAGTTGAGGACAAATTTATATAGCAACGTGGGATGTTGACATCAAGGCAATGTCTAGGAGAACATGATATTATACCATTGGAACCTTTTTCATTAATTAGAGTAGACCCGTTTGTATATGGCTTTTTTTTTCATCTTCGAAATGTATGATGAGACCGGTAGTATGAACTTTGTATCGAATTATTTTTTGGGGGAAAGCTGACTTTGAATGCAGCAATTGGTCAGCGAGTCCAGTTGGTATAATCACAAATCCAAGTTATGAAGTTGCATACCTGTGATTTATCCAGTTCAATAAGGTGAGAATTTGGCATGTAGCATCAAATGATTGAGCTCAATAAAAAAATAATAAGTGCTCCTGAAGAAAAAATCTCCTCAGTGTACAATGATCAAGTCAATCTACAGAGCCGAGGGAGCTGACTGTTCTTAGCATAGTCTCTAACATAAAGACGCTTGAAACTAAATGGGCAGTAGATGGAATTTTCGGAGGGTTTGATAGCTAGATAGCTAGATTGATGTGATTCAGTGTGGAAGTTTGGCTATTCTTGGATTAGAGGAATGATTTCTTATAGATAAATATATTGTCGATGCAATTTTGAGAATACATCTTTCAGTTTGATGGGAAGCATAATATGATGGGCTGAAGGAACAATAAAACCCAGGGACTTGTTATTATGATATTTCTTAATAATGCATTTCTACTGATCCACTGGAACCATTTTTTTTAGCTTGGAAAAAAGAAGCTTGATGGTCGAACAAGTCTAGTAAAAGAAGAAAATGTTCAAATAGGAACTTTGATTTGCTCCTTTATGTTTTTATTTTATTATTATTCATGTAATTTCAGTAACTATATGACCTACTTTTGATTTCCATCTGATCATCTATTCTGTGGTAGACTAAATTTCTTTTGTCCAATAATTCTGCCTTTTGTCTCTTCTTTGTTTGTTTTTGCATGTTCGTTCAGCACTTCACACAATTGCTCCTCTGTTTCATGGTTTACAGGAGAGAGAGAGAGAGAGAGAGATGGTGGTAATTATCTCTGGCATGACAAGGACGCAAGGGTTTGATAAAAAGGAGTGTCTTAGGTACTTCCAGAAAGAGCACAGCCACCAAGTCATCAGTAATAGCAACATTTGGTCTTCAAAAGCGAGGCTGGGTTTTCTACTCGCTCTGCGTCTCTATCAACCACTTTAACCTCAGATGTGGTTGGTGCATGCCAACCATTTACACCCGTGCCTCACCTTTGCGAAAGCCTTCCAAATCAATGCCATCCATCCATCCATCCACATATATATATATATATATATATATATATATATATATATATATATATATATATATATATATATATATATATATATATATATATATATATATAACCCTGGAGAGGAGTGGAGTGGGGTCCCAGAGTCTTGTATAAGCTGGAGTTAGTGGCAGATAAGCTGATGTCTGTTGGTGGCATTTCCAAGCTTCTACCAAAAGAAATGAGGTGTCGCAGTCAAACAGGGGCAGGAGACCATCTC
Source organism: Musa acuminata AAA Group (assembly GCF_036884655.1). Taxonomy (NCBI): domain Eukaryota; kingdom Viridiplantae; phylum Streptophyta; class Magnoliopsida; order Zingiberales; family Musaceae; genus Musa; species Musa acuminata. Next base: position 47,362,315 of record NC_088331.1, read on the forward strand.
ACGGCTTCAGCTTTTACAAACAAGAACAACTTGTCTTTTCTCTGCCTCGTGCCACGCCGTCTTGGCTAACTCGGCGCCAGCCTTTCTCTTCCGAGGGCCGCAATCTGGTTGGTCGACGTCGCCGTTCATGTGGAGCGGTAGAAATCCCACGCGCAACATATATGAGCCCTGGCGATTGGATCATTCCACTGTGTTCCGGCCACGGTAACTCCCTATTTACCACAGCATACGTCCGAGAGTTGCCATGCAGGGCATCATAGTACTAATTGCAGAGTCATGAGAAAACATATGCAGTTCTCATGCAGTAAGTTCTTTTTTCATCTCTAATATCATTCATTGCTGGCTTCCTCTGTCTGATTTCAATCATTTTCAGGTTGTGTTTCCGAAAACGCCTTTGATGGAGGTGGAGGCTGCTTACCCAGTAACGACAGCGGTCATTGCGGCCTTGACCTTTGGACATTCCGGTGGCCTGCTGCTCGATAGCAACAGCTCGGTAAGCTGACCTGTTTCCGTCTCGAGCGACGGCACTGTCGCAGGCGCAGCGCCGCACACGTGCCAAGGCACGGACACGCGTGTGGGTCGATGGGGATCTTTGGGAGGGGAGGGCGCCCAAGTGGGCCTCCACCCACCCCACCATGTGAACGTCTCTGACGCACACAGGCATCCTCGCCCCTCCGCTTTAAATCCAACTCGCCCCCTTCCCTTCCCCCGTAAGCCGATCCGGGAAAAGGGAAACGGGAAACGGGACAGTGTTAGGCTCGTACTGCCGTAAAAAGAACTGTAACCTCCGTGCGTGATGATGAAACCCCGTCGTCACGCCCAAAGCCCATCGGTAACATAAAAGCTGAAGCTGCTGCTGATGCGGATGATGATCCAGGAGAGGAAACAAGCCAAGCTCGTGACTGTGCTCAAAGCCAATTCAACCAGCTTCCTCCCACTCTTGTTCTTCCTAGGGCTTTTGTGACCGTGAAAACCACATCACGTCATCGTGGTGCGTGAGCTCCTGTCGCAGTATACGGTGGGAAATATATTGCTCACCATCTTAGTGAAAGTTGGTAACAAGGACAACAAAAGACCAGCCATAACGACGACAAGAGAGAGAGAGAGAGAGGGAGAGAGAGAGAAGAGGGGTTCGAGGGGTCTGACCAGTGGAACACCATATGATGACCTAGGGAAAAGGAAGATGGACATATAGCAGTGGGGTGGATGTGGCCGAGAGAGAGAGAGAGAATAAAAAAGGACTGATCTATTTGAGCAGATCTAGGAGCTACCTATCCTCTCACGAATCTCTCCTCTGTGATAAAAAAGCAGGGAAGCACGGGAGAGAAGTCGAGAGAGCAAGCTATGCAGGGCGCAGTGGCAGCAGACGATGGCGTCCCAGCGGAATTGGGGTGGGTAGGATTAGGAAGGTTGTCGTCGTCGATGCAAATGGGGTCAACCAGTGGCTAGAAGCTGCGACCATTTGAACCACAAGCGAGAGGAGGAGGAGGATGCGAGAGAAAGAAAGAAAGAAAGCGTCTTTATATTTAGTGAAGAGTAAGTGTGCGAGTACCACTAATTTTAAAGAGGGCAAGGGCTCTCCTTTTCTGCCTGCACTTTTCTTGTTTTTTGATGTCTTTTAATGGCAGCTCCACAGAGTTAGCATCAACTTTTAATGCACACTCTCTCTGGTTCTTGTTCCTTTGTAGTAGTATTGCTATAAGAGGCGAAGCGCAGGAGGAGCCGAGGAGGAGGAAGACGAGGAAGAGGGAGGAGGAGGAGGAGTACTCCTTTCAATTTACTTCACTCATGGACGCCTACGAGGCGACGAGGATAGTGTTCTCCAGGATCCAGAACCTGGACCCCAACAACGCTGCCAAGATCATGGGCCTGCTCCTGCTGCAGGAACACGGGGAGAAGGAGATGATTCGCTTGGCCTTCGGCCCCGAGACCCAACTTCATTCCGTGGTCTTGAAGGCTAGGAAGGAGATCGGCCTCGTCTCCGTTCCGACCTCCTCTGCCCCCGGCACGCCTTCCGCCGCCGGCGCTCCTGCTTCCCCCTTCCTCCTCCGCCAAAACTCCGCCTCACGCCTGCTCTCTGGGGGCCTCCCGTCGCCGCTCGCCGTCTCCTCCCCGTCCTCATGGGCTCCGCCTTCCGTGTTCTCCCGCTCCAACAGCGGTACCGGCCTCAATGGGTCGTTGGACGAACTCCAGAACTCTGACGAGCTCATTAGCCCCAGTAACGTGAGCGTCTCGCCCTTTTACGGCGGCGGCGGCGACCTCGTCGATGAGTTCCACCTCCCCGACCAGCTCTCCTTTCTCGGGGACCCCGCCGCGGCCCTTGATTCCAGTCACTCCGTTTCTATCACCTCGAAACTCGGCGGCGACATGTTCCACCCGGACATCGAGTGCCGGAGCCCGAGCGGCAACGGCGATGGTGCCCTCTTCCCTTACGGTATGGGCTGGGGTGTCAACGGTTACCACCACCGGCGGAGCTGCTCCGCCGCTGACCTCTGCCTCGGTGACCCGGCCGCCGGGTTCGGATGGAAGCCGTGTCTCTACTTCGCGAGGGGCTACTGCAAGAACGGCACCGCGTGCAGATTCCTCCACGGGCTCCCGGAGGAGGCTGCAGCGGCGGCTGCCGTGGTTGCTGGCACCAAGATGGATGGGGTGGTGGAGCAGCAGTTCCAGGAGCTGCTACTGAGGTCCAAGAGCCAAAGAATTGGTAACGCTTCGCAGCTGATGGCTTCTGCGTTCCCCTACTCCCCGACGGGCTCTGTGCCTCCATCGCCGTCGTCATCCTCGAGCAAATGCCTCAGCTTCTTGCTCCAGCAGCAGCAGCAGCAGCAACAGCAGAATGAGAGCCAAAGGTACCATCTTTCTCCGGTCAAAATGCTTGCAACCTTGGCGCCTATCTCAGCGATGCGTGTTCGAATCAAGAATCTCAAATTACTGCAGGGCGGCAGCTGCGGCAGCCGCAGCAGCGCTGATGCTGGGCGGGGACGAGGCCCACAAGTTCATGGGTAGATCAAGATTAGAAAGAAGCGATTTGATGGCAAATCCTGGTTCGAGGCAGATCTACTTAACCTTCCCAGCTGACAGCACCTTCAGGGAAGAGGATGTCTCCAACTACTTCAGGTTGGTCGGTAATCCTTTCGTTAACGTATGACACAGTCGCCCTTCCTCTTCTTGGAAGTCTAATCTCTGGTTACTGATTCCTTGGTCGGTTTCGTAGCATCTACGGGCCGGTGCAAGACGTGAGGATCCCCTACCAGCAGAAGAGGATGTTCGGCTTCGTGACCTTCGTGTACCCGGAGACCGTGAAGATGATCTTGGCCAAAGGGAACCCCCACTTCGTCTGCGATTCCCGAGTTCTTGTCAAGCCTTACAAGGAGAAGGGCAAGGTCCCCGACAAGTACAGGCAATCCTCCTTCCTCAACCTTCATCACAAGTGATTTATTTTACTTGCTGTGTGGTATGGGTTTTGAGCAGTGCCAGTTAATCTTAACTATGTTCAATGGTGGACTCTCCGACCTCAGGAAGCAGCAGCAGCAGCAGCACGCTGAGAGGGGTGATTTCTCTGCATGCACGACTCCCACGGCCCTGGACGCCAGGGATGCCTATGACCTTCAACTGCTCGGTTGGGTCCTGATAACCAGTCCTGCTTTCTCATCGCTTGTTCTTTGTTTTGGTTAAAGGTTAGTGAAGTCTTGTTCTACGGATATCATAACAGGAGCAAGGATGTTGTACAGCGGCGGCGGCGGACAGGAGCTTCTGCTGAGAAGGAAGCTAGAGGAGCAGCATCAGCAAGCAGCGGAGATGCAGCGGGCCATTGAGCTGCAAGGGAGGCGATTCATGGGCCTCCATCTTGACCTCAGCAACAGAGGCCTCTCCTCCTCAGCCCCGGCCTCCATCAACTCCCCCACCATCGCAGCCGCCCAATCTATCGGTAATGCAGATGGGAGCAGTAATGTCAGCAGCAGCAGCAGCAGTAGCCAGGAAGGATCACCAGCAGAGGGTGGGTTGCTTTGCTTGTGGTCTTTCCTGAATTGGTTGATGTTTCATGTTTCGATGATAGATGCGCTACAGTAGATTTTGTCGCTCATTGTACAGATAAGAAGAGCCTCAGTGCTGCTGCACCAGAAGAGAAGGTGAACAGTGGCCATGGCCTACTCCAGCAGAAGGCAGGGCAGGAGGAATCTGCTCGTGAGGCGAACCCCAATGAAGATGGTGGCTTCCAAGAAAGGTAATTTAACGTCAAGTTCTACGATGTAACACGAACATGGGAGTAGATAAAATGTGTTCTCTTTTCCTCCAAATCAAGAAACGTAAACTTGTCTCACAATTTGGCTGCAGCGCCGAGCATAACTTGCCCGATAGCCCCTTTGCTTCACCACCGACGAAATCCCCGTTCATGCCCGACTCGTTCTCCGCCGGTGAAGACATGAGCACTTGCTGCATCACAAATAATAGCAGCAGCAGCAGCAACAACAGCCACCTAATTGCCTCCACACTGCTGCCCACCACTTCGTCACTGGACGTGCCCTCCTTCAGTAGTTCATGCTTCTTCCAAATGCCAAGGTATCACGGAAAAGATTGTCGTCGAACTAATTCACCAATTGCTGCCTAAAAGGCTTATTTGATCCCGGTTTGTGGCTGTAAGCAGGTTCTCCTCGGGCCATGGAGCGGTCGGAATGTAAAGGTGAAGAAGCAGCCGAGGGGAGCGAGCGAGCCCTCACCATCAACGTAAGGCTTAGTCTCTGCCTCTCTGCCCTTTTTGTCCATCGAAAGACACCACCAGTTGCTCATGACAGCTTCTTTTCCTTTCCAACTTTTGCTTCAATGTTAGCAGGTAACACACCCAGTAAAGCAAAAGGATAGTGGAACACAGGAAAAGAGAAGTTGCAGAACGGTCCAAGGTTTATGGTTCTTTTCACTTTCTTTTTACCGAATAGTAGTTTCCAACCTATATGACCAGCATAGGAAGAAGGCCTTCCATTGTCTCTCCCTCCCCACATCCCTTCATCCACAGTAGGCCTTCCATTGGCAAGGAACAGCTGCCAATCCATGAGTGAGCTATCAATCACCCAATAAACCCATCCATCCATCCATTCATCAACTACTACTACTGCTGCAGCTGCTACTGCTGATGTTGCCATTGCCACCTACTAGTACTAGCTAGCTATAGCTCCCCCTCACCACCCACCAAGATACGTAACAAATCCCCCATACCAAGTACAGACAGCAAACAACATTCACAGAAAGCTGGACTGGTTACGGTGAATGTATAGGCCAGGAGAAAGAAAAAAGAAAAGAAGAGCTGCAGCAGAGGTGAAGAAGGACCACTGGCTTATGAGGAGCAAAAGCAAAGACTTGGAGTTGTACATGCATGCATGCATGCATGCAAGTCCGCCCTGGTCTCCCTCCCTCCCTTGTCTCTCTCTCTCTCTCTCTCTATCTCAGATATCCTGTCCAATGGCTTTTACTTTTTTTCTTTGATGATCCAGTGTAGGCGACATCAATATAGTAGACAGAGAAAGGATTCACAAAAAGTTGGAATAATTTCATCTTCTTTTCTCTTTCTTTTGTGGTTCTGCTTCCTTTGTATATTATCGTCAGTTAATCACCTTAATTTCTTGTACTAGTTCAATCTAGAAAACACAATCTTAAAGGAAGAGATGTGTCACAATGATGTGCTAAAATCACACCTGCCAATTTTGCATTGGTGAAATGAGTATCTACTAGTAGCATGTCATGAAAGAGAGAGAGAAGAGAGAGAGAGAGATTAAAAAGAAAAGGGGGGACAGGGAAAGTAGTCTTTGTACCCATACTTTTCCTGATGGATTTGGGATTATTTCATCTCTTTTCACAGCCTATCCATTCTGCATAAGCTATCATGCCAATTGGATTATAACTCTTTAACAGAGAAGACTTGGTGGAGCTGCAAAGCCTCACACCTATCCATGACATGTATCACCAAGAATTAACAGGTGCTCTCGGTTTGACATCTAATCACATCATGACTTTTTTTTCTCCCTCTTTGGATGCAACAATTTGGGGCTAATGAAATGATTTATTTTAATAAAAAAAAATAGGTTAGGAAAATGTAACCTTGGGAGAGGGAGAGGGGGGGCATGTTTTGTCCATTTCCACATCATTAATAGACCTGAGATTGGGATGTGCAAGCTATCTCAGCAGAGCACATTCCCCAAAAAAAATCATTGAAGCTTTTGTGTCATGTACACTAACTATCAAAGACTGGGATGTCTTAAAAATATGCCTTTGAGCATCCAAGTTTGAAAGCTTGAAAGGGACCAGTCTAATATCATGAGGTACTTCGGAGCACCCTCACCAATCAACTTTATATTTTGGCTGACTATGACGCGATGGATAATTATTATCGACGATCAACATCTTTTATTAGATAGATTAATAGATTATGCTCGATGAGCAGAGCACGGCCTTTGTATAATGATAAGATTCGTTTGTTTAGACTCACTCTCTCTCTCTCTCTCTCTCTCTCTCTCTCTCTCTCTCTCTCTCTCTATTCATAGATGCCTCGTAAGTAAAATATGTTGTATCTTCTCCTCCCTCCAGCCGAGACAAACCAGCAGAGGGAACTAAGCAAACAAAGAGGTGTTGTTGTTGCCACCATTAGTACTTACTTGTTGGTCTTCCCCAGCGGAGAAGAAGAGTGATTCCTATCCGCATGCATGTGCTCTCATGTGCTCCCATCTTTAGACTCTTTCCTTCTCCCAACCTTCATGTAAGGGTAGAAGAAACAGTCAAACCACTGTGCTCCTACACTCTCACATTAAGTATCCATCCGGTTACGTAATAATGTTGGTTTTTGTCTCTCTCTCTCTCTCTCTCTCTCTCTCTCGTTCTCTTCAGCATCTATCAATGACATCCAACCAACCTACCAAATCTGCCAACAGATATAACTATTATCAACTTGTCGGGAGAGTGAATCAGATGAGGCCGGTGAGACTAAGGCGATTCATCATTCTGTTTTCAGAACTTATCCTTAAGAATCACATGGTGGAGCCATCACACATGGAATGGCAGATCATGTTGGTACTGAATGAACCCTGCACCATGACACTGCTTCTTCGTTACGGATTTCCATTCAAAATGTTGATTCTTTCATAAATGTATTGCAAATGCATATTATATATATATATATATATATATATATATATATATATATATATATATATATATGTGTTTGCGCGCGCGCGATAAGAGATCATTTGGTTGCCCGTAGGCTCGAAGAATTGTCTGCTTTGTCCTTTCAGAATATGTGAGTTTCAAAAGGAGCTCACAAGAGCTGCGCTCTCTCCTGTGACTATTAATCACAAGGTCGGAGGTTTGAATCATCATTCTAATGCCAATTTGATAAGAGATTATTTGGGCGATGGACATACCCACATGGTTTTGTGCTCCAAAAGACGTTTCTGAGAGTAAGAGAAACCTGACGAATTTATGAGTCATTGGTTCACATACTCCTCAACCAACCAACGTGAAACTAAGTGACCTTATCAATATTAGATAAACAGATATACATTAAAAAAGATAATATTATATGATCATGATTGAAAGTGTGGGTTTTAACCCATAACCTAATATCATACTGGCTCAAACTCATCGGTACAATATTTTTGATATGATATCAAAGCCATGATTAATAAAAATTTAATCTTGAGTCAAAATATGATTTTATTGAATAAAAATAAGAAGCATGCATCAGTGAATAACCCAGCTAGAAAATATACAAATTAAGTTTGAAGCCTCAGAAATAAGAAAAAAAATAATCAATCCATATGAATAAAAAAAGATATTAAAAATATTTATGTATATGAGATAAAAAAAAATATTAACTAAAAGGATGGTTTCATATAGCTAAAGATCGAAAGAGTTAAGTTACACAAAATTACATTTGCTCACTAGCTGACACACTTTATAAATTAGCATTTACTATGCATTATTTGTTGAAAATCATAATGATATAATAGATAAATAAAAAATAAAAAAGCAAAAAGACACATACAGTTAAAATTTTTGTTTCATTATTATATTCTTGTTCTATTAACCCTTTTTTTTTATACTTATGTAATATCCTACTCCTTATATAATAAAGAAGCAAAAAGATTGAAGTAGGATATTATTTTTTAGTTATTTTATTGTTATCAATGAGAGTGAATAGAAAAATAGATAATCTTAAAAATAAACATGCTAATTTATTAAACCAATGACAGGATTTCCTTTGTATATAATGATCTTGACATATGAACATAATTGTAACCTTTAACTAAAATAAAAATAAAATCATACAATATGTTTAAAAGTTATACATATATAAATGCTAACAGTAGCATAAACTTTAATGTTATTATTTTTCGGCCCAATCGCTTAGGCAAGGTACTGGTATTTTTACTTATATAAAATAGTCTGAGTAATTACTCGGTAAGTATAAACTCTTATAGTTTTATTTAGATGTTCATACATCATGTTATATTATAATATTTTAAAATCATCGGTAAAAGATATTTAACGGTAAATATGTTATCCTATAACTCTACAATATATCATACAAAATGTTATGATAAAAAATTCTATGTCAAAATTTTATATCAAAATAATACAAAATACTTATATGCAAAACATAATAAATTCATAAACATATACTCTCGTACCATACATCATCATAATACATATGTGTATTCCTACACCGTACTGTCACGGACAAACTTCTAAACAAGGTGTTTGATGTAATGCTTATGTATGTCCGTGTCGTTTGGCATGTTCATGCCTTGTACAACATGTAAAGGGGCGACCGAAGGCTTAATAGTCCCATTTTAGTTGGGTTGGTGGCCTCTTTAGGCTTGTAAATAAAGGTTGTGTCATGTAGACACGTGCGAGAGCTTTTCGGTCTGTAATGGACCATTTTACCCTTTGTTGTGCCACTGTTCAGAGCTTGTAAAGTCTGTTTGTAATTTGCTTTGTCTATGAAGTGTTTTTCGGACATGTTTGCTTGTGGATCCCGTTTGAGGCGTTCTCTTTAACCCGTTCTCTCTTTTGTTGGTCCTAAGGGACAATGGGAGGCTTCGGGGAGGCTGACCTTTGCGGACGGACGCGCAAGGGTGCCGCACGACTTAGGCAAAACCAGCTAAGTCCGTGTCATATGGTATCAGAGCGGGACAAGCACTCATAGAAACACTTGACATGCAAACGTGGGGGACCTAGCGGGGCTGCGTTGAGGGCAGTCAGCACATGCCCGACCGTTTGAGGGAAAACGGGCATGGAGATGTAGGGAAAAGAGTCGCTCAGAGGAGCGGGCATCTGAGATTGGCATTCAGAGGAATGGCCAACCCTTCGCGCAAGAGGCACCACGAGAACAGGCAAGCTTGGAAGAATCTGGAGCGCACAAAGGTTGGGATGGCTGAGTTTGAGCTACGGCTCAACGTTGACAACTTTACTTGATGGTGCTCAAGGCAAGCGAGGCGCTTGGCAAAAGGACGAGACCATGCAAAGTGGAATGAGTTGCTCAGCGACCGAAAGAGTTGTGCAAAGCTCACAGAGGTGAGGGGAATTGCTAACTCGAAGAATTCGGTACTCATGCATGGGCTTGTATGCGGACGATGGATTGTTCGTGGCCATCCCAAGGCGACCGAGACTCGGCGCCATGGAGCATTGAAACTTTCTCTTCGGCATGCGAAGGATACGTCCGGAGGAGGCTGAAGTGTGCAACGAGTTCAGCATGTTGCTAGGCCTGGAGGGGTGCAGCGGTGGCTGTATTGACGTGGAGGCGCAATCTAGCAAGTGCGTTTGCAAGAGGCAGAACAATGCACAGTTTGTTCAGCAGATCGGAGTAGTCCAAGGGGATGGTGGTCTCCGAAACGAAGAGAGATGTTGCTCCAACGGGACAGTTATCCAGGAGGGATAAGTCTCGGCTCTCCAGAGGGAGAATCATGTGAGACGGACTTCACATGTTGAGGAGGAGTACCTCACAAGCAACAACTCCACGAAGCTCAATGGACCGAGCAAGCAGCGAGGAGTTGTCACATGATCTCGCTCGAGAGAATGCATGGGTGGATGCATTGCGAGATCAAGTGGGGGAGCGACCTGAAGCAACTTAAATGAAGGCACACTTAGAGTCGATATGGAGATCGGACTCAAGGGAGGGCTGACCCGTGGAATGGTGGGCGTGAGGGCCACCATCAACTCAATGCAAAAAAAAAAAAAACGAGGAGCGGAGCAACTTGGGGGTAACTTGGCGAAGTACTCAAGCCGCTTGAAGGGAGCCAGCATAGAAGTTGGAACATGGAGCAGAGGCACAGTGCTTTCCTTAGACAGAGGTCAAGGACATGAACTCTTGCAGAGGCAAGAGTAAGATCATGTTGTTCCATGGGTCCTTCATTCTGACGGAGCAGACTCATCTTGCATGGTGCCAAAGACGAAGGGAGCTTCGGGGCACATGCACCTTATCTCGGAGGAGCATTTGATGGAGGAACTAAGGCGACTCAATTTGCGGAGGCGAAATTGAGTTCAGAAGGCCTTAGCACGGGGCAAGAGGATGCAGAGGCGGGTACTCTTGAAGAATATGCCATAGTGTTGCCATTCGAGTTGCTATGAAGGAAGCGGTGCGCAGCGGAGATTGTGCTGGTAGGGGCAGAGGCCCAGGATCCAGGCAATGGTGCACAATTTACAGCGAAGTCGGTGGACTTCGGGAGCTTCTAGGCGACGGATTGTCCTAGAGCGGTGCTTCATCTAGGTGTGACCCAAGAGTGGGTGGATGAAGGTCGATTGCCAAAGGAGCGAACAAAATCGAAGGTGGAGGAGACCCTGCGATGTATTGGCAGAGGCCACACATGGAGGGTTCACAATTCGAGTTTATTCCACAAGGATCAGAATGCAATGGAGATGTCACCAGGAGGCGACATGGTGCAGCGGATCGTGGTGGGACAGTTCGTGGCAATGCGATACACACGACAGAGTCCCGGGAGGGACTAGATCATATGGAGGTATGATCGGGAGCTACTGGGAGCTCCGCTTTGGTGAACAACACGACGGCAAGAAGGGCTATGGATTCAAGGAGTGAAGGCCATGGTACCGCAGAGGCGGGTCTTCCGGGCGTGCACCGAATTTTGCATCGGATGAAAACCTTGGTCATCAGCATATGGGGGCTGGGTTCCACCAAGGGAAAAGTTCGAATGCAAGTACCAGTGAGTCCCATGAGAGGGACTTGATCATGCAGAGGTATGATCGAAGCAGCTGGAGAGTTGGACTGCTCCAGAGCTCATATTCGCTTAAGGGAGCCCGACAAGTCAGAGGACAAGGTCGAGTAAGCGAACGTTGCTACCAAGGAAGCTAAGGAGAACAGAATCGGTGCAAACCCTACAATGTGATGGCAGAGGCCATGCATGGGAGTTGCAGTCTGTCTTTCCATCGAACAAACAGACTGCTTGGAGAACACAGAGGTGTTGAAGCAGGAGGTCGAAAGGGGCGAGGAAGCGACGACAAGTCCAGAGGGACTTAGCTACCCAAAATCAAGCAATCGGTGAGAATGGAGGTGGACTCAGCGGAGTGTCACGAAGGCATATCTACTGATTGTGAAGAAAAGGGATGTAGATGCGAGGCGACGGATAGTAGGGCCATGGGCATGGCAGCGCCATGGTACCGCAGAGGCGGGACTTCCGTCAAAGTCATTGATCCCTTGCTCTCACGGAGGGAGAGCGCTTGGTCGTGAAAGGGGCCGAGGAGGTGGAGCATGCAGAGGAAATCTCCAAGTACCGAGACAAGGCTGAAGGGCAGAGGCCAAGAAACTTCGTAAGACCGGTGTCAACAAGTTTCTCATCAAGATGGCCGTAAGTGAAGGACTTCGGGTCATGCAAGAGTGCACGACCAAGGAACGAAGCAAGCAGTACGCGGTGCTGTACCTTTGCTACTCAGTGTAGTAGGCGGCAGGGTTGATGGAGAAGACGGTACAATCCCAGAGGCGACCTCATCTATCAGAGAATTACTCCAAGTTGGGGTGAAAACTTCCTGCATTCCAGAAGTTCAATGGCATTGAGAAGGTGAATCACAGTAGCTAACTCAACGCAAGGAGTGCAAACACTTCAAGTGCTTCAGAAGTGTGAGCAAAGAGCAGGCGAAGGCCAGTAACCAGCTCGATGCATGAAGTACAACCTCGAGGAGGCGGGCGAAGTCAAGTAACCTTTGCCTTCTCAACTCTTAAGAGAATGGGCGAAACCGAGTACCCCAGTTCTCTTATCTATCCAGCAGAGGAGCTCTGCACAAGTTCAAAGACCCTTCGAAGATAATGGAAGACAATAGTTGTCAAATCCTCACCAACGGTGATCAGTGCTACTGAGAGTAGATTGTCCGCTTCATTTCCCAACGAAATGCCAATCGAAAGCGGAAGTGATGCGAACCTACTTGGATGTGACAACTAACTGAAAGAAGAGTCAATGAGCAGATTTTGTGGAGGAAGGACCCAAAACTTCAGAAGTTTGCGAGGCGATGCTCGTTAAAGCTCCAACAAGCATCCACCCAGTTCAAGCAGCATGTGGAAATTTTGAGAAACTGGCGCAGTAAGAATGGTCTTTTCCTTCATTTGGTGGATCCGTAGGAATCAACGAGGATCAACACAACTCAGCCAACCCCACACCAGAGTAAGAGTCATTGGCGAGTAGAAGCAGCATGGCGGATCAAAGGTTCGACTACTCAAAAAGAGCAGCGGAGAGCAGCTGGGAGCCAGGAGGCGCATTGCAGCTGGAGCAGAAGATTGAAGACTCAGCAAAGGCGAAGAGATGCAGTGTTCACAAAGGCCTCGACGAGGACGTCGAAGGGATAAGTGGGGGAGAATGTCACGGACAAACTTCTAAACAAGGTGTTTGATGTAATGCTTATGTATGTCCGTGTCGTTTGGCATGTTCATGCCTTGTACAACATGTAAAGGGGCGGCCGAAGGCTTAATAGTCCCATTTTAGTTGGGTTGGTGGCCTCTTTAGGCTTGTAAATAAAGGTTGTGTCATGTAGACACGTGCGAGAGCTTTTCGGTCTGTAATGGACCATTTTACCCTTTGTTGTGCCACTGTTCAGAGCTTGTAAAGTCTGTTTGTAATTTGCTTTGTCTATGAAGTGTTTTTCGGACATGTTTGCTTGTGGATCCCGTTTGAGGCGTTCTCTTTAACCCGTTCTCTCTTTTGTTGGTCCTAAGGGACAATGGGAGGCTTCGGGGAGGCTGACCTTTGCGGACGGACGCGCAAGGGTGCCGCACGACTTAGGCAAAACCAGCTAAGTCCGTGTCAGTACGTCATATCACTAAGTCAAAATAAATAATATATATTATTTATACTTTTATTGATAATGATAGTTATAATTTTGATGTATATGAGATTGGGGTATTATAATTTAATTTCAAATTTAATTTTAATTAAAAATACTTTTAATTCTACTATAATTTTTAAATTAATATGTATTTAATTATAAAGTTTAATTTTAAAAAAAATTCATTATTATTCTCAAATAAAAAAGAGGAAGGTGGGGTCCAACGTCCATTGGCCCCACCTGAGTCGGCCCGGGGCGCACGATTGAGGTTGTCCCCCTGGAAATTGACCATCCGACGAGACGTCTCTCGAGCGCAATTGACCATCCAAGTTGTTATCGGATCCGGATTGACTCCAATTCGGATCCTCATTGGGACCCTTTTCCAACCAAACCTCCGCGTTTGAGCGGCCTCCAACCAGCCACCCACGCGATCCTCTCTGCACTCCGCGCCCTTCTCGCTCGCCCTTCCATCGTCGACGCCCCTTATTCCTCTTCCTCCGGTAGAATGCTGCATCAGGGAGCAGACCGCGAAGATCGGACAGAGGCTTTGAAGGTGTCAAACGGGAAGCCTATTCATCCGTCGGTTTCCTCTATAAATTAGGGCTCCCCGCCGGAGACGAAGGTAAGAGCCAACAACCTCCTCCTCCTCCTCCCTTCGGCCTTCTCCTTCCTTCCTCTATCCACGTATGGATTAAACCTCTCCTCCTCCGTCTCCACCGCTTCATCACTACTCCAAAAGGAAGGCGAAGGTCGTAGCCGATACATATACAGATAGAGATAGAGAGGGCAGCAAGCGAGAAGATGGCCGGCGTTGCGTTCCTCGTGTTCGTCTCTCTGCTCGGCCTCTCGGCGGTCCGCGCCGAGGACCCGTACCTCTTCTTTACATGGAACGTCACCTACGGCACCATCTCACCTCTCGGCGTCCCTCAGCAGGCCATCCTCATCAATGGTCAGTTCCCCGGCCCCAACATCAACTCCACCACCAACAACAACATCGTCATCAACGTCTTCAACAACCTGGATGAGCCGTTCCTCTTCACCTGGTTTGTCCTCCGTATCCCTGCGTGCTTACCGACGTAGCTGGAAACCTAATCCGTGTGTGTGTGTGTGGAGAGCAGGAATGGTATCCAGCAGAGGAAGAACTCATGGCAAGATGGCATGCTGGGCACCAACTGCCCCATTCCGCCAGGCACCAACTACACCTATCACTTCCAGGTGAAGGACCAGATCGGAAGCTTCTTCTACTTCCCATCCGTCGGCATGCACCGGGCGGCCGGGGGCTTCGGCGGCCTCCGTGTCAACAGCCGCCTTCTCATCCCCGTCCCCTTTGATGACCCCGCCGACGATTACACGGTCCTCATCGGTGACTGGTACACCAAGAGCCACAAGGCCCTGGCCGGGATCCTCGATGCGGGCCGCAGCATCGGCAACCCTACCGGCATCCTCATGAATGGAAGCCCCGGCAAGAACGCCGCCGGAAAAGACGACGCTCCGCTCTTCGCCATGGAGGCCGGGAAGACCTATCGTTACCGCATCTGCAACGTCGGCCTGAAGGTGTCGCTCAACTTCCGGATTCAGAACCATCTGATGAAGCTGGTCGAGATGGACGGATCGCACACCGTGCAGAACGACTACGAATCCCTCGACGTCCACGTAGGGCAGTGCCTCTCCGTGCTCGTGACCGCCAACCAGGAGCCCAAGGACTACTACATGGTCGCCTCCACGCGCTTCACCAAGTACATGCTCACAGCCACCGGCATCGTCCGCTACGCCGGCTCCAACGTGCCTCCATCATCCGAACTGCCGGCGGGGCCCGTCGGCTGGGCCTGGTCGTTCAACCAATGGCGGTCCTTCCGATGGAACCTCACCGCCAGTGCCGCCCGACCCAACCCGCAGGGCTCCTACCACTACGGGAGCATCAACATCACCCGAACCATAAAGCTCGCCAGCTCCGTCGGCCTCGTCAACGGAAAGCGCCGCTTCGCCCTCAACGGCGTGTCGCATGTGGAAACCGAGACCCCGCTGAAGCTCGCCGAGTACTACGGCATCGCCGACAAAGTGTTCAAGTACGACTCCATCAGTGACGAACCACCGGCAGCCTCTGCCACCATCACGGCCGCGCCCAACGTCCTCAATGCCACCTTCAGGGACTACATCGAGATCATCCTCGAGAATCCCGAACGGAGCATTCAGTCGTTCCATTTGGACGGCTACTCCTTCTTCGCCGTCGGGTAATTCCAACGCCCACCGCACCGCTTCTACGCCATGGTCCATCGATGAACTTGACATATACCGTGTGTGGGATTGCAGGATGGGGCACGGAAAGTGGACGCCGGCGAGCCGGAAGACGTACAACCTCCTGGACGCGGTGAGCCGGCACACGATCCAGGTGTATCCGAGGTCATGGTCGGCGATCATGCTGACGTTCGACAACGCGGGGATGTGGAGCCTACGTTCGGAGCTGTGGGAGAGGCACTACCTGGGGCAGCAGCTCTACATCAGCGTGCTGTCGCCGGCGAGGTCCCTGAGGGACGAGTACAGCATTCCGGACAACACACTGCTCTGCGGTGATGTCACCACCCTCCCAAAGCCGCCACCCTACGTCTAACTTCAGGCTGGCGAGGAAGCGCCACCCGAGTTCAAGCCTTCAATCGCACTTCACCACCGGGGGAGGAGGGAGGAACAGAGATAATATATATATATATATATATATATATATATATGTATGTGTGATCGGGATTGGTATTAGTAGTAACGCAAGAGAGAGAGAGAGAGAGAGAGAGAGAAGGAGATGCTATATGATGAACGAAAAGGCTCGAGAGACTAACAAGTGAGTTTGGTTCTTCCACGTACTGCAATATCAATATTCCCGCCATCTTATTGCATGCTACGATCATCGACGTTACTATTCCTATCGTCTATCATAAAGCATATATCTTCTTGAAACTGATAAATGCCATATCTGATTGATTTATAAATTCAAAAGCTTAAGCTTAATGTTGATCATAAATACCGGATGAAATAAAGAGAGATGAATGTATGTTTTAATAGCATAATGATTTTATTTATTCGTTAGGGAGAAGTCTCCCTTTAGTTTTGGTCTTTTCTATTTTATTTATATTTACAACTCTGACCTAATTAGATTTTTAAATACTTATATAAGTTAAAGTTGTTCTAGAAATAAAGTCTTTTTATGTACGAAGAACTTAAAAAATATCACATGTGTGAGATTCCCCGTAACCCTTCTCGAGTAACTCATAATTACATGAGGCTTCAGGGTATGATCTATGGATGGTCTGTCACTTGATTCCATATAGCAACTTTTATGTTTGTTATATTACTATATAGCAAGTCTATCTTTGTATTTTACATTATATATATATATATATATATATATATATATATATATATATATATATATATATAAAGTGTCTACTTAAATATTTATTTATGATATCCCAATATTTTATTCGATCGTTAGCTTGTTCACTAACTCATTTTCTCTTTTATAAATCGTTAAAAGATATTACAAGATTATAAATCGTTAGGTTGACTCGTTACAAAGGCATAAAAATAACATAATACTTAGATAAAATTATTAAAGTTTACGATATAATTATTATTAACATAGACAATGAACAAAATTAAGAATGTCGATGTCATTTAGGTTCACCAATCGAGATATTGATATGGATAATTATTCATATTTAAAATCGATGGGAACCAAACTTAATTATAATATTATAATTATAATTAAAAAAATAACATAATACTTAAATAAAATTAGCTAAGTTGATGAAAATTCTGCACAAAGTTAAGGTTGTGGATGTTGATTGTGAAGATTTAGTGGATAATTCTGCATCATCAAAGCTCATTTAGGTTCGCCATTTGAGACATTGATATGGATAATTATTCATAATCAAAGTTGATGGTGTGATGGGTCGAACCGGGTGAACCGGGTTCATCTGAGAATTTCTGTTAATGTCAATGTCTCTTAGATCATTTGTTTTGGTTCGAGAATTGCCACGGTGAACCGGGTTCATCTAAGAATTTCCACAAGAACGGTCGTCATTATTTATGGACCGGTGGAGGCAACCCCTCCCGTGTGTCTTCATGTCATATTTATGTACATCGAGTAAAAGAACGTGTCGGTTTCATCTCATCACATCACCCCCATCCCCGCCGCTTGTTTCTCCTTCGGCTCACCCCCTGCTTGGCTTCATCTCGGCTTCCATGGGCTTTCTCCCACCATCCCCACCGCCACCTCATGCTCCTCCTGCATGCCCTGCTGCACCACCAGCACCGATGCGTTGGCGTTGAAGTCGTTCGACGCCAACATGTCCCCGATTGGCCCCAGCTCCGGGCACTCGCACCACTCCGTCAGTCCTTCCGTCAGAGGAGACGAAGAACCCCCGCCTTTGCCCACCACGTACAGGTCATGGATGCCCTCCATGGACCGAATCACCGCCACCGTCTCCTCGGCGTTGTTGGAGACCTTCTCGATGTACACCACCGTCTCGTCGCTCACGTGCTTCAGCCGGAACTCCGTGATGTATGCCTCGTCGAATTGCTCCTCCTTCTCCTCGTCTTCCTCCAATGTGAGTACCTCGTCGGAGTTGTTCGAGCCGTAACGTCGCATGGAAGGGCGCGTCGCTAAGTCATCACCCGGAATGAACCGGAACACCGTAAGGCTGACGGCCGGGTGCTCCGCCATCCGGGAGGCGAGTGCCAAAGCCTCTCTGTCGTCGGGGCCGCCGAAGAATAGCACGGCGACGTGGTGGACAGAGTGCTGGGCGACGGCCATCCTGCTGGGTCCGCTGAGGCCGTGGTCGACGAGGATGGCCACGGAGCAAGGTGCGTTGGCCAAGACGCTCTGGTTGAGAGAGTGGATGGCGGGGTTGATGACCTGCATGTCGCCGTCGACCGTCGGCTGCTTGTGGAAGGGCAGGACGATGAGGGCGACGCAGTTGTCCTCGGCGACCCCGCACACGTCCACGTGCATGGTGGAGTACGAGGAGACGGCGGTGAGGGGCTGAATTGTTACGCCGGCGGCACGCTGCGCGTAGGATTCCAAGGCCTGGATCATGTGTCGGGACCGACCCAGGGGGACCTTGTGGAGGTGCTGGGGATCGGAGGAGGAGGCCGAGCCGGTGGTGTCGTGGACGACCAGCATGGCGGAGGCACGGCCGGTGAGCTCCACGAGGTGCAGGGCGAAGACGAAGACGGGGGAGCGCTTCGTG
The DNA here is from genome assembly GCF_036884655.1 of Musa acuminata AAA Group. Classification (NCBI taxonomy): domain Eukaryota; kingdom Viridiplantae; phylum Streptophyta; class Magnoliopsida; order Zingiberales; family Musaceae; genus Musa; species Musa acuminata. Next base: position 47,380,866 of record NC_088331.1, read on the forward strand.
GGGCAGCAGGCCTCAAGGAGGCCGAGCATGGAGGGGATGTTGCGGGTGTTGTGGACGCACACCTGCATCCGGAGCTCCGAGTTAGGGTCCGGCCACATGATCGTCCGGCGCTGGTACGAGGCTTGGCCGCGGTTGCTCGTCGTCGCTAGCTTCAGTAAGGGCCCTACTGCTATCGTTATCACCACCGACATGACCACCAAGATGGAATATGCCTGCTCACTCAGAACCTGAGAAAGCAGCTACAGCGTCAATCTCGAGGGTTACAATGATGTCCAGAACAAAACAGCAAGAGAAGCTCAGAATACCTCCATATCCCTCCCGATTTTGAGGATGACCATCTCGATGACCCCCTTGGTGCTCATCAACAGGCCCATGGCGAACCGATCGTTCAGCGGCATGTCGTACAAATATCCCACCGACAGGCAAGCTGCCACTTTGGCTGCAGCAGACAGCAGCGCCACCATCGCCAGCGCCACCGCCGCCCAGACGTTGCTCACCGAGTAGAGGTTCGACCGCAGGCCGCAGATGGCGAAGAACAGCGGCAGCAACAGGCCCTCCACGAAGTCATCGACCCGCTCGATGAGCGCCACCCCCAGAGGCCCGTACGGTATCATCAGCCCGTACACGAACGCCCCCGAGACGGCGTTTATGCCGATGGCGTCCGCCATCAGCGCCCACACCATCACCCCAACCAGTATCACGGACGCCGACAGCTCCCCGACCACCTCCCCCTTCGGCTTCCTCCGCGACACCCACAGCACCGCCGGCTTCACCACCTTCACGCTCCATAAAATGAACACCATACCGGAGGCCATCGTCCACATTATCGCAGGCAGATTGCCGCTGGACAAGGAGAAGGCCATCGAGAGGAGGATCCACGCCCAGCTATCGATGAACATGGCGGTCGACAGCGTGGTAAGGCCGAGGTTGGTGTTGATAAGCTTGTGCTCGGTGAGGGTTCGCGCCAGCACGGAGAAGGAGGTGATGGAGAAGGTGACGCCGAGGAAGGTGAGGAAGGAGGACTTGTTGGTCTCTATCGCGAGGTAGGTGTGGACGAGTTTGCCGGAGATGGCACCCACTGCGAAGGGGAACACCACGCACGCCGCGGCAAAGATGGCGTACTTTCCTGTCCGCTGCAGCGACGTCGGGTCGATCTCCAGGCCGATGATGAAGACGAAGTAGATGATGCCGACATGGGCTATGACCTCAAGGATCGGCAAGCTCCGGTAGGGGAAGAGCGTCCGAAGGAAACCGGGGATCCGACCCAACACCGTGGGACCCAGGACGAAACCACCCTATCATATTCACAAACCTTGTGGGCTTACGTCTAGAGAGAGAGAGAGAGAGAGCGCTTACCAAAATCTCAGAGACGTATCGCGGCTGACCGAAGGGGTGGAGGAGGATGGCGACGACACGGCTCGTCATGACGATGATGAGGAGCTGGAGGATGAAGAGGGGAATCGTGTAATCCAAGGGGTTTTCGCCTTTCCATATGCCGAAGTTAGTGGTCGAGCTGGTAGGGTAACACAGAACGGGCATGGTGGAGGCGTTCCTCCAGTGATAGTCCATGGTCTTCTCGTGCCACGCTTGCGGCATGACCACCGACTGCTAGAGGGACCTCCCGGCCGAATATTGGATCGTCGAAGATGTAGATGCATTTAAGTTGGATCAGGGATGTTGGAGGAGAAGAACCAACGAAGCAGGAAGAGGAAACAGCGCAGGAAATGGATCCTGGGGAGGGGATGACACAGGGACGAGTGCTATTTTAGGGTTTGTCCCGGTCAAAGGTAGGAGGGAGGGACGGCATGCAAACAGGCTTGGGAGGGAGGGACGGCATGCAAACAGGCTTGGGAACAGACAGTGAGAGACAGGTCCCTCCGCCTGCATGGCGTTTGCGTCGTCTGGTCGTTGAGATGGAGAGGAGCCAAACTGCTGGCTGTGCTCACGATGCCAATACGGTTTGCGCCACATCCTTCCATCTTCCTGGAATCTCTTTACGTGTTAAGCTGACATGGCCGGTTTCTCCTTACGTGGCACATGACTCATCTGATTAGCCCCACGCTGCTTTGTATATATTCGACCACCACGTTAATATTTTGAAAATAATTCATAATAATATAAAACATAACATTTATTTATAATTATAAAATAAAACGAACTGAATCCGCAGGACCAAATTCTAGAACCTTCCGCACCGCCACGAACCGCTTTCTTCCGATGCCCCTCTCTCTCTGTCTCTCTCCCGATCTCCTTCTCTTACCTCTTCCCTCAGGCTTCGAAGTGCCCACCGCGGATGTATTTCTTCTTGATCGGTCGAAGTTGGTTAGAGTTGTCTTCAAGAATTTTGTCTGTTAGAGATGGAGTGGAATACGATACTTTTAGCTGTTCTTCTTCTCTGCTAATGCTTGTCCCCGTTTTATTTCTTTCTTTTCTTTCTGTGATTACGTGTTCTTGGTCGCTTTGATGTGTTCTTCGTAGAGCGTTTTTGCGAAGAATGGGTTCGCCGGAGCTTTCTTGGGGAACTGGCGGACCATCGGAGGCTCCCCGAGGGGAGGACGGTGGTCGTCGTGGCTTCGGACGGACGCGTACGTTTTCTTGATTGCTTATATGTGTTCTTTGTAGAGCATTTCGGGAAGACTGAGTATCTCGGAGTTTTCTTGGAAACTGGCGGGCCAACCGACGCTCGTCGTGGTTTTAGATAGATGGGTGCGTGTTCTTGATTGCTTTCATCTGTTCTTCGTGGAGAGAAGAATGAGTTTCTCGGAGTTTTCATGCAAAATGGTGGGCCTCCGGTCGTGGTTTTTGATAGATCCGTGTGCGTTCTTGATTGATTTGATGTGTGTGTTCTCTGTAGAGCATTTGTGGAAGAATGAGTACTTCTGGGTTTAGATGGAATCTGGCGGATCACCCAAAGCTTCCCAAACGGTAGACCGCAACCGTCGCGGTTTTAGATGGATTGGATAGGTGTTCTTGGTTGCTTTAGATGGGTTCTTCCGAGACCGTGTTGGGAAGAATGAGTGGCTTGGAGTTTTCTTGAAAACTGGAGGACACTGAGTCTTCCGGAGGAGGGGATCGGCGGTGGCGGTTATAGACGGAAGCATTTCGGGAAGATGAATATGACGTTTCCGTGGGAACTGGCGGGCGGACCACCCGACGCCTTTCGAGGGGGAGACGGCGGCCGTCGTGGCTTTCGATGAATGGGTGGGTACGTGTTCTTGATTTCTCTGTTGTGTTCTTTGTTGGAGTCGTCTGACAGAACTGGCGGACCACCCGAGACTTCCCGATGGGAAGACGACGGCGGCGGCCGTCGTGGTCTTGTACGGACATTTACGTGTTCTTGCAGGCAGTCTTCGATGTGTTGTTAGCAGAGCAGAGCAGAGCACTTTAGGAAGGGTGGTTAGATCGGGGTTTTCTTGGCAACCGGCAGAGACCCGAGGCTTCCCAGTGCCAGCCATATGTTTGGTGATGTATGGATTGGCGTTGGTTGCTCAATTGAGCGAGGATTGGTAGTATCTATAGTTTATCTGGATTCATGTACAGAGCAAGCATCTTTCTACATTATTAAGCACTTTTGCTCGAATAATTCTAAAATTCTGAGAAATTAGATTCAGTAGTTTTATGCATTTGGCTTTAGCAGTTTTAGATAAGTTAAGCAAAGTCCCAAAATAACCACCTCGTCACCTTAGTTAACCCACATAATTCCTGTGCTTTAAGAATATGGTTATGTTCTTGTACGCAAATATATTGGTACTGTAACTCTTTGCCCTCGGGTTTATATATCAAGGACTCATGCAAAATTGGCATATAGATAGGGATTAAGTACTATGGTTTCAATAAATAGGATGCCTTATAGATGGGGGATGAGGAAAATTTCAAATTGAGGTATCAGTGGAAGAAAGAATTTAGAAGATTTTTTGCTTTGTGATGGTTTGGGTTATCTTTTGAGCCCATGTTTCGAGTTTAATCATGTCTGCCAATTGGAATTTTCTTTTCCTGCTTTTTCAGAATATTGTGACTACAAGCAAGCTTGTCACATCACAAGTGCAGAAAGGAATCATTTTAATTTTCCTACAAATTTTGGAGCCAACTTGTTGGATGAAATATGGATAGGGGAATTATTACTTTGAATGACTATTTTTATGCTAAACCAAATGCATTAACCGTACCCAGTTAAGTCATTTGCTAATACATGCATTGATTTTAGTAAGTCAAATGGCTATTTCTTGGAACATTCTCTAGATAAGTCTTGGAGCATTCTTGACTTATATGGTGCTCTGGAGAAATGGAGATCCTCGAGACTTCATGGTGCAACAGTCAACTTGGTCAAGTTGCATCAAGCGCAGGATGAATTCGTGCCAAGGGGTAAATTACACATCATGTGCTTGAGTTACAAATTATAATTTTCTTGGTTTACTTGTTAGTTTTTTTTTTTTTTTACTTGGTCGAACTCTTTTCTTTAAATTAAATGGTTCGAAGTCAGAATAATAGCATGGAGGAGCCTCTGATTCATAGGCTATTATTTCAGATCCCTTAAATCACAAAGGAGAGTACTGTCTCCCAAATTTTCATTCCAACAAGCAGGTGGACTTTGTGATAGGCAGAGGGCAAACAAGAAGTTGTTTGGATGGAGTCCATGATATATATATAGGTGAACTTTGTTGCATATAATTTCATATTTGATCGATTTGTCAAATACATCGGTTAATGACTTGAGTGGGAACTTGAAATGATACCTTTGCAGAAGTAATCCATCTCCACATGGACCATATGGAATGCTGCAATGATTAAAGTACAGGTAGAGGTGGATGCCCACTCTCTTATATTTGCTTGATTTGTTGATTTAGTAGAAGTAACCAAATTGTGTCCAGCAATTTTAGATGTGCAGCGGGCATATAAACTATGCCTAATAGTTGTGTAGTGAGTTCGTTACAAAGTAGTAGTTTATGGGGTTTTCATGTGCTAAAGGTAAAAAGTCAAGTTGTATCATGTGTTTTAAAATTTTTATTATTTGATGAATGTTCTCGTTGTATACTTGGTTTTTACTCTTCTTACATTTACCGTCACCCCTTTAGCTACGGCCTACAGCCTTGCATAATTTTTTTCCCCTCTGGATCGTCGACGACTTCAATTCCAGGTCAACATGGACACTGAGTTTTTTTTAACCCTATCTGGTTGAGGTAGGAAAATACTGTTGTTTCTTTTGTTTCTGTATTCCCTTTTGGTTTAGATTTGTTTTACATTATCTGCACTGAAGGAGACTATGGTTTCAATAAAGTAATAATCAGATATGTGTGCATCTGATATGAAACAAAAGAGTGAGCAGTCTAAAATAATTTATTCTTCCAGAACTTACCAGACAAAGGTTGTTTGTGGAGAAAAAGGTTGGATTCTAATATTTGACTGTTACTTTTTTAATTTTTGTTTTATTCTTACAAAACTCAGCGTAAGCACTGACTTTATGCTTTTGCCAAATGATGGTAAATCACCATATAAATTCCGAAGTTCTGTTGAAGTAAATTAAAAAAAAAAAAATTTGACGGGCCCTAAGGATTTTCGTAAGATTGTAAAGATTGGTCTTTGCAAGCCACCATATCGGTTCTCCTTCAGAGGATAGAAAAAATATCTGGTAAGTGCATTTGGAAACCTTGGCATTTTAATGTTCGGTTTTGACCTTTGTGAATATTGTAAGTCGAGATAACATGTAAAAATTTGGTTCTGGGAGGGGGGAAAACAACAACCAAAAATTGTCTGGTCGTCAAAACACTATACGACAAGGGGGCAAAGGGATGGAACCGATTCGAATGCACATTTGTCAAAAAACTATACGACGAGGGGGCAATTTCTTGGATGATTATCAAAGGTTAAAAAATTATTAAAAGAGGGTCATGATCTCTTTGCACTTCAAATATTTATCATAATAACCAGATACACTTAAGCCTGCACGGTTGCATCTCTTGCTAACAGGTCGCTGAGTGGGCAGTGGCCAACTTGTTTGGCAAGCAAAATGCTGGAAACACTTGCTTGGGCGATCCCTTCGTCTACAGGCACCGGAACTCAAAGGAGCAAGTCGGAAGCCACAACACTGAAAAATACAACTTTCGGGCTAGTACCGTTTTGTTATCAGTTTGATCTGGATCCAGAGAATAAAATATATATATATATATATATATTAGAAAGAAAGTTCTGAGCTACATTTTCATGAGCATGCAAAGAGGCAAAAAAAAAAAAAAGGTTCATCAATATTCTAATATGCACAGATATAAAATTCCTATCTTTCATCAAACCATAAGAATGTAAAAACTGAATTGGGTTATTTATGCACAGATTATATATATATATATATGAGAGTGGCATATTTAGTGGTGTCCCAAACAACTTGTTCAAAGATGTTTGGATACGAGTATGGCATATATCAGCAACGACATGACAAATCCAGCAAAATACAAAGTAGCAAAATACAAAGTGGGGTCTCTCATGTCATTAATGAACCTCAAGTAGCTAATACTTATAGGACAACCAGCAATGATAAATTACGATAACCAAGAATAAAAATAGGCTAGTAAACAAAGATAAAAGCAAACAACACAGAACAATAGAACAAAATAAATGAAATGTTCTGCTAGGTGAGATCAGACAGGACCAACCAATCCAAAATCACCAACAGTGCCTAAAATCAGAGCCCAACAGTGCTCAGCTCACCTAGTTAATTAGTCCAGTAATAAGACTTCTGCCCAATTGCCTAAAATCACCAACAGTGCAATAGAATAACATCAAAGAACACACAAGTTATTAATTTTCTTCCCTTTTTTTTTTTTTCAATATTTGGTCTATTTGGAGAATATTTCAAGACAATCTAAAATAGAATTCCACAACCTGATAGAGATGATAGTTAGCGGGAACAAAATTTCAATTCACACAAACAAAACCCTCCATGCCACTAAACATCAGCTTTGAGCTATGCAGTGCTGGCATGCCTTCATCACTCCTGGTCCGTGACGTTTGAGCAGACATACATAGATTAGAACATAAATGTTGTTTGCCTATATCTTAAATAGCATTGCAAGACAAAAACATCTATGCTTTAATGTGAGATAAAATAAATACTTGTTTTCAATCTGTGATCATTAACTAATTACTGCAATGTTCTTACCTCTCAAAGCAACTCTTTATCATCCTTCTATTATTACAAATTTTTGTAGCAGTAGAAACCAAATTATATAGATGGAGTTTCCCCTGCCTAACCAACAATTTTATATGACATATATATTGAAATCTGGAAGATAAAAAAATGAAGAGCTAGGTGTCCTAAAACACAAAGAATAAAAGATAGCAAATGCAAACAAGAAGGAAATTCAATCAAGAAATAAATGCATCAAACCTGTAGTCAATTCCTTGGATGCTTCCCTTGTGCACATGCAGTCAAAACAGCTTCAAGAACAAACACAACCACTTTTAATATTCCATCCAGGAAGCATTGGCCTTTGAAAAGAATCATCTAATGTATTTACAGGTGATCCATTTTATGCTGTCCCTGGAAATTTATGATAAATTATTAGAAACAGGCATTTTCTGATGAATCACGTACAAGATCTCATTGGCAACTTGATGCGCTGGGTTTTTAGTAGCAAGCTTGATTCTGAGTGATGCATTAGATACACAGAAAGAGCTGAGGCTTTAATAAATGTCAGTGTAAGTCGGTTGACTGAGTGATGCATTAGAAGTGACGTTCTAACCACAGCAGATGAGTTTTGCAAAGCAATATGACTGTTAAACATCTTTTTTCATACAAGAGAAATTCTAGGATAAATTGCATCCTCGGAGCCTACATGTATCTTCCACACTCGAAGAAGATTCAGGAATGCACACGAGGAGACTGTAAAGAGAAGATTCCTCAAAAGTGCTTAATCTATAACTGAAATGAGGACAAGACCCAAAGGCCTCGCAAAGTGGCATTAAAGCTGATGCAACCTTTGGAACCTGAAGATACCATCTTTTTTCATACAAGAGAAATTCTAGGGTAAATTGCATCCTCGGAGATTACATGTATCTTCCACACTCAAAGACTCAGGAATGCACACGAGGAGACTGTAAACAGAAGATTCCTCAAAAGTGCTTAATCTATGACTGAAATGAGGACAAGACCCAAAGGCCTCGCAAAGTGGCATTAAAGCTGATGCAACCTTTGGAACCTGAAGATACCATCACTCTAAATCAGTGATGATGAGAAAATTTAAGAGAAGTGTTACATTTAGACACAAGCCAATGCAGTGATTTGTGCAGTTCTTCTCAACAATGCAGTGATTTGTGTTGAAAAAAAAATTGAATATGATGTATATATTCAAATACATTATGATTTAATATGGCCAAAAACAAAAGCACCAAATGTAGATTGACGGAAGTTCTCATCTTTACTGATTTTCAGGATAAAACCCTTTAAACAATTATAACAACTCGAAGTGAAACTTGGGAAAATGGAAAACATTATCAGTAGTAAAGAGTGCTACATCTTAGTACTAAATTTTAGACTAAAACTAGATACATCACTTGATCTTCATCTTTGATCCAGACTACTTGAGGATCCCTTCCTGAGTCCAAGCAACTTCCCCCAATCAAGAATCAGCCCAAAATGCTCCTAAAAAGACAGTACCCAATTGCCAAAATTTAGATTGGCTTGATCATGAACTCCACAACACTTGACTCCATTCAGCACGCTCACATCGCACCATCTAGCTATACTCCTAATTTGACAACAATCAGACCTCTTTTGAGATGGAACAAGAGATCACAATGACAACCTTTTCCTTATTGAGCAAGCACAAACCACATTAAGATTGAATCTGAAGATCATGGTTGAGTCAATAGACTCAATAATCAATAAGCACAAACTACAAGGATTATCTACTTTTGACAAGGGTGTCCAACTCTTATTTGGGCTACAAATATAATTATTTTATAGACAATTTTAAAACGTTTTTAAATTTCAAACAAGGGTTTGATCAGAATCCAAAAAAATATAGGAATTTTTTTTTCTGTTTAAACTAGTCTATTCAAATATTTCAATTTAGAAGAATTTTTAGTTGAAGCTGAAATTTTACTTTATAACTACTCTCTACCATGTTTTTTTTATCCAACTCTCTCTCTCTCTTCATTCTTTTTTTCTCTTTTCTATTCCCCTTCTATAGTCTCTGTTGAAGGTACGCTAGATATAGGAGGTGAAAGTTTTGCAAACCAATCCATATTTATTATGCTAAAATATGATAAAAACATATGATGTGCCCCTAACTGAGACTCTACTGTTCTGAACAACTTTTCTGTGTGTCAATCAGCTTCCAAACTTTTATTCAAACTAGCTATCAACACTGATTATATAACTTAAGTCACAAGAAACAGTTAGGACCTAATAAAATGGAGAAGTATTTACTGACTTCATTAAAATTTTCTGAGCCTTTACTTAATTGAAAAGAAAATGCCAAACTAGTAAGTCATCCATAATATATAGACATGATGCTTCATCAGCAAGAAGTCCAACTTTAGAATAGCATTTTGTAGGTGACAAGAGCCAAGAAAAAACATTTTTATCACGATCACAAATCGCCATTTTTTTTTCCTTCACAGAAAATGCCATTAACCATAATCCAGCATAGTTTCTCATGTTTCTCAACCTCTTCTCAATATCCAATGTGCCAAAGAAGCTTCCCTCTGGCATACTATTTGGTGATGCACCTCAATGGCATCCTTCTTCAAATACAGAGATAAAATTGAAACTCAAGAAAGGCTACATAACACAACGGGATTACACTTGTACTCACTGTAGTCACATAGGTTAATATTTAGTTCTGATGATTCCGTATAGTTATGGATGTTGTGTATGTCTGCGCTAATTGTGGCGCATAGACTTTTCTCTTTATGTCACTAAACCATCCACAGTCATCAGCTGATCCTCTTCTATTCGCTAATAAATCTCAATCATTCTTCATTCCACTTGAATCACCGAATTGCATGAGTAAAATATTTTATATTGTATAAATATCCGACAAGTAGTAGCACAGGGAAGAAATTATGGGACATGCTAATAGATAGCTCTATCTAACACTTGCCCTGTAAGTGGTATTTGCTAGTTATAGATCAAGAAAAGTGAACGAGTTCTTCGTAGGTATCAAGTTTATCTTTCATGATCTCAAAGATAATAAACCGACCTTTTTGTTACTTCCCGAAAATCCTGTTGGCTTTTCGATGCCATTTTCCAACGTCGACTAGACTTTGCAGATAAACATGGCTCTCTCAGAGAAAAAAAAAGGAATACAAAAAAGGAATTCCAACCACAAAACCCACCTAAAGGAAGATAGGAATTCACAGGGCTCTACAAGATCCAACCTCAATCGTGAGTGTTCAAGGTAATGCACCAGTCGATGAGGAATCGCCCTGACTTCAAGATTCGTGAAAACGGATGAAACGCCATCAAGATACAAGAAACACGAAAGGAAGGTCGTCAAGAAACGAGATACGTTGAAGGAATGTGATCAATATTCGAGAAACACGAGAGGAAGATCATCGGGAAACGAGAAACATGAAAGGAAGGTCATCAAGAAACGAGACACACGAAAGGAAAAGGCGATCGGGAAACACGAAAGAAGCGTAAAGAAATCAGTATCCAAGAAACGATCAGGGAGATCGTTGGGGTCCCGTCCTTACCGGCGCGTGAGATGAGGAGGGCGAGGGCGTGAATGGGAGAGATGACGCGAGATGCCATGATCTGGCCGAGGAGCTCCCACAGCAACGAGCTCTTATTGACGACGCAGAGATCGGGTACCAGGGCGTTCCCTAGATCGGGGTCGAAGAACCCGCTGCCCCGTTCCTGGACCCGTCGCACCGCCTTCACCGCCGACATCTCTCTCTCCCTCTCTTCTCTCGCTCCCTCTCTTTCTCTCTCTCTCTCTCGCTGAGTCGGTGCTCTTAAAGGGGGAGGAATTGACGGACGAGATTTGACAGTGGGCTCTCCGTTGATCCCTGCGATCTGTACCGTTGGATCGGCAACCCCGATTCCCCGTGATGAAAAGAAAGTTCAGATAAAATCAGTCACCGTTGTCCAGCCACCCAACGTTGTCCCACACCCGACGCGGTGGGCCCCAAAAACACTTTACAGGAGGGTAGTTTGCGTGTGTGTTTTGGAAAAGGTGTTCTAAAAGAACTATATATATATATATATATATATATATATATATATATGAAGAATTATCATTGACAAAATAGTAAAATGAAAATTACCATTATTTATTCATTTATTTATTTAGAAAACAAGTCACTCCTCGAGACGAGGAAAGACCAACTCATCAATGAGAGGGTGAGATGGGATAGCCACTTGGCGTTGGGTTCCAATAGCATTACGATCTTTATGGGCATGTATCGTTCGAGATAAGGTCGCCATTGCTCCTCGCCTTCCTAAGTTTTCCTTTCTCAGGCGGGCCGACCATGGTGGCTCCTGCGACTCTCACCCTCGGCCCGTGCGCCGGCTTTGCGCCAAGCCGAGGCAATGTGCTATCTTTCCCTCGGAGGCCTTCTCTTCTCCGCCCGCTCAACTCCCACCACAAAACCCGCAACCTCCATGATAAGCTCTGCTTTTCGTCACTCCCTGCCATCAGAGCTGTAGCCGTGGACTCCGATCAGCTCGGCTCGTCGGAGCCCGCCCAAGAGGTATCCTCCTCTTTTGCCCTCTCTCTCTCTCTGTATGTCTGGTTTTGCAGCTTGTTTCTTTTGTGAATAGATTGATGCACATGACTGCAATTTGCTACAGGTTTGGTGAAATTGGGATGAATTGGCGTTTATCCACTAAAAATCCCTTCTTTCTGCCTAGATTAGTGAACGAAACGTTTCTTGACAAAGCTGAATTCTTTTTCTGAAGGATCCGATGCACACAGCTGACACATTTCAGATCCTTTTTTTCTTTCAGTTCTGCAATGATAAGAAGTCTCCTCTCTTCTTAGTATTAGTTATTCAGAAGATAAGACTTCTGTGTCAGATTAGGATAGATGAACAAGTCCATCATAACAAGTGCATGTATTCTCAAGCTGAGCTACCCTTTGCAAGAGTGTCAATGATTAGTTAAGCCTCAGTTAATGTAGCTGTTCTTTTGAGGATCTTCTGATATGAGTCGCTTAAAACTGTAGGAAAAACCAAGGAGGTACCACTTTGTGGTGGCCAATGCAAAATTCATGCTGGATGAGGAGGAACACTTCAAGGAGCTACTGTATGAGCGGCGCCGAAACTTTGAGGAGCGGAACAGAGAGCAGGACTTCTGGCTTGTTGTTGAGCCCAAGTTCTTGGACAGGTTCCCCGGCATCGTCAAGCGATTAAATAGACCTGCTGTGGCTCTTGTCTCCACAGATGGACCTTGGATGACGTAATTCTCCTCACTAGTTACTTTATATTAGCCATTGCTCATTTCAATTATTTTCTTTGTTTGCATGATTATTGTTCTTATATGCTTGCCATGTAAAAAGGAAGAAGGAACACTATTTTGTTTTGGAAGCTGTTCGTTTTGAGAGTTGGTAATGAGAGAGAGTGGATGGGGGGGTCATGCTGGTGCTCTCCGGTAGAAAGTCGAATCTAAACTTGGAAATGAAGGCCAAAAAGTATGATATGAACAAAAGGCATCCATCCAACTTTGGGCGCAACTTTTTTGTCGAAAGTTTTTGTTCTTTGTTCTTCTTTCTTTTTTTTTTGCAGACAAATCTGATTATGAATTCCAGATGCAAGAAATATAGCTTACACCTACCTAAGGACAATGTATGACTGTCACAAGGTTCACTTATGAACTTTATTATATTTGAATCTACTTCTCTTTGTTTAGTTTCTGCATCTTGCTGAACTCTGATAGTGCCCATTACTTGTTTAAGTGTCATAATTGCAAAGCAAAGAACTTCTCTTTGTTTAATTTCTGTGTCTTTCCGAAGTCCGATAGTACCCATTACTTGTTTAAGTGTCATAATTGCGAAGCAAAGAAAAATCATAGGTTATGTAGGTTCTGACTCTCAAATAATTATACTGATAGCAGTCAAGACTACCCCACAAGATGAACCAGGTAGATAGGCAGTCAATGTGGCTTATAATCACCTGAGTAATCGTATCTGATTTGGTAGATTATTTTAGGAAATCACAAACCACCAGACTAAGCACAGTAGTTTTTCGACTTTCTGACAATGATGTAAGGAGCATTCAGGAATGGTTATGATATAAAGAAGGCAAGCACTGTGGTTTATGAAACAGCTACTCATGCTCTCTGGTTTCTTGTATTGGCATGTAATCTGTGTGAGCCTTTTATTATATTAACTGTGGAACTAACCGGCACAACACCGAGAAAAGAAATTCTTGATCGAAAGATTAGGACTTCATCTTGATACTGTATTACTTTACAGAGGGATAAACCATAAGTACAAATGAATTAAGGTGTTCGAAGTTTCAGGAAAACACATGTAGTCGGGGGCTTGGTCTACTGTATTCTCAAGATTGTTTACTTCATAGGGATTGAAAAGAAGCCTGATCGGATTAACTACATGTTCCCACCTGCAAGAATATCTTGCTATTTTACATGTTCACTCAAGGCTGGCACATACGCCAACTAGATGTTAACAATGTTTTCTTACATGAGACCTTAATTGAACATGTAGTCAGGGGCTTGGTCTACTGTATTCTCAAGATTGTTTACTTCGTAGTGATTGAAAAGAAGCCTGATCGGATTAACTACATGTTCCCACCTGCAAGAATATGTTTCTATTTTACTTGCTATTTGAATTTAACCTGCACTGGAAAGTGTTTATTCAGTTGTTTCATATATATGTTCTTTTATCGTATATGTTATGTCGGAGAAACATTTCCAACTTCATCTGGACTACTACAAATATCTAGAGTTCTTTTGCTTGGTTGCATGAGTTTACACTATGAACGAAAATGCTCAATCTGAATCCATCTCGTCTAAAATTGAAATTGATGTTGGGTTAATAGCTGGAACCTAGAAAAGAATTCACATTCGCTATCAGATTTCCTCATCTTAAAGTTGCTTCCCATGGTTTTCACAGGTTCATGAAGCTGAGACTGGACAGGGTTTTAGCAGAAAGCTTTGAAGCCGACGCTCTAGAGGAAGCTTTGGCTTACAACCCCATTGATCTTGAATTCGAAAGGCCTGAAAAGTGGACTGCGCCATATCCAAAATATGAGTTTGGATGGTGGGAACCCTTCTTGCCACCAAGCTCCTGCAAAAGCATGTCATAGATCTAAAATTTTGTTCCTCCCAAAACAAAATTGCTGGTTTCTTGCATGTAGCAGTGAATTTAATCTGAAATTTCTGAGTTTGGAGTCTGTCCTTGTGGTTAGCATGAGTATTCTTTGTTTTAGGTGTTCATATAATTCCTCTGCCATGAAACTCCCCCAGCTTTCAATTACTTGCATAACCTTCACTTACCAGTGGACATCTTCCTCATACTGTGATATGGTTTGGAGAAGAGATCAAGTGACAATTAATCACAGGAAGTGGAGAAATTAAAGACAACAGAAGATGCTGATTGACTACTTAAACCACTAGCACAAGAAACTAACCAAGAAAACATAATGGGTGCAAGCTTTCAGTTGTCACAAAGAAGTGGTCTTTTTTGCAGCTTTATATTCTTGTGGAATCCAACAAAGTGTTTTGCAGTTTAATGTCAGAATGTTCGTTGAGTGTCTTCATTTTATGCCTTCTTCATTAGGACCTCCACTCCATTGTCGAACTCAATCTTCTGAATAAGAGAGAGAGAGAGAAAAAGAGAGATAATGACTTTGCCTTCATGCTTCTCCTTCTGTGGTTCCATCTTTAGCACTGTCAAACCAAGTCAAATATGGATGGTTGACATGCAAGGCAATATGTAAATGCTGGACAATTACATGATTCTTTGTGTGTGTCCGCCAGTTCAATCTGGAAAAGCCAAAGAGGAAGAAGACACATGAATGGGTACTAAATGGTGCTTAGTGATGCAGGCTTCCATTGTTGGGTCTGACCAAAATGTCAATCCTTGTGTTCCACACAAACCAAAATGTGTCTGATTACCAATACAGACAGACACATAATCAAAGATATCGAAGGTTAATTACCACTCTTCAGCTCCTTAATTTTCCCTAAAAATGATATTTTCTTTCAATAAAACCAAGAATCCATTGGAACAATATATAAAGAAAAGAACTTGAGAATGCATGTCATAATTAGCAATATGATCATTTTGATGCATGGATAAAAACAACCATGCCTGCCTACTATTGATTTCATTGAATGCGCTTTAAAATGAGTATGAGCTATTTCCATCATAAAAACAAGACTACAGGCTTTGAATGGAAACTAATTTTGAATGCTATCCTTTTTCACTACTACAATTAGAATACATTAAATTTGTCGCATATTAGTGTATTTATTATGTACACAAAACAAGCTAAATATCTACGTAGAATATTACTTTCCCAAGTGTTTCTCGCATTTAATAACCACATTTCATCCTCTCCTATCCCCTACCTTGCTCTTGTCGATGCACCCCCCCTTGTCTTACAATTTCAACATGCTTTGCTATATATCAGTCTCCAATGCTTCATCGCTGTTGAGTTACGAGATTCTGAGTTGCATGCACAGGAAGTTCGAAGATGGTGTTTCTGAGGTATCGCCTTCTCCCTCTCTCTCTCTCTCTCAGGTGTTTTCCTTATGGAATAGTAGATCTTACCCTTTCTTCAAGATCTGTATGAGCTTTTGGATTATGTTTTGGTGAATCATTATCTTCTTGTTCGTGAGTCGATCGTCGTAAAGAAGATGATGGATCATAATTTATGTACGCAAGTAACTTTCATGAAATGTTATGGTCATAACTATTTCGGTGCCATTTTCTTCTTCAAGGAGAAAGAAACATGTGGTGTTGCCCGAAGGAGGGCAAAGGAGAAGCGCAAGATTGCAAGCCCTAGAAGAGCAGAAGGCGGCAAATGCTGCAGCGTCGGCGACCGATGCTTTGCAACCTTCCAATGCTGCACAAACAAGTACGAGGAAACGAGGAAGAAAGAAGAAGGTTAGAGAAGTCTGTGAGATAAATCATCTTCTTCCAAGCTTTTCTAACTGGTTTGGGATTTGCAGGAAAAACCTACAGAGGTAGCTTCTCCGAGCGACGATGGTAAGATTACAGTCCATTATTTGAGATGATATGAGTCTGAGTTTTCGTATCCTGCAATCTGATTCTCACAACGCTTTGCAGATTGGTCCGAGTCGAGCGGAGTGCAGCGGAGGGACACATATAGGCCTTGGAACCATTCGAGCGAGGCAATAGTTTCAATGGCTTTGGAGAAGCCAATACAGCTTGTCTACGTAAAGCCATTAACTACCGTTCACTCTTTGGTTACCTTTGCATGCCACATTCTGACTTCTCACCGCCAAATACGTATCCGCAGAACAACAGCGGACCGAGTTACAGAGAGAGCTTGCTACGCTTCGTGAGAGATGCAGGCCCGAAGGCGAAGATGGCGGCACAGATGAGGCTGCAGCAGTGTTGGGTGCGAGGGCATGACCTTCATGCAAGTTCTTCTGCGACCGGAGAAGCCGGACCGAGTTCCAGCACCAACTATGAGGATGACCGAGTGATGAAAGGCCCGATCTGCGAGCTGGAGACCGATGAGCTTCTCAGGCGGTTCACTGTGTTGGGCACAGCAGGAATCCCGGAGGGAAGCTTGGCAGCGAGTTCGGAGCAAAGGGTCGGTGGCAATGCAACCTTGGCTTCTCCTGTGACCGCGGCAGCACCGCCAGAATGCACCTCCATATACGATCTCTCGTTCTGGCAGTCAAAGCTGAGAGCGGATCCATCTTATGCAACTACACGGGGCCATGGCCGGGATGCTAGCTAGCTCTGGGGATCCCAATCCCTTCGAGACGAGCTCTCTGAGTTCACTCTACAGCAGGAAGAAGTGATCCTCTTGTCCATAAACTTTTTCTTTTCGCTACCGAAGACTCAATGATGCTGTTTGTCATATAAAATGATTATTAAAATTTAAAATATATTTTTTGAATCATTTATTTCATAGATAGAATTGTAAAGATAAGATTTTTTTGGTTTAAATTATCAATTCACATCTATAAATAGATGGCATCTATATGTATAGATCTATCCAAGTCTAAGTGTTTAGGCATATATAGTTCGAAGTCCAAGAATAGTTCAGTATCTATAAGTATTTTTTCTTTTTTTTAAAGTTCAATATAGTTTTTCTTTCTTTTATTTGATTTTATCTTAGACTAATAATACATTATTATTACTATTTGATAAAAAAAATATAATTGCATATGATCTCTTCTTTTCTTGATATTATTATCTTCGATTTCATGGATGCTCGAGCAAATAATTACCCAAAAATATTTAATCAACACAAGACTACTCTTCATTAATTAATAATATTACATACATACATACATACATATATCCGCATTAACTTATCTGACACAACCCTCAAATAAACCTAAGCCAATTGCGACCAATTGGAGATCGCTTTCATCATTTCATCTGCTTGGCCTTGTGGTGTCTGCAATCAGCAGGTCTGTGTGTCCGGGAACCATCATAGTCAATTGATTCATCGTCTTTATCTTGAGCCTCAAGTATGTCCAGCGTCAAGGAATCCATCATAAACTATTCCCAGAAGACCAAGATCGACCAGCTTTGATATTCTTGTACTTCTGATCTTGGTGCTGACAACACTTTGACATTCATAGCCAGGCCTACAGGCAATCTTAATTGTTTCATTTATGCAAGCACATCTATTTAGGATTCCAAATCAAAACTAAAACTCATGTGGCATGAGGCAATATTGGGGTTAGCTAATGAACAGACAGAAGCTTCGAAGAACATACCTTCGTGTGGGTCACTTTCTCCCAATTTTGTAGGAGGTAATAATAGTCAAACTCTTAGCCTTTCATCTGCATACTATTCTTGCTAGAATACACACGAAATCTACAAACGAAGAACGATCTCCAGCTTTGGCTCGCACGGTCAGCACCGAATGTCCCAGTCCCCAAGGATGTCTGATGGAACTTGTGTTGAGCTGAGAAGACATTCTGATGTCACAGAACATGAACCTGCAGCCATCTGACAGAGAGAGAGAGAGAGAGAGAGAGAGAGAGAGAGAGAGAGAGACACAAGGCATCAGGATAGAGAGTAAAGTTAACCTGAGTTGATGAGGTTCTATCAGTTTAACCCCAGAATTAACCTGCAGCAAGACGCAGACGTGTTCTTCCGCATGCGTCAATGGTTGCCGAATCTGATATGACGTACGAGATTTGCTCAGAGTCCATAATCTGTCCGACCTGTGAACGAAGAGAAATAAAATATACGACTCGTCATTTGATTCATATATATTATACATGAAAGGCAGGTGGTGAGCAGGTGAGATGTTATGGTCAACTTCGCCGGTGTTTGACCGGATCGAAATTGAATCGGACCTCGCCAATTTGGATCTTATCGAATCGGATTCGGATTGTGCCAGGCACCTCAAGATTCGTGCTGATCCACGCCTCTTTGCCAGGGCGTTATTGTGATTTCGACCCAGGCGACGTGCCAGCTGGAGAGAGGCACGGTGGCACTTTCGAGACGAGGAGCCGGTACGAGGGTAGTTTGGATATTATGGAAATAAACAGATAAGGACGAGGGGGTGTTGAAGCTCCGTTATATATGCTTCTCGTCTTCCCCCCAATCTTCCCTCGCTTTCTTTTTTACTATTATTATTTTTTTCCATTAATATTTTCTTCGCTTCCTCTCTCGCTTCTCTCTCTTTCTCTCCTCTCTGATCTCCGCCCTAAACCCTCGCTAAAACCTCTCTCGATTGTCGGAAAGGGTTTGTCATCTGTGATCCAGAAATAGGAGAGGAACTCGCTTCTGATTCCTTCAAATCGGGAGGGTGAAGTAAAAGGGGATCTGTCCTTTACCTTTTTCGTCGTTGATGAAACAGCGGACTGTCTCCGGCCGCCAGATCCGTCGCTCCTCGCGATGAATCCGACAGCCGTCGTTCGCGGGAACCGCGGCGCCGCGGCCTTGGACGCCCCGTTGAAGTTCTCCGAGCACGTCGCCAGCTCCAGGAAGACGGCACCCGCTGCGGCGAGCAGCCGGCGGAGGAGGGTCGTGCGCATCCACTGCACCGACGTTGACGCTACTGACTCCTCTTCTAGCGACGACGAAGAGGATGCCGGGCCCACCTGTCGCCGCGTTAAGCGGCACGTCCAGGAGATTGGGATCGAGGCCGCCCCGCGTCGGGCGCCGCCCGAGCGGCCACCCGCTGCGGCGACAGATCCGTGCGGCTGGAAAAGGTTCCGAGGCGTCCGGCGGCGGCCGTGGGGCCGGTGGGCTGCGGAGATCCGGGACCCGACCCTGCGGAAGAGGGTCTGGCTCGGGACCTTCGACACCGCGGAGGAGGCGGCCGCCGTGTATGACGCCGCCGCCATGAAGCTCAAGGGCGCCAAGGCCGTAACCAACTTCCCCGTGACGAAGACGGTCACCGTCGACAGCAGCGAATCGTCTTGCGCTAGAGACGACGTCTCCGACAACCCCTTCCCCTCCCCGACCTCCGTCCTCCGTAACAACGCGGACCAGACGCCCTTCGACTTCCTTGGCTACGGCGAGGTCGACGCCTTCGGGCTACGCGTCGACCCGCCGCTCTACATAACCGATTTCTATCTGCCGCATCGGCCATCCGTTGAGGCGGCGGGCGACGGGTTCTCCGAGTTCGACGCCGATGATTTCATGCTCGAAGTGGTCACCTTAGAGTCGTTTTCTTCTCCAGCCAAGACGAGTGCTGTGTTGTAGCGAGCGAGTACTTCAGCTAGTGTGTTCCGAATTTTTCACCTTTTTTTTCTATATTGTTTATATTTCTAAGGTTTCAAAAGGAGAGAGAAAAAAAAAATAGTGGGGAAGGGTATACAGAATTTACAGATTAAGGAGCGCTATTCCCATTAATGTTGTGGAGTGAGGGGCACGAGGGAGTGACGGCCAGCTTTCCTTCAATTCCACGGCTGGCCGTGGAAAGGTCAGATATATATATATATATATATATATATATATATATATATATATATATATATATATATATATATATATAACTCCTCTGTTTCTTTTCTTTTTTACAAAGAGGGGCTGTCGTCGTGTACGGCGATAATATCTTCCGCGGCATATTTGAAGAGTTTGTCGTGCTGTGGCTGGCGGGGCGCGGCAGGCGTGGCGTACATTCTCACCGTCGATTGAGATCGGAGGTCACGCGGCGGGTGAGTGCGAAGCAAAACGGCCCCACGTCTGTCTGCTCTGGAAATGACTGAAGCGCCCCCGCGGCGTGGATTTTTCCACTCCTCGACGTGATCAGCTGTCTACGCGAGTGGTCGGAAAGCCATCGCTCCATGATCCACGCGGAGCCGTCTGATCGGCGTGCAGACGTGGCAATCCACGTGCCCTAAAATATGATTGGACTGGGATTAACGTGTTCGGATCATCCTAGTATGTTTTGCTCCATCATGGCATCGGATTCGCCGAGGGTCCTCACCCAAGTCTTCAAGTGGCGGAAAGAAGTGTCTCACCCATTCGCCGACGGACCACCGAGCTGCGTTGTTGTGCGGTCGGATCCACCTCGTCCTCCGCCTCCACCATGTCCTTTGCCCGTGGAAAGCGGAAAAGGAAGCACACATGGTCCAAGTCGGTGGAGCTCTAAAGATCTCAGTGCAGGAGAAGAAGAACCAGCCCATACTCCTCGGTGGTCCTGGAGGGACCAGGTCAGCGCAGGAAGTCTCTATCTTCGGTGCGATGGTCTTAGAAGCTTCTTCTTTGCCACTAGCGGGAGCAGAAACTGTTGTCCTGTTCGATTTCCTGCACTGAGTTGGATCGAAACGACAAGGATAGTACAGAAACTATCTCTGCATCGAGAGTGTTGTTATCTGCGAGTTGTTGTAAGTAAGATCAGCAGTGTTAATGTCGTCCTATGAAATGAATATCTATACCAAAAACAACAAAAAGCATAACTATCGGAAATAGTTCGCTCTAGTGTTCTTTCTGTTGGAAAATGATTTCAAGGCTAGCAGACAAGACCTGAATCTTTCTGATCATTGAAGACAAAACACAGGTAGCCAAAGTTCCAAAAGGAACATTTCTTGGGATAATCTTTCGAAAGGAACTTGGACAAGGGAATTGGAGCATGAAATAAAGCTGCTTTTTAGCTTGCATTATCCCATCTTGCAGAAACCATTCAGCGTGGTGGTCCAGCAAAATAAAGGACATGCATGTTCCTTCTCACCAGCTAATTCAAAATTATGGTCTTCAGCATGAAGCTTTGCCCTATCATTCGCGATGAAATATGGTCAAACAAAGATCTCCTTTTTGTCTACGGGAAAAAAAAAAGAAGCTTTGCTTCTATTTTAATTATTTATTAGCATAATAATTCAGAAGAACTGTGACAATGACCTGTACGTGGCATCTCTAAGCTCACGACACGTGTCATGTTTAATTGGCGGGTCGGTCCATCTCGTTCCATCGCATCGCGATCAAAAGAAGACCCATCGCATGTGGCCCGGTCCATCTAGTAAGATCGGATTGGGTTCGGCCCGGTCCATCGCGATAAAAGGAAGACCGACCGTAGACCAGGAGTCGTCTTCTTAAATCCGATCGAACCCATTGGGGGAAGTCGGCGGCCACCAAATCATCGCGGTTCCCGTCGGCGGCTACCGGTGATTCTCGTCCCGGGCACGATTCGACAACTTTGAACGGATCTTTTCAGGTGAGTTCCTGTGGCTCCAATTCGTCCCGCGAACTCTGGTTTTGTCGCCATACGAGGAGGACCTCACCTTGCTTCCCGTTTAAATCTGCCCATTCTTGGCATTGATTGCCGACTCTGAATCCATATTTTATGTCCAATAATTGCGTCTGTCGGTCTGGCTGCATCATGGATGGGAAGTTCTTTGCGAGTTCATGCTTTGCTCATCATCTTTTCTATCAGTGTATGATTCTGGAAACTATTAGGGAATTGGGTGGTTTGCGTGCGTAGTTTCGGCTCCGATGGCCCACTTCAAGGTTCCATGAGACCACAAGCTTTCATGGGTTCGCCGGTCGGGTGTCGAAGTCAAATAGCTGGAGATCAAGAGCGATACGGATTCAGTCAGAAGCTTTAGGTGCCTATTTTGTAGAGCTGAGGATTTGCTAGTGAGGAGAGAAAGCAAAGCAGCCATCTTTCACTTATGAATAAACGAAATTTAAATGAGAAGAAATATATGTTGAACAGTCTTCAAATAGGTCTCGGTATAAGAGGCACCTCATAGATACAACGCCTTGGAATAGAGAATCCAGGGTATTTTGTCTGTTCATGTTGGAGGAGAATGATCTTGGGTATGTGCCCCTTGGAAGACCCTTTCTTTTTGTATGCATATGAGCACCTTCAAGGCAAAAATTATATATCCATGAGAATTTAAAGATGAATGTATGAGTATAGGATGCTTTTACAGAATATATACAAAGAAGTCCTTTAATTTCGATGCTATAATGTGTTCGAGTAAATGATTCAACACTTTTTTAAGTGAATCCTCCTCTGGTAATATTAGTTCGATCTATTTTGGTAACATTTATTTAGGTTTTATCTCTTTTAACATGGGTTTCATCGTCGAATGAGCTCAAATCTCCGGTATACTTCTCGTAGTTATTCTACTGAGCTTCCAATTAAAATATCATCATTATTTGCAATTTGATTCCTTCCCATATTTTTGGACATGACTTACTTTTGATTAGAATTTAGTTTCTTTGGATCTGATTATACTTTTTGGTTCATGAATATAGCTTTTATTAATATGTCTTTGCTTTGATTTCTGTTTTCACAGCGGAAGCTGGTTATCTTGCTATTTGGACTCCAACTCTTAACTCATGGGGAACTGTTCAGGAAAAGTGAGAAGTTACCAATGGATGACATCAGCTCATGATGACTGTTTAGAATTTGTGGTTTAAGCAAATTATAATTTGTTGCTTGTTATTGCTGGTGCTTGGATTTCATGCTTTCCTTTTTAATTTACCAATTTTGAAAGCTTTTTTTTTTTGGCTTTATTTTCTACTTATTTGTGCTTTTCCAGATATGCTGTCTCTCAAAAACTAACAAAGTTTATGCATGCATCCAAGCATGGATTGCGTGTGTTAGTGAAATTAGGAAAAGGGTGGGTCTTGTGGTTAATGGAGAATTTATTTGTATTAGCAATAATGTTTTGAGTAGCTAAATTGCAGCTATAAAATCTCTGATCATGAGCTTTATCAAACACATATATGGTTACACATTTTTTAGGAAAATATTTGTGCACTTTCATGATTACATCTCCCACTCATATTGTCTGGATTCGGCATTGCTAGAGACTGAAAGTTCATGCGCTATCTGTTGACAACTAGAGGAATCTCCTGCCTTTTCTAAATAAACTTAAATGGTTCGATTATTTCACCTTATTGTGTAGAAACCTGATGGATTTATGAATATCTTTGTCATAACATCTGATATCGGATTAATTTATATTTCTCCATCATTTCCAACCTTTGGTCAGTGACTATTTGGTGACCTTTTATGCTGTCTTTCCATTTCCTTCAGAAAGGGGCAGGTAGTGATCTTGAAGAGGAGATAGACTTCAGAGGTGGAAATGTGCATGTAATTACTAGCAAAGAGAGCTGGGATCAAAAGATTTTGGAAGCAAACAAGGATGGCAAGATTGTAAGTGAACTAAGACAACCTCACTTATATTTGGACACTCATCACACCAAATATTGTTATAGAATTTACTTACATAGTCACATAATTTACTTACACAAGCATTCAATGTAACTTTGAGATCAACTCGAATTGCTCTCACCTTCATACTGTTTTTCAAATAGGTGCTTTTACGTACAGAATGTTATATTCAAAATTATATATATCAGTACTTTCAAAAGTAACTATGGAAATGTGATCATCTCACTTACATGTTGAGAGTGGTCAAGAAAAATAATGAAAGTGTTAGTAACTTGTTGAGACCAATAATCTTGCATTCACTCAGATATGTTTTCTAATGCATACACATTTAGCATCAGGTAGATATATGTCCTTATTCTATAATTGGACAAACTGGCATGAACTTTGATTTCTATTCCTACAGGTTGTAGCAAATTTCAGTGCATCTTGGTGTGGCCCATGCAGAATGATAGCACCTCTTTATAAGGAGCTGTCTCAGAAGTATCCTTCACTGATGTTTTTGACAATAGATGTTGATGAATTAATGGTAAGATCGACATTATCTTAATCTTGTCCATCGCAATTTTTTATGTCAATTATGCACTTACTATTGTTTAGGATGACTTTTCCTTGAAAGACCAATAGTTTTGTGCTTGTCTGAGTTTACTTATCCTAGTTCCTGCTTGTTAATTCGTCGTCATCCCTTCTCTCTATTTGTATGTGCACGTCATCCTTGAGCTTGCTTGAAGACATTCGCCGAAGTATCTCTTATTCAAGGCATCAAGTATTTTTTTCTTTCAATTATCTTTCGCATATAACCAAGTAGCGATGGAATAAAAGCGAAACAGTTTACCCCACATCTTGTATCGAAAAAGCAAATTAGTTTTTTCATTGTTCGTTTGGGTAGTAGGGTTTTCAAAATCAGTTTTTAAAGTTTGTGGGTCAACATTAGAGAAGTTCTGGGCCGACCATATTTGGCTTACGGTATACTTTTAAGCATGGGCTGTACATGTTTCAGGAATTTAGTTCGTCATGGGATATACGTGCAACTCCAACATTCTTATTCCTGAAAGATGGGCAGCAGTTGGATAAGCTGATTGGTGCTAATAGGCCTGAGCTGGAGAAGAAGATAATCATGATTGTGGATTCCTTAGTTCAGTGCTCCAAGGGCTCAAATTGATGATGAGAAGGCGTCGTACCATAATATGGTATGACCTAATCCTATTATCTTCTTTGAACACGTATTTTGCCGGTCATCATTTTCCTGTTCAATTTAAGTTGCTCTACTTGACGTGACAGGCAGTAGAAAAAATGGAGGTTCATGCGATATAGTCACTGTTTTCTCGAGAATTAAGTGATATTAAAGAAGCTGTAGTGATTTTATTCCATGTACATGCGTAGAATACAAAAGCCTATGTACTTATCTGGACATACATGTATACCTTGGCAGAATCCAGTCCAAAACTTGGGTGTTATGGTACTGGAAGATGGATAATTTATATCCGAGAGAGTGGAGTGTGCTTTGTATTATCAATGATGACATCACTGTGAAATGAAGAATTATTAGGAGTGATGTGTATACCAGCTCAGATTTCTAATGCTGTGGGTGAGAAGGCAAGGATGATGACATGTTATTGGTAAGTCTTTCATATACACACACCGGGGGAGCCATTTTAGCCCGTGTGTTAGTTGATGCAGGTCATCAGAAGGCATCAAAATCCATATACGTCTGTGTGTGTATATGAAAGACTTACCAATAACATGTCAAGGAGGGAGAAGCAACGGACGGACGCAGAATAAGCTTTGATATTAGTCATGTTACTGTGACCCACACCTTTGCCCACACAAACAAACACTGAAACAAAATGCATGAATAAATGAAAGCTAGCCAAACTGAGTGCACTCAGATCCTGAATGGTACAATTACGTGCACTCCCAACAGATAGAGATCCCCAGACGGGAATGTTGTGCATGCTGCAGTTAACAGCTAAGTCGGAATCTGTTCCGAAACAATCTTGCCATGAACACACCCGCCCGCCCTTCTGTCAGCTTAGAGGGCTGGGCTTCTGAAGGAAAGGAGCAGGCCTCACGTACGTGAACCCTGCAAAGTCGTTCTCTCCGGCGACCGGGCTTGCGACCGGCGAATCCAACACCGACATGCTCGTCCATCGCTCGTCGAAGTTGGCGATGCAGGTCTTTCCGGCAACATTAGGCCGGAAGCTAGGCAGGATTTCACGGGCCTCCAGTTTTCGCCAGTTGATCGATTTGAACCACTTATGGTTCTTTATCTCGTTGCTCCCACCAGGGCCACTCCCGAGCCGCTTGCTTGCTTCTTTCTGCAACAACTGGGGGGAAGGAACAAGGAACAACCTAAGAAATCTTTGATGGTCCTTCAAAGATTAGAAGTTTAACAGTGATCATGGAGGATGTTTGAGGCAAAGTGCAAGAGCATAGACTACTTCTTACGCCTTTCAGTAAGGAATGGGCTTCGCTGGACAAGTAAGCAGGCAGCTTTATCTTCTCCCTCATTATCTTCTGTTGCATTTTCTCTCTGTTACTACTGAAAAAAGGTGGCTGCGAATGTAACAAGTGTATTCTGACGTGAGACATTATACAAGGACAACATAGGAAGAATGAAGACTAGATTCGAACAGAGAGTCGGACCTTCCCAGTGAGCATCTCGAACAACAGGATTCCAACACTCCACCAATCAGCAGCTTTGTCATGGCCTTTTCCGAGAACGATTTCAGGAGCCATGTACTCGAGCGTCCCACAGAGGGAGTTTGATCTAGTATTTTCATCAAACTCTTTTGCCAGACCAAAGTCAGTTAACATGGCCTGAACGGAAAAAATTCATGTTGAGAAAAAACAGGAAGAAGGTGCAGATTGGGAAAATGGGAAAAAAAAAAGAGGAAGACAGATATGCTCACATGACCGTCTGCATCGAGGAGAATGTTCTCAGGCTTGAGGTCCCTGTGCATTATACCATTCGCATGAAGGTGGGAAACAGCAGATACTATTTCAGCTGCATACGTGCGAGCAAGATCCTCTCTGATAATGTAACCAAAAATTTAGGTTCTACTGTGATATGCTTCCAAGTATTGCTTGCAAGCGTTAGTTTGAGAAACATAAATTACCTGAACAAGCCATGGTTATAGAGCTGAAAAAATAGATGTCCTCCATTTATAAAATCGAGCACAAGATATAGGCGGTACTTTGTCTGCACAGTAGGATAAAGTATATAAAGGAGGATGAGTTTAGAAGGCCATGACAGAAACTCTCAGTTGGTAAATATCTTCATCAGAAATCGTTTATGATCAACAGGTCTTTCTAGTAACCAGAAGCTGATAGTGTTAAAAAAAAACCCTAGTATCAGTTAGTGTCCTACACACACATAACGGATCGTTCTTGTGCCTTTGTTGGTTACCATAATGATTGTTACAGATGCTGTAATACATACCCTAGATAAGTAAACAAAGATGATGCTTGTGCACATAATGCAAGAATATTCGAATAGCTAAGATTGGCTTCATAGTTACAAAGGCTATGTCATGAATTACAGTACTGGGAGTTGGCAAACAACAAGCTCCCATAAGTTTCCAAAGATTTGGCTTCACTGGTTGGACTTTCTAATATCCAATTTCATGTGTCATCTTACCATAAGTTTCTATTGCTCATTGTTTGAACAATCTTATGAATGGGTCCAAAAGAGCAGGTTGATCTTGTAGCCTTATATTTGGAGGTCGTTCATGGGGATACGAAACATGATTTTGTCATGATTGCACATCAAAATATACTGCTTAACTTCAAGCAGTTTGCTGCATATGAGGATGGCCTTAGTTGGACAATAGCTTGACCCTTATGCCTGAGCAACCCAATTCTTGAGGTGCTGTATCATGTCATTAACAGACTGCTTCAATATCAAAAAAAGGTAACATATTTTACAAGTTATGCAACTTATAACTTTGATGAGTGTATTACTTTCAAAATTTTAAAAATGAAAAGAAGTTCCACTTAATTTTCCCCTTAGATGTAGTAGCAATGGAATAAAATCCTGTATAAAAGGGTGAAACCAGTGCCTGAGGTTCCTACCAGTACAGGGTTTGGGGACAATCACTATACACATCAAATATTTTATAGTGCATAATATTCAGTATCCGGACATTAAAATTATAACAATAGAACAATGGTCAATATTCTATTCTAGCTCTCAGCACCTATGAATCAAAATTCAGAAACGATCAAGGAAAATTTCACACCTGGAATGAGTATCTTAGTTGGACGATGAAAGGGTGATCAACTTTTGTCAAAATATCTCGCTCAGCTTTCATGTATTCAGCATGGTTCTTTTCCATAATCTTATCCTTCCGCATAACCTTCATCGCATAGATTTCAGAAGTGCCTCTCTTTTTCACCTGAAAGACTTTTCCAAATGCACCTTTCCCAACTAGCTTCAAAACCTCAAAGTCTGAAAGCCCTATGACCTCACATTTTTCAGATATTGAATCATGCGTCTCCGTGAAAGAGGTGGATGACTCCAGATCACCAGTCACTTCAGACGCACACTCCAAAAGTTCCAATGAATTGTCAGTCTCATGTATTGTGAGTTTGCTGAGCTGCAAGGACTGACTAACTGGAGTTGAAGGCCCCACCAAAGAATGTGATCGCTTGTAAATGACCACTGGATCGTCATAAACTGTCTCATTTGGAACCGATTCAGGTGCCTGATTATCAGGATTCATAACATTCACGTTAACTGAGGTCTGAACAGGGCCAGGACCAAACACATCAGAGAAATCAAACTCCACGTTCTCAGATACCGCAACATCAGGGGGGCCTGTTGGAAGAAGTATCTCCATGTTTAAGTTCTTGCGACCGGTGATTTTGGTCACACTATTCATCTCAGAGGAAACCATATTTCAAAGTGCTAATCAGGTTTTAAATTTGGTGCAAGTCGCCGAAATTCCCGTCCCTGCTAAATCTGGCCTCCTCCGCAAGTCTCAAAGACAACCGATGATGAAGGATTCCTGACAATGGCCTTGAATAGCTGGAAGTCCACACGTACAACAGGAAATCCCAGGAACCCAGGGAGTAAGCACACCAAAAGACCAAAGTTGCTCTTGTTTCCCGATGTGCAGGAAACAGTAGATGCTACTGTGCTTCTTGAATTCATTAAGATTAAGTTGTCCAGAGCTGATTAACAGATTGAAAAAACCATGAGTTGTCAAGACAAAGAACAATCTGAGTTTGACCGAAAAGCATGCTTCTTACAGTGAACCATTCATTTGCTAGAACTACATAAATGAAGTTCCTCTTAGCAAGAAAATCAGATGCTGGACCAAGGTAATCAATTTCCAGGTAAGTGTTATTAGTGTAGACTAGAGGGAAAGTCAATTTTCAACTAAATTTGGACTGAAATTTCTCATAATTTTGAGATGATTGGAAGAGGCTTCCATCATTACTTTTGTTAACTATTTTAGGTAAATGTTTAAAGTCATGTTTTGTGTTGTATTAAGGTCTACGAGTCACGATTTGGGTATAATTTGATTAGATTTGAGCAACGAGAGTCTACGGGAGGCAATAAAGCATCAAACCTAATGAAAAATTTAGACAGAGTTGAAAGAAACCAACACCAAGGTGTCTTAAATAAAACTGAAGACCCCATTGATATAAAAGAGATGAATCAATAACTCAAATAATAAGCAGATAAAAAATCGATGATATCAAATTGTCATAATGTCTGACATGTCAGCCAATATCTACATTTACTTTATGTTGGCTCATTAAAAGAACCACCATAGCAATTGTGAGGCATTAAATAAACTCCAACTCTGGATTTGCACCAGAAAATGAACTTGAAATGGGTACAATAATAAATTCGAACAAGTGGTAATAGATCAGGTACCAAGAGAAGTAAGCAGAAACGTTAGATTTTATCGTGAAGACCTAAATTTCAATGACTTGTGAAATAAAAAGAGCCAAAAACTCACGAAAGGAAGCGGCACTCGTACGGTTCTGATACCTCCATCCGAAATTGAGAAAGAGGGAGGAGAATCCGTAGCCTAAACTTCCTCGTCAGGTGTTCCAAGTCCACTACAGGCAGATCGAAAGAACAAACGGAATATTTTCGACATATCTTAGGAAATCCTTTCCGACTGGCATGACAAACCCCCTCTTTTCCTAGATCAACACCAAGATCCCATGTTTTCTTTCTCTATATAACCGTTCCCAACCAAGATACCCAGTAGGAATCAAATTAAACAAGATCAAAACATCAGAAAACACATCGCATCATCCAGCTTCCTCCAACCCATCGACGGACCCCGAATTCAACCACAAGAAGCCCCAATAAAAGAAGAAAAGCTTCACAACAAAAAAGATCCGCACAAAGAAACAAGATTCCTTCACCGAATCCTCAGGAGATTGTGTGAAGGGAGCGGATCTGAGGGGGTCACCAAGAAAAGACCCAAGGATCTCGATCCGGCACAGAAACCCTAGCCCTAAGCGCAACAGATTACACCACAAGAAACAAGCAGCAGCGGGAGGAGGGAGGGGAGGGGGGGGGGGGGGGGGGGGAGCGAATTCCCATACCTTGCGAGGGCGAGCGACGATCGGGAGACGGGAAACCGCTGCGGGGCGATCGAGTGGCGGCCTCCGACGGTCACTTTATATTCCCCCATCTATAAAGAAAAGCCAATCAGGCGTTTCCGTGAACGAGCCGAGCTCCGAGACGACACGTGGCGCTCCCTGAATGGAACTGATGGTTGAGCGCGTGTGAACACGCGCAAATCCTGGCTTGCCCTTCAACGAAGCGGCGACGGGTAGCACTATGCGGACGCGCGCACGAAATAATCTATCCGGACCCACCCTTTATCCGTGGGACCAGGTCGAAGTTAAATCTAGTCCGTCCGTTGCCGATCCGTCCGCGCGGCGAGACGTCGTCGTGGTTCCACGCATAAGATTTCTATGGAAGCATTCGGATGGTGATGTGGATGGGGGCGGCTTGGGTTCCGTGGCCGAGCGCGGATTTAAGACGCCAAAGCAATTTTGATTGACGACGGCGGGTGGGAACAGCACGCCATCTTTGCGATGGATATGGCTTTATGGGGTGAGGGAAGGATATGTGCTTAGATATCCACTCGCGATTAGTTTTCTATTTTTTTTTTTTCTTTTAAGAAAATAAAAGAAAAGAAGGAATATTTTTATTATTCGAAAGCAACAACGATTTTTCAATTAAGCCTTTCTCTTTATAAACAGAATAAAAATGTGTCTATTATGTCGATGAATTGAATTGAATTGAATTTTCAGTGAATTGAATCGACTCGAGTCGTCGTGTTAGATCCGATCCGTTATACTATTTTGTCAATTCAGTAATCAAAAACATTGTAAAAAAATAATATCATATTTTTTTATTTTTTATTTTCATCGTATAGTGAACATAAATATTAAAAGACTTTTGTGAATATTTATATATAGGTTTAAGACAAGCGAAAAAATTTGTTTTGAAATATATATATATATATATATATATATATATAACAAAACAATAGATTTGAAAAAAAAACTATTATTAGTCATGCAGCATTAATCTATAAAGTAATTATTAGCTAAGAAACAACAATATAGCTACAAAATATATTTCTATGCAAATCGTGATATGGTAGTAAAAAAAAAAGAATTACGACTAAAAAATATATAAAACTACCAAAAAATAGAATCATTGCCTTATTCATATATAAGTAAATTAATCAACGTGATATCTATAACTATATTTGTATACAAATGGTGCAACGTCAAATAATCCTAACTATGAACATAATTACCAAAAATAAAAAAAAATACTAACTTATTCATATATTAAATAATTATATTTATTCTAAATATGTGTCTAATATTTTTTTAAATTATTCAAAAAAATAATTTTAAAAACTTACAAAAATATAACTTTCGTTTAATTGGCCCATGCAAGTTTCGAACCTGCGACCTTCGCGTTATTAGCACGACGCTCTAACCAACTGAGCTAATAGGCCAATACATTAATTTAATTAATTACATATAATTTATATAGAGAAAATATTTTCTAAAATTACAAATATTTTCTAAAATTACAAATATTTTCTAAAATTACAAATATTTTCTAAAATTACAAATATAGTTATTTGCATACAAATCGTGCATTCCTAAGTATGAACAGAATTACCAAAAAAAAAAAATACTATCTATCTTATTCATATGTAAAATAATTATATTTATTCTAAATACACGTTTAATATATATTTAATGTAAAATGGCCCATACAGGTTTCGAACCTGCGACTTTCGCGTTATTAACACGACGCTCTAACCAACTGAGCTAATAGACCTATACAATAATTTGATTAATTACAATAATATAAATACCATATATTTTCTAAAATTACAAATATTTTGTTCACCAATATGAACATTTACTAAGGTCATTGCATTTGCAATTATTTTCTTTCCTGCCTACAAAATAGAACCCATATTTTTCTGAAAGATTGTGTACTGATAAATGATTGATATTATCGATTACATGTAATACCAGCTTGCCTTTTTACTACTTCATCAAGTTTCATGCTGTTCTCTTGTAGATTCATGGAGTAAAAACCTTTGAAGGTGATAAGAAAAAAGATTAGATTCTATCATATTTTTTTTTCTGGTTATCCTTCAGATTATATCAACGATAAATCGTGTACAGTTTGGCACAAACCATCTCTTTCTATTCTCTTTATGTTTCTTCATCTCTAAAACATTAGTATATAACGATATATCAGTATTCATCGAAATGAGTTTGATACCCGAAACAACGATCCTTGATAATAAATATAAACGGAGCAAAAGAAATTGAGGTTAAGCGACTCAAGATCAATATAATGCAAATTATTTGAGTTCGGTTTTGGGAATATTTTACCATCATTGAATTATTAAACCTTTTATTTGGTTAGTCAAGAAGTTTATCATCAATGCGAAATTCAAAAACATTCCGATGCTCATCCTCATTAGCTCAATAGTTTCTTTATAGGGTTTGCGTGTTTAATTTATCCTAAAGAAAAACAAATATTGATTATTGTTGAAGATCACGATTCTCTACGAGAATACTTTGATCATAGATAAAAATCTATCAATCATGCATTTCATCATATTGAAATTGAAAATATATCTTATTTGGAGAAGGAAGATTGTAATCATCCAAATGCCTTAGTTTATGCACCATATGATTGTTATACTTTGTAATCTTTTTTATTTAATATTCAAAAATCTTAAATATAAAAAGAAATTTCCAATGATTGATATGTCTCAATTTATGGTATATTATATTTCATTATTTTCCTAAGTTTCCTTTTAACTCAATATGAAGATGTATCTTATTCCGAGAGAGAAAGGTTATAATGGTTGATATGTTTTGATTTATGAAAATTTATTGTTTCTTATTTTCATAAGTTGCCTTTGTATTCTTGTACTCGAGGTCTATAATAAGTGAAACAAAAATTAACTATATACTATAAAAATTTATTTATTTTTTTTCAAATTATACGAATTCATTCCATCGGTTTTTATGTCGAGCTAAAGTAAATCGGTTAGCAATATCTTTCTTTTTTATATTATTTCTTGTCTTTTTTATATTATTTCTTGTCCTTTACCTTCAACATATTATAAGTTTGGTATCTCATGATTTAAAGATTTGTCGGAGGAGATGTTGATTAGAAGAATAGAGCATAATCTATTTCATATATATCATTGTACATGGATTGATGTAGAACATCCCAATGTTCCTATTCACCGATGCCATAAATGTGGCACCAATATCCAAGGCAAGATTTGTTGCCGATCTCGTTCATTAGAAACCATATATTTAAAAGTGAATTATGATTCTTTTATCCCTCCTCTCTGCAGGATAAAAATATTATCTTAGGATCATTGGAGAACAAATCAAAGAGTTTGTGGTTCCTTTGACGCTCGATCATCATCTTCTATGAATCAAATGACTAAAGTGCAAAATGATTCTGATCGTAAACATCGAGCTGAAGAGAGGGAGAAGTTCTCAAGATTTCGTCGTCACCAAGGTAATGAAAGCTTCAACTCGATAGAGGGAGGACGAGACTCTACGAGATCTTTCGAGAGAGGGAGCACTTCACAATCAACCTCCACATATTCTAATCCCCATTTTAGCGATGCCCCTTCGAGGGATGACAGGTGCACTGTTCTTCCTCCTCGTAAACGTACGGAACTGTCTCGAAGGACCTTTCGACGTAGAAAGTTTCAGGATTCCATAGACACCATCGAACGTAAAGGAGAAGGGGTAAGCAAGATGAGTACAGGAGAACAGGTTCACGTCGATGACAAGTTTGTTTCGAATACGATCGAGTTATCTATGGTAAACACAAGGCGTGAAATGGGAGATTTGCCTCTTGATTCAGAAGACATTCACTCGTCGGAGCCCAAAAATAATGAGTCTGTAGAGTCTCTTTCGAGTGATGCAGAGTTCCTCGATACATCCAAGCACATCCAAATGGAGATACCGAACACATCCATTGGTGGTTTCATACACACGATATTTTCATCTTTCATGAATCGAAGGTCTGTTTGCGAAACGAAAGATGAAGTGCAGGATGTAACATCTCCAAACAATTGCTGTGAGAAAGGAAATGAAGAACGTTCCGTCGAAGAGCAAGGCATAGTGTCAGGGAGTCTTGTGCCTACCGTTGAAAGAAGTGGCATACACATCCCGAGTGAGAGAGGACGAGACTCTGCAGAATCTTCTGAGGCGCATGGAACTGACAAAGGTTATCGTGGTGTCAACATTTCACGATCAACCACCACAAATTTTAATGCCTGTGATGGTAGTGTCTCTTCCACCGATGATGGTTGCAGTGTTCTTCCACCTCATATGCGCATGGAGCTATCTCGAAGAACTTTCCAACTTGCTCCTCATAAACGTACGGAATTGTCTCGAAGAACTTTTCGACGAGGAAAGCCTCAGGATTCAGTAGACAGGTTTCTTCCAAATTCAAATGAGTCATCCGCGATAGACACAAGTCAACTAATGCGAGGTAGCTCTGTTGACTTTGAAGATTCAAAAAATGAAGAGCTTGGAATGTCTCTTTCCGGTGATGCAGAGTCTCTCAAGAGCTCAACCGATGATCAAATGGAAATGAGTAAGGTTAGTGAATCGAGGGAGGAAATCGACGAAATGTACGATAAATCTGACGAACGCGAGGGAAGATTTCCCCTCAGAGAAGAGAAGCCTACTCCACAGCTTGATCTAAACTGCACTCGATTCCCCTCTATCAAAGCAAGGCGTCGACTAATGCGAGATAGCTCTGTTGACTTTGAAGACTACTACTCGATGCAGAATTGGTTGGATTCAAAAAATGAAGAGATTGCAATGCCTCTTTCCGGTGATGCAGAGTCTCTCGAGAGCTCAACCGATGATCAAACGGAAATGATGAGTAAGGTTAATCAATCGAGAGAGGAAATCGACGAAATGCACGATAAATCTGATGATCGCGAGGGAAGATTTCACCTCATAGAAGACAAGCTTGCTCCACAGCTTGATCTAGACTGCACTCGATTCCCCTCTCTCAAGGCTTCAAAGAAAGGATAAGCGAAAATTAAAACATTTATTTTATTTTTTTACTTTAATAGAAAGTGATTCTTTTGATGTCACCACTCACAATCATACGTTGGAGGAAGGGCTTATAATATAATGAATGCTGCGTTCCTTAGTCAAGTTGCCCTAATACTGTCACCTTTTATAGGAGACTCATGACTCATTCCATGTTACGTGCATGGCATTCACACGTCTCCCGTTAGCCAGCATGCTTCATGTCGTCACTTAAGTCACAACTTATGCTGCTGTCATCGATAGCTATACTGTTCCTCGTAGGAATAGATTACTGCTGTAATTGACCGTACTAATTGAGCTAATAAGGATGCGAAGCAGCGAGAGAATCGTACAGACACAGCATGATTCGATGTATTCAGCAAGTGGTCAATTCAGCCAAGCAAAGAAATAGAGATGGAGTAAGATGGGTGAGATCAGGATGATGCACTCACTGATTAGCCTCGATCTCGAAGCAGGAGTAATATATAGTGATCTCCTGCCAGCAGCCGGATGATGGAGACGAAGGCCATGGAATGAATGAATGAATGGGGCTTACCTGCATTGGAAGGCAATATGGCAGCAGCTCTACGTTAGCTGTCCGCCAGCAATATAACTACACATCAATATAACTACAAACGTTATTTAATAAAAACATATTAAATTATATTTAATATGAAATGGCCCATGCAGGTTTCGAACCTGCGACCTTCGCGTTATTAGCACGACGCTCTAACCAACTGAGCTAATAGGCCGATTTATTAATTGTTAAATAATATTATAAATAAATAATAGTATTATTTGAAATTACAAATATACTGGAATTGACCGTCGCGGTTGCGTGGTCATAGATACTACCGACTACAGTGCGCTGGAGAGGCCTTTCTCCTCTCCGCACCTCTTCGTTCTCATGTTTCTTTCTTCCCTTCTTCTGAGGTCATCTTAAAGACGACGACGAAGAGGGGTTTCAAAGAACCGCTGATCTCAAAGGTCTCTTCCTTATCTTCCTCCATCACTACCTCTCTGTTTGGCTGAATCGATCACTTGGATTTTGTTGGTTGAGTACCGAGTACATCGATTCTTGCTGCGTTTGTACGATTCTCTCTTTGCTTCTCATCCTTCTTATTAGCTCAATTGGTGGGAGTTTATGTGTTCCAGCCTAAAGACTTATTTGGATCTTTCGAACACATGATCTTGCCATAAAACTAAGATTGCTGTGTTCTTGATTAATTGAAGAAGTTAAGAGAACAGGAAAGAATACAAAATCTGGATGATTGTTGTCCTTTCTCTTTTCCACTTCGATGCCTCTCTATCACTTGAATTATTTACAGGTTTAGAGTGTATTTGCAGATTTCATAAGTAGTCATATGACATCTTCGATGCTTACAGTTTGGTTTTCTTAATTACTCAACATGAGAAAAAAAAGGCAAATGGAAAAGCAAATAGTAAAAAGCAAATGTAATTTGAAGCCATGTCTTATTTACAGGAAAAAGGTGATAGTGATTTATATGAAAGAGATGTTATTATGTAATGATTATACTTTTCTTATTTCTATAAGTTTCTATTTTGATCTTCTACTCGAGTTCTATAAAAGTTGAAGTGTATATCAGAGATAATTCTTTTTGATGTTATGAATTCATCATTCATTACTATTAGTGTTCATCTTTGATTTATGGAATGCTGTTTTTTCCCTTCACACTGTATTGTCTCCTCTTTCTACGGATCGAGATGAAGTGCAGGATGCAGTGATTCCAAGTGATTGTTGCCAGAAAGGAGGTGAATTGGAGCATGAAGAAGATTGCATCGAAGAGAAACTTCCGAGGATTACCACGGTGGAGATGTCAATACCACAGATTCTACTCCCTATGATGGCAGTGTCTCTTCTGGCAATGATGGTTGCAGTGTTTTCACGCCTCATAAACATATGGAGTCGTCTCGAAGTCTCAAGCTTCGATGGACACTGATACGCATAAAGAAGAACGGACGAAGAAGATGACTGCACATGAACGGCTTCAAAACGAGTTGTGTGCAGTAAACGACAGGCATGTAATGCGAGATAGGTGTCTCGACTCTCAAGACTTCCATTCGGTGCAGAGCTGGTTGGAAGCAGAAAATGATGAGCCTGTGAAGTCGTCTCTCTCGAGTGATGCAGCGTTCCACAGCAGTTCATACGATGATCAAAATGGCAGTCCATCAGATGGGCTCGACACGCTCGAGCACATTCGAATGGAGATACTGAGGAAGGCTGATGAGTTGAGAGAGGAAATCAGCGAGGTGTTCGACAGATCTGAGGAAGGCCAGGGACGATTTCACCTCACAGAGGAGAAGCTTCCTCCTAAAGCAAAGAATGTTCCTCGATCACACCGGTTCACAAACAATGTCGCTTGCTTGCATTGCCGTCATGGAGAGTGCCACCAAACATCTGTGAAGCCCACAACCAAAGCTCGGATTGAGCATGAAGAAGCAGGGAGCAGGCGGCGGATGAAGCGACATTGTCGTCCTGTTTTAGGTGGAGCTCCCTTTGTCGTCTGCTACAATTGCTTGCAGTTGCTGCTGCTCCCCTTGGATTTCTTCATTGCAAGGAGAAGATTGTGCAAGCTGCAGTGCGGTGCTTGCTCAAAAGTGCTCATGTTTTCCTTCAGAACTCGAAATCGCGGGGTCCCTTTCGTGCCAATCGAGGAAGAGCAACCGACAAGCGAGGCGGAGACAAGTGCAGATGCTACTCTCGGGCAGGAGATATCGAATTCACCATCGAATGATAGCTCTCGCTGGGACTCACTTTCTTGCTCAGATGAGAATGGACTCTCTCTTGGCATCAGCTACTCCACGGATGTCGAAAGGAACGATAAGCTTCCGCCATTTTTGCAGCTTCATCAGCTTATGGGCTACGGTTCGGCTACTGAGTTCTTATACCGGGACAGCGATGATATGGATGAAGAACTTGAAGCAACTGAACCGAGCACACCACACCGCAGTAGTCCTGAGGAAGAGGAAGCGTACGTTGGAGATGGAATCGAGGAGACGGCCATTGAGGGAGACGAGTCAGCAGGGCGATCGAGAACCAGAAAACCTCCGCTGCATGGATTGCTGAAGATCATGAAGCTGAGGATCCAGAAAACCGGAAGGAAAAACTCAGATTAGCAATTGGAGGAACGCAAGCCATGAGACTGCTTTCGAACATGTATAGATTGTTCATCTTTCTTGTTCACTTGGTTTGGTTTATGGAGGCTATTTGGGGTGACATCTCAGGCTTCATCGACTCTTGACACATCGATGTCTTCCATTAGGGTAAAAGCACCGAAGAATTCTACAGAGTGGCCTGTACATAAATAACTGCATTCATTTCCTATGCATGAATTACTCAAGTTGGATATGTTTCAACTCATGCTTTTTGCTGTATGATTATTAAATTCTTCAAGTTAAGACGTATAATATTTGTTGTCTTACTTCATTTTTGCCATGGAAGTTTAGAATTTGAAGAACTATATGTCACTGCATCAAGAAATAAAATATGTGACCACATCAAAAAAATTATATTGAGGATAAATAAGCCACATCATGTTTAGGATTTGAAAGATTATAGGAAGAACAATGAGAGAAGAAATATATTTCTCTTTGTATGTAAAAAGAGAGCCAAGAGAGAAAAGAAACACAGCCTCTCAATCCTTTCAACAACTATGGACCATAACGCACATAAATAAAGTGAGTAGATCAAGATCTGACAACCCAGCAACAAGTTTCTATTTTCTAATGGCAAAGTGGATGAGGAAACCAACATCCGACTATACCTGATGCCAAAGAATGGAAAAAAAAAAAAAATTTCACACATTATAATCCTGAAAGACCACATCTTGCATCAACTTCGAAAAGAAACAGATAACAGATACATTTTGTAGCATCCCACAAGTAAATTTCAACAAGACAACAGCTTAACTAATTCAAGTCTTGCCTGGACCATATAAAAGATCACAATCCTTGAGAATGAACATAAATTTGCAGCTGGTGTGAGCTACTTGCACATCGATAATTTATTTGCAGAGAACATAGAGGTCAAAAAATTTCTAGTGCTAGTATTAGCACTGATAATGTCACACATCGAGCGGCAAAGGGCACTGATACCACAAGCATGAATTTATCTGCTGAAAAAAATCATACTACGTGCATGAGATTACAACATAGCATCTTACATCAAATATATAAAATACATGCAACCAGCCTAGCATAAAAAGAAAGTATCAATTGTTCAGCAGTTCTTACGCTTGATGAGATAAATCCCACGAGTCTGGGACAACAAGATAATCAGACAACATAAATAACCATCATGAGCTCAAGTCACCCAATCATACCGATAAAGAAAGGAGTTTAGGACAGCAATCAACAGAACTTCCAGTGGTTATTGCAGTTGACACATGTTACAAAGGTTGTCATTGGCTCATCAGCTGAACGAGTTTGCATCTGATAGTATGTGGTCTTCCTTTGGCCACATCGTCCACATTTGAACTGGTCAGTTGTTGCCTTAGGAGCTGCTCCTCTTTCACATTCAAATAAGGCCTTCTCCTTTATCTGCTTATTTGCACGTTTCCTCTCATCACTGGCCATATCTTCAGCCGTCAAATTAACTATTTCTTCAGGCTTCACATGCCCAAGGAGAACTCTTCTCCGGAAGTCTTTGTTATTGTTGTCCTTCAAATTGAACATTATGGATCTGTATTTATGTTTTTGAGCACCAATTGAGGTGCCTAATTTCTCGAACAAAACAGATTCCAAGGCAACAGCTATACGAATTGGGTCACATGCATCAACTTCATCCTGGATGTTTCTCACTTCTTCTGTTTCGCTCTCAGCTGTTTCCTTAGAAACTCTTGAAAAGGCTTCTGCAAGAAGTTCCCGTAGTCTATCTCGCACAGGATTGTTACATTTCACGATTGATGCCAGCTTCAATGAGGCAGTGACAGTTGATGGTGGTTTTCTAGAAAAAATTTCCTGATTTTCGTCCTTGGAAACCCCTTCAAGATTCTGTTTTTCTCCTCCATTTATTTTCTCAAATTTGCTGGAATTGGCCGTCTTCTCTATTCTTACAGATTCAGTTCTGGACACTTTTCCATGCTGTATTTCCTGGTCAAAGTTTAACTTCTCAACCTCAACACTTTTAGGTTTTGACACAATGTTGCCCTCTAAGGATCCAGCTTTTGATATTTTCTGAGACTTGATTTTCACTGCTTGCTCAGTCTTCCTTTCAGCCTTCAAAAGAATTCTTTCCTGTGGGGTGTCAAGTTTTTTATTATCTTTAGATGTTTCCTGAATAACCACATTCTTCCAAAACTGCAGCAGATCAGTTGCCACTGTCCGAATCTTATCCTGGGAATGCTTTGTTAGAAAGCGAAGTCGTTTGCCAACCTGAAATATGACAATAATGAAAGATAAAATAAACTGAGAATACAAGCATGCAGACAGGAAAAAAAATCAAGGTAGTTAAAAAGTCCTAAACGTTTGTAGTCGTTATCCAAATCAAGTTAGTTAAAAAGGTTGAAAGATGAAGCATGCACTACAAGGAGTAGGCAATGATGATTAGTACAAAAAAAATGACAATTCCACAAGATGATCAACCATGGAAACATCTGCTCAAAGCCAAATGATAGAGCAAACAAAGCAAACAAACTGAAGTTTCTTCCTTTCCAGTGCTCACAGCAATGAACACCATTCACAAGAAAATAATAGAATTCATGTGATCACCAAATATAAATTAACACCAAAGATCCGTCTCTGCTGTCGATTTCAATTGCCATCATCATCCAAGCCTTTTCAAATCAGTATAGTTATTGGTATAGAGAACGACATGAAGTTGACCACCTATCCTCCTAGGTCAACTTTCTAGTTTCAATGTCAATTCTTGGCCAATGAAAAATTAGGAATAAAGTGAATTTTCCACCAGAATCAATAAAGCCTGCTTGGCGATTTAAAATAATCTACCTCACCAGTTACGTGGAGACAACTAAGAATGAGTATCCAACAGCAAAGATTGAGGATGAATGACAAGGGTCTGTTTTAGATTCCCCAACAATAAAATGATGATGGATACTAAGAAGTTTGTATCGAAGGAAATTACATGATTGGAAACCTAAACTCCACAGTTTTTGGCACCCCACTTTTCAGGATGGTGCTTTTGAGCCTTCCAATGGTAGGA
Organism: Musa acuminata AAA Group; assembly: GCF_036884655.1. Classification (NCBI taxonomy): domain Eukaryota; kingdom Viridiplantae; phylum Streptophyta; class Magnoliopsida; order Zingiberales; family Musaceae; genus Musa; species Musa acuminata. Next base: position 47,422,411 of record NC_088331.1, read on the forward strand.
ATATAAGAGCTTCTTTTCCGTTGATACTTAGTGAACAATTTAACAAATCATCATACACATAGAAATTCATATATATATATATATATATATATATATATATATATGTATATATTTATATTTATATGTATATATATATGTATATGTATATGTATATATATATATATATGTATGTATATGTATGTGTATATATGTATGTATATGTATATGTATATGTATATGTATATGTATATGTATATGTATATGTATATGTATATGTATATGTATATGTATATATGTATGTATGCATATATGTATATACATATATATACACGTGCACACATACACACAAATATAAGTAGCTAACGCAAAAACTTAGGATATATTGTTGTTATTTAACCAGCCACACAATAGCCCATTCCTCTTAACATTTCCACACATTAACATCCAACAAAGTCACATCCAATCTGTGAATAACACTGCTATCAGTGTCTCTTTCTTCCCTTGCTTTTATATAACAAACAAATTCCTCATTCTTTTAGGAAATAATGTGAAGAAAATCAGAACTTGGAAAATTTCAGCAAATAGGAGTAGCAGGGACTGTCACAAAAGGTAAAATATCTCCTTGCAAACCAAAAGCAGTAAAAAGTCTAGACAATTTAGTATAATTTACACCAGAATGTGAATAAGCGTGTCTCACATAGGGCAAAAACGTTATACAAATGCTATCTGATGCAATTCCTAGAATGTATATAGGCAGCTCTATGAGTCTCTAAGTCCACCATAGCAGAGACTGGTTATGTGACTATAAATAACAAGTTCAAGAATCTCAATCTGATCATGAGGGATGAAGACTAAATATTTTTTTCTATAAGCTTCCTAGATCAAGTGCGACTCACTACCTTCGAATTATTAAAAAGAATGCGTTTTTAATTAATCTCTTCCAATCATCAATATTTCAGGAATCAGTACTTCTGAAAGTACAGATATCGTGAGAACAAAGGTAAAAGAGAAAAACGTCATAAAATCGTTCCATAAAGTTCAAAACTCCCCATTTGGATTTGCACCAGCTTCACATGTCACGGAAATACTCTTCCCCTTAACCTAGTTAATTCTTCAAATGAAAAGCCACACATCTCCAACAGCAACAATGTCAAAATAGGTTAAGAAATATACAAAGAACAAATCTTTCTCCGAGAAAACAACCGCAACTACAGATATCCGATCGAATACTTCTCTCAACATAAAATGTAGGAGAGGCAAAACCTGGGTGGCCACCAGATCCTTCGTGGTGACCGGCATCTTCTTCAACCGCCGGAGCGCATCGACGCACCGATCCACCTCCGACGACCCCCGGCCATCCTCCGCCGCCTCCGCGGCTTTCTTCGCGGCATCGAACGTCTCCAAGAGTTCCGTCTCCATTAGGTTTGAGATCAAAACTCATAAACCGAAAAATTGGGGGGGCAATCGGATGGAAATCAAAACAAAAAAGACTTCGAAATGCAAAGAAAATGCCGAGACAGGTAGATAGACCACATAAACCCTAAACCATAAGAGTGCTGCGAGGGGGGAGCTTTGGATTTCTCGCCGCCGGTAAGTTACTCGCTCATTGGCCTCTCGGCGTGGAGCGTACACTGTTGCGTTTCAAAATATGTATTTTATATATATATATATATATATATATATATATATATATATATATATATATATATATATATATATATATATATATATATATATATATATATAGGGTTATAGTGGCATACGCCGGAACAGGGCTGACCCGACGAAGCGTTATTGGGTCGGATCCTGAATTCGATCCGCTTATGGATCCGTATCGATATTTGATAACGGATCCAAAAGAACACGATCCGTGGAGGATCCAAATTGGTTTGAGCCCCACCAGCAGCTGCATCATCATCATTTTCTATCATCAAATTTTGCTTGCCATTTGTATTAAGTTAATAGCAAAATTGCATCCAGAATTACTAGATTCCTATTTTGCTCCTCCAAATTTAAGTTCAGCGTATGTATTAATATATATATTCTTTATATGTTTACAACATTCGGAAACTTGGATATACACCATTAATGTCAATCTACCTCACTTGATGTTAACATAATAGCATTACATCTTTAATTCACATTCATATCATAAAAACAAAACATTGCATGCATCTCTCTTTTAAATCACTAAACTGTTCGACAAATCTCGATTCCTCAAGAACTTTTTATGATGAAGGCTGGCTACTGGACTTGCAACAACTCATTGAAATCTCGGAATCAAACTTCATTAGTAATCTAATGTCTCTTGTTCTTACCACAGGAGACATCGAATACTAATCCCACTCGAAGGGATTGCGGTGTTTGCTGATGGCCAAAAGTGGAACAGATGCTTCTGTACAAAAAGTGGAAGCAGACTGCATTGCAGCCATTCTGAACTTACAAGTCATTGTTTAGTGCTGCTGTTTCTGCCTGAAGCTCCATGAAGGACAAGAAAGAAAGATTTTGTAGTCCACAGCTTGGAATAAATAGCCAGTGCGTACAGTATTCTTCTATGTCAAGGGTGGGGTGGCCCTCCTGCATCAGGTGGTCCTCGTGGTGGGAACTAGAATTGCTTTCAGAGTTTGTTCCATTGTGATTTTCCCATCAGGAGAGGGCACAAAAGCAAGCCATTACTTTCCTGCGTTGACAGCTGAATCGTCCAGCTACTTGTGTTTGGTTGTAGGACTGGTTGAAGTCAGTTTTCGGAGTTCGTCTCCTGGATATGCGTTGCTCGGCCTCCTTGCTTTGCACTATGTGATACGAACTGGCAATCTTGGTGCAGAAGACTTGAAAGAGAAATCCACGCAGTCACCTCTCAAGCATGAAGCGTTCATGGTCTGTTGGATGCTCCTTTTCACGACCTCAACACGGCCTTCTCCTTCTTCGTCTCCTTCTCGGCAGGTGGGCGTGGGATGATAGTTACCGCTGAACTCCAGCAAGGTGGAATGGCATTGTCATCCCTACCATTTGATGTCTCAGCAATCAGCATGGTTCTGATGACAGAGTCAGCATCATCTTTGTGGCTTCCTCCATCAACAGCAGCACCTCTCATCAGCATGTGAAGTAGCCTCTCGGATTCTTCCGAGAGATGCGTACCAGAGAGGACCGGTTGATATGGTTCCTTTACTTCACACCGGAGGCCTGCTGCATTTATATATGCACAAGAGAGATCGGAGAGGATGACCCGTTGCCACGTAAATATTACGTTCTTATTATGGAGCATAAAGTGGCTGGTACGATCATAGCCGTCCATCAAATGCCCCCACTGCCCATCTCGTCCGTTTCAGCAGCACCGCACCTTACTTGCAACCCACCGCAAATCCCAAGTCCCCAACCACCATCACATCACCATCCCCAACCCCTTTCCAAACTTTATATCTCGTGCAATTCGATTGATGTGATAGCCGGATTCATGGTAAGATAATATATTGAATGGGCATGATCCATCACCTCCAATCGACGGCCGTGATACTGTGTTTGACGACCGCGATCTCCTCGTAAAATAACGCCCGCAGCCAATCCCCTCTCGCGTTCGTGCAGCCGATAAATATCCTCCCCCGTCGGGTCAACGCACGGAATCATGACCGTCCACCGCTGGGGTCCGATCACGGGGACCGTCCAATGCGCTGGCGGACCAACCGCCACTACGCCATTCCCTGGCTGGGCCCCGCCGCTTGCACGGCTGAGATCGACCCCGGCGGTGCGGTCACCCCATCATGAAACTGACGCACGCCCACGCAGCTCGGGTTCACCGGAGGTCCTACGCGCTCTCTCCGATCGGACGGGCGGGATTCGATCATATTCGGTCATCAGGACCGTTGCGAGACCCGTCGTGAAGAGTTCGTGCGTGCGCTGGTATTAATTGTTGCATCGGCTTTCCCCCTTCTTTTTTATTTATTTGCTTCCTTTATTGGCTCTCCCTCTCTCGACTTCTTTACTGTTTGCAGGTCCTTTTTCTTCTCTCCTTTGACGGAGAAGATATCATCACCTCTGCATGAAAACTCCTCCTACCACTTCTCTTGAACCCTCCTTCGCCGCCGCCTTCGCCGCCATCGAGTTCGCGCGAGAGGATATGGGTTTCTTTCGAGGCGGCGGAAGTGATCGCCAAGGGAAGCAAAAGGAGGTATCTTGCCCGTGTACCTTGACTTGCAAGCGGGGGCATGAATTTCTTTTAGCCTTCTGCTTGAAGTATGACGGTTTCGAATTTTCTGGATGTGGTTTTAGTGAGGAGGACTGCGATTTGATCTTGCCGGGGGGGCGGGGGTGTGAGATTGGGAGGAATTACAGATGGCGACGAGGAGGTGTATGAACGCTGCGTGCGGGGTGACGGAGCCAGGGGGAGAGTGGAGGAGGGGGTGGGGACTAAGATCGGATGGTTTTGCTATGCTATGCGTCAAGTGCGGGTATTAAAGTCTCAGCTTTCATGCTTATGTGAATTTGATATTGGGTCCATAAGTTATTTTGATAATTGGGCTTCTGAAGTACCAGTCGGAGGTTGTTCTATAATTGGTTTGGTCTGGCATTCGGAGTCAGGATTGAGGCTTTTGTTCTGCGATTTTGCTATCTATAATCCGATTTCTTCTGTAATTTTTCTTCCTGGTGGTATTTTTACTGAGTCATGTCATGCCAGTATGTATTTGTCAGTTTGGGCTGCTTAGAATTTTTTTAATTTCAGTTTTTTAGGAATTAAATAATTTCAGCTTTTATACTTGTTTTCAAATGGAAATTTGCCCTTGGGAGTTTGGAGTTTTGATTTTTGCCTTTTTTTGGTTTAACTTGACCGAGTTTAAATGAATAAAATCAGGTGCATTCTGTTTAGTCGTTTATAAAACATATCTCTAGTAAGATTATTAAGAATTTTTGTGAGATGGTGTTTTCATGTAGGTCTTTGAATAATTTTTGAGTGTATGTTTTTGATGTGAAGTGTGTAACACGTGCTTTGTTGAGTAGAAATTATGGTGTGGGTGTTGCTGCAAAGTTAGCATGCAATAATTTGTGTTAAATTCTCTTTTTATTTGACTTATTCAAACTTAGTACGATATAAGTTTGCATATACCAACATTTCTGGCCTATTAAATTACAGATTTAGAGTTGATTATCTGCTGCAATACAGACAGCAACATGGACACGCTGTAGGAACATGTCTTTGTCATCTTGATGACATTAGACAATGTTTCAAGGAGTGATATCAGGTTAATGATTGTATTTGAATATTTGTTTGCAGAGATTTGAATTTTAAGAAGTTAGGCCTAAGTTCTTGTTACCATCGTGGTAGTCTGGTAACTCACTATAAGAGTACATACCACAGTTCACTGATCATGTGTTTGGAAATCTAATTCTAAGATAACTAAAATCACTACTAAAGTTAGGTTGCTGACATACACCTAAAAGACTAAAGGTTAATAATCTTTCTCTGTCATTGAACATGGTCATCATATACATAATTTTTCGAGGAATGTTGCGCTAGGAGGTTATTATGTACTACTGCTTGAAATGGTACTTTTATGTCATTGATACTCAAAGAGAGTATGTTATCACAAACTTGCAAGTTTAGACAAGCCGGTGATTCTTCGGAAAAAAAACTAGACAGACATATGAGACCAATGTTCTAGAATTTTTAAAAAAATTTGAAGTAAATCAATTTTTAGGCTGTTGATCTTTTGTCTTTGATGTGTAGTACAGTTGACATCTGAATTTTGGAAGCCATAGCTCTTTTCTTTGCAATATTGTAACTGTGTGGTTTTTGTTAATCCAGCTACTTTCTGACAGACTCTTTTGGCAATATGAATGTTGAATTTATGCTGTTACTATAATATTGTGATGTACTATAATACTTAAATCAGGTTGGCATATGAGCAATTAGCTTTCTGTGACATTTTTCACCAGAAAGAGTCTGGGTGGAGGGAGTGTTCTTCTTGTGGCAAGGTAATGTGGATTTGTAAGCTTGGGCATATATTTCCATGAGTTCTTCTTATCAACTATTTATGTATGATAGATGTTGCAAAACATGTTACTTGCAGCGCTTACATTGTGGATGCATTGCTTCAAAATCTTCCTTTGATCTACTTGATATTGGAGGAGTTCAGTGCATTGGCTGCATGAAGAACCCTGAAGCACCTTTTGTAAGATTGTCTATCTAATATAAGCTGCATGCAGAATATATGCTGCAATTGAGATATTAATCTTCACTTATTTCTAACATATTTTTGCAATGCAGTACATGATCTTTGCTTAACTTCTTGTAACATCATCTGTACTGTGTACTAAATTTCTCCTTTCAGATCCCAAGTGAAGTAGTTCAAAATTTTTTGTCTCAACACCATCAAGCGGTCTTTGCTCTCTCAACTAGATGTTCAAAAGAAAATGATACTGATACAGCAGTAGTTAGTCGTGCCTGTGAAATGTCCACCGCTACTGCTGATAGTAAAATTGATGTTGGTGCTTTTGTTAAGGGAAAGGGTATGAGCAATGTGGATGTAGAGCAGAGTGAGAGTGAAATCAGATCGTTTGGGCATATCAAGTGGGAGCAACAGTCTCCTGAGGTAGGAATTGCAAGTTTCTCAAACAGATATCAAGGTCCAGTAGTGTCTTCCCAAATAACCCAACTAGATGAGAAGGATTTTGTGATAGATAAGTCTATAAGTGAGTCACTAGCCCAGGCTTGTCTTAGTATGAGCTTGGGAAATACAAACCAAGGCAGCAACATGGAATCATGTTCTAGTGCAGAAAGGCCACTTCTTGCGCTCCCTATGGCTTGTTCAGTAGCTGAAGGAAAGGATGAAAGAAAATCGTTGTCTTTCTTTCAACAGTTGCCAAGGGCTCGTTTTCTTGCAAAGCCTCCAAAGACAAGTAATCGAGCTTTTTCAGATGCATCTAGGAGTGCACTTCCATATATGCGAGTTGCAAGGCCACCTGCCGAGGGCCGTAATCAATTACTTCCACGTTATTGGCCAAGAATTACAGACCAAGAACTACAACAAATATCTGGAGAGTATCCAAAAATTAAGTGCAGTTGCATGTGGATTGGCTGCTCTTTGTGATTTGTTATCATTAATTCATATTGACAGTTTCTTTATGTATCCTTAATATTCTCTGTTTTTTCCTTAATTCTTCTGTCCATGAAAGTTCAAATTCCACCATAGTGCCGCTATTTGAGAAGGTTCTGAGTGCTAGTGATGCAGGTCGTATTGGCCGTTTAGTTCTTCCAAAAGCTTGTGCAGAGGTAATAATCAAATTTGTTTGATTCAATTTCAACAAGTGTTGCTCTTTAATCCATTTGCCTAATTAGATAACAAAGTGGTCTTGGATAACCTCAGATGGAGAAATGACTCAAATTAGTTCTTTGAACATGTCATACTAAGCATTGCTTTATATCAGACTCGCCACGTTTACCAGGTCTTGTCATCTAGAATGTTACTTACCTCCTTGATTACCCAGATATTTCTGGCAGCATATGGAATTTTAGTCACTTTTGTGATTAGTTTGTTCTCTTGACTATATAAATATGTAATTGAAGACATTAAGATTTAACATCCACCACTACCTTGGTTTATTAAATTTTTATGACTGTTCACGTTTCGTTAAATGGATCTGATAGCCCTAGAATTTCAAACATCAGATATTATGAAACTTTTAGATATCTGGGGAGCTGCATATTTTATTTTCTAAGGACCCATTTCCCACCCTGCTTCTGACCTAGACATTCTGAGATAAGATGAGCCTTGTATCGTAAGTGCTAACTGGGTAATTGGTAGCCAAATTGTATCTCTAAGTAGGGTGCACTTTTGTTTGTCTATTTCTTTTTTTGTATAATATGCTATCTTTTAGACATCTAGGGATCCAATGGAATTGTTAACTGTTACCTACTTGCTATTTGTATTTGTTAGATAACTCTATTTCTTTTTAACCTTTTGAGGTTTGCTTCCTTGGTGTTTCTTAAAGGCATATTTTCCTCCCATTTCTCAACCGGAAGGTGTTCCATTAACAATTCAAGATACGAAGGGCAAAGAATGGCATTTTCAGTTTAGATTTTGGCCAAATAACAACAGTAGAATGTATGTCTTAGAAGGTGTTACTCCTTGCATACAGTCTCTTCAGCTGCAAGCTGGTGATACAGGTAATTAGATTTCATGCATCTCCTTCAAAATATTGCTCAGCATATGTGAAGGCTATAGACAAACCATTTCACTATGTTTCCAAGCTAAATTTTGAGAAAGATATCTATCCCAAGTCATCCTTGGACGAAGCATACTTATTTTTTTCTTGTGCGAAGACAGGAATCAATCCTTGCTCAAGGATCATAAAATAAACAATAGAAAAGGGAAATGAGGGCAACTAGGAACATGCTTATTCATAATTATCTCATGTAAGTGGTAATTTTAATGTGGCCGATTTACCCTCCTTTGCAATCAGTTTCACTTCAGCACCTGCTGTTGAGCACTAGATATGTCACATCCTGTCTGTTATTCCAGATTTCCAGAAGCTTACTAAATGCGTAAGCAATTATGTTTTCTTCTTTATCTTCAACAGTTAATAATGAGAAGATGAATTGTATGTAGAGATTCTCTTGGATTTAACTACAGTATGATGTTTGTCTAACTTGAATGTCATGCTGTTTAATGCTTGAAAGCGCGTCCACTAACAAGGAACTGGATCCTGTTCCATTGCTATTAAATTAATCGTGCTTAAATCTTACTAGAATATTTCGGCATTTTGATTCTCCCAACACATAATTTTAGCAATATGGAAATGTCAGATTCACAACTTCCGGTAACAATGCACATCTTGTCTTCATATTGTTTATAACCTTATATATCATGACTATGTTCTTTCTGTAAGGCACTGGATGATTAATTTATTAGCTTCATGCTACATCATCCACTCAAATGCTATGCTCAAGGTTGAATGGTGACTATATAAGCATTCATATTTTTATTTTGTTGAAAAAATCTCAATAATTAGTTTTGAACACATTGTTTGCAAATTTTCATTAAAAATATTAAATAAGGGTTGATTGTTATTATGTTTTCAAGGGCTCATATCTTTTTTGGCATTGGCCATAGTATCAAAGATGGTGCGACAAACTTCCTTGTTAATTCTTTATTTGCTTTGATAGTTCTTATTGATTGTGGGAATTGTGTCTCAAGTTATTTCTCTTACATTTAAATGCATATTTTATAGTTCAATATAATAGTAGGGTTAGCCTTATAGAAAACCACTAAGTTTTTCATGTGAAATTTAACACACTAAAATACAACTCAGAGCAAGAGCATTGTGTGCTAATTGTAGCTCCAAGAAAGAAAACTCATTAGTTATTCACCATGAGTTAATAACAGATAATGCATGCACAGTAGGTTTACACCACCCATATGAAGTGAATATAACAGACAACTATTCCATGATCATTTAGAATGGTGAATTTTTAATTGAGATTGACATTTATCTTTGACTTAGTGCATTTAATATCTAGGTGATTCTTCCAACCCCCATCTCGATGCGCATTATGTTTGTATTAACTATTTTTAGAAAAAAAAAATAGAGTTACTAGACAAGCAGTGAATTACTTAAAGTCTTATGGTTAGGTATCAATGACACCCACAAGATGGTATTGGTGATGACCGGCACACAGCTAAAATCGGTTGGTGATTTTTGGCCTGTTTTGTAAAGTTTTGGCTAGAACATGCTGGAACTGCTGTACTTCAACAGTTCAGCACATCCATTCTTGTTAATTGGCATCATCAGGCGGTATGCCTGGTACCTATATCTTATTTGTTGCTACTGGGAAGAGTGTGCTTTGAAGATTGGTAGAGGCTATTTCACAGTTTTGACTTGTCTGATGATAACTAACACACTGTTAAACAAGCTTTTCCTTTTCTTTATAATGTAAGATATCTTTGTCCTCTACCCAAAATTCTGCATAGTTCTCATATAACATCCTTTTTTTCCTTTCTAGTCTTGCGTTCATGTTCGAGTGCAGGTTAATATGGTTTAAATTTGTAAAGTAATTTGAGGAATATAATGTGGTCATTTTAACCATGTTCACGATCATTTTCTTGCAGTGACTTTTAGCCGAATAGATCCTGCTGGTAAACTTGTCATGGGTTACCGAAAGGCAACAAACACTGTGCCATTACAGGTAATGGGCTTCTGATGCATCTTTTTATCCTTGTAAATAGTCACATCTTGACAGTGTTGTACCTTTCTTCTGCTATTATTTGGGACATTGATATTGATGTTTTTCTTGTAGTTCCTTCTTTTTATTAAGATTGGAATGCTCTGCATATATCCTTTGCTGATCCGATTTATACGCTTATATTGGTAATTGAAGCAGGATTCTCAGATTTCTGCAATTGCTAATGGTACATTTGGCAATGAAACATTGTTTTCTGGTGTTAATGAGAACATATCTACAGTAAGTGGATATTCTGGATTTCTTCGGTCATTAAAGGGTGCCATGGATCCATACTTGAGTTCTCAATTAGAACATATGAATGCATCTGATGAGGAAATCAGTTGGCATAAGGGTGGAATGCCAAATGAAGGACTGCAGCTTCAGCCTTTACAAAAAAGAAGCCGCAACATTGGTACCAAATCTAGGAGGTTCCTTATGGACACTGAAGACGCCTTGGAGCTCAAGCTTACTTGGGAGGAGGCTCAAGAATTGCTTCGTCCACCTCCAAGTGCCAAACCTAGCATTGTTACGATTGAGGATCATGAGGTTGAAGAATATGAAGTAAGTGAAATCTTTTGTAAAACTTAGGTGACATAATTGGATATCGTTTATATATTAACTGACCATGAAATGCAGAGTGTTTTACTAATAGTTGATGCAGCTTTAAGTTTAACTTTTGAATGGATATCGTACATTATTACCAATAATTTGGTTCTGTTTCATGGCAATTAGTTGGTACACTATTTTTCAGGTGTGTATGTCACATTGTAAATGGACTAGTAGCATGCCTCTCTGCTTATTATTGATACTCGTTTAGAAATTTCTTCTCTGTTAAATGGTTTTCAAGTAGTAAAGTGCCGTTCTATATAGCATCACAAGCAAATTTCTGATTGGTAGATGTCTAAGCTGGATATACTTTAGGCCTCTTTCATGTAAGGATGCTTTTGAATCCATTTGTATATAAGTAAAATATGTAGCATAGATGTTTGTCCATATGAATTTATACATAGCAGACAACAAGAACAATAGCCACGTGGAGCTGGGTAATGTCATGTGCCGTTGAATGGATGGTGGATAGGGACGAGGATATGCCATGACACGTTACTATTTTGAGGTTACTGACAACAATATTTCCTTGGTTATGGATTGCTCCTTGTTTCTCTATGACTTTCTTGTCAAATGTTATATTATCTTATTTTTGTTTTTGACAATTATTGTGCAATACATTAACATACCCTTGAAGTGTCAATTATATAGTACACGGTGTAATGTCTGCACTATGAAGTCTGTACTATTTTGTTCAACCCATATATGATTGAGAAGTTGTAATAACTACACTTTTAAAGTAAAAAACAAAGAAGAGTTAAGCCTTAAGTTTGCAAATGCATTCTCGTGATGCCAACAGTTCCGTAGTAGATCTATTTCTTCATTAGTTATTTGAATTGCCAGCTCCATGCCCTGCACAAGACTAAACCTCTGTATTTATGTTCACACTTAACTAGATAGGTTGTGAAGGATCATGATGGCAAGACCATGGTGTTAGTTACTAGGAAGAGATATTTTTTCTCACTATCATCATTTCATTTCCTCATGTTCCCATAAATTTGGTTGATAATAACTACACCTATGCAACTTTATTTTTTGCAAGTTTATGAGACCATTTAAGCAAGCTTCTGTATTGATTACAGCATTGATTAAAGCAACCACTGTATGTGAAAACTATTTCTGCCACTGATTCAATATCCTGCTTCACTGCAGGAACCACCAGTCTTTGGCAAGAAAACCATTTTTACAGCTCGATCTTCTGGGTAAGGATGTTTGTATTTAAGTTATTCCTATTATGTTTTGATTTAATTTTGTAGAGAGTAGGAGAACAATATACTTTTAATAGTACATGCTAGTATGTTATCACATATTGTGCAAGTGTACTCACACACACACATATATGTACAGATACATATACATACATATATTTAGATATATATGTATATGTATATATATGTATATGTATAGATATGTATATACATATGTGTATACATACATACATACATATTATATGTATATATATGTATGTATGTGTACATGTAGATACATATACATACATGTATGTATATATATGTGTGTGTGTGTGTGTGTATATATATATATATATATATATATATATAGGGATAGACAAAAGTGTGGATAAAAACAAGGAAAAACCTTCTAAGTGGCATGGTAATATATATAGAAGACCTATATATGCATCAGTTAGATAAGGGGAGTCAATTAATATTAGTGGTGTGAGAAGTAGTAGGCTGATGAAAATATTAAAAACATTAGAAGGAAACTTGATGACTCAGTTTAAATAGCAAGATTATCCTGGATAAAGCTCAATGGGGGAAAGATATTATTGGAGCTTTGCACCTTCTTGTTTTTGTGTTTTATTATTGGTCTACACCATGATTCAGTGTGTCGGATAAGATTTTAAATTCACATCATGGGCTGCACCTTCTTGTTGTTGTGCGTGCATGTTCTTGTTGTTTTATATTTGAATGTTAATATAGGAGCCAAGAAAGCTATACTTGTATAGCAAAGGAATGCTGCTTATAGTTTAGAACATATTTGTTAGTGAATTTTAATTTTCATTATCAAAATCAAGCTCTAGGAAAACGTGTCTTCATGCTTTAAATTTTGAATTTTTGTAATTATATTTCAGAGAGCAAGATCAATGGGTCCAATGTGATGATTGCTTAAAATGGCGTCGGCTACCTGTGGATGTTCTTCTTTTGAAATGGACTTGTGCTGATAACACATGGGACCCTAAAAGGTTAGTGCCATTTATTTCCAAAAAGATATGTGTTCTTATTATGCCATTCCTCATTTTGTATAATTTCTATTTGTATTATGTTTGTGCACACATGATATTTGATCTGTTAATTATCAACCATCATTGCAAGATCATTCATGTGTTTTATGCAATCCTTCTCTTGCTGAAGTAGAATGGAAACTGTGATAGTGGAAGCTCTAAAGTGGGCTTTTCTTCTTTATGCGGATCACAGTCGCCTTTGGTGGTTGATTTTCTTCTTTATGATACTTATGCAGGTCTTCATGCTCTGCACCTGACGAATTGAGCCATAAAGAGATGCAAATTCTTCTCAGGCAGTATGAAGGTCTGCATTTTATCATAGAAAATTAATCTAAAGGTTTTGGTGCTGTTGAAATGAAGGTTCACCAGTTTTCCTTTTTCAACTTTTGAGGTAGAAACTTTGTGTTGGTTTTGTCTTTTTGTCATGGCTGTTCCTGCCTCAGGGTGGTAAATGAAATAGGTCGGTGCATGTTTCTCAATGTAGCAAGTTTCAAGAAAATGATTTATTTTTTTGATGGACTTGCCTCGGATTTAAGGTTTTGCAAAGGTTTAATTTGTATGTTTTGTTGTATTGTTTCTGCTGCTAGGTCCTTATGGATAACTATTTATTATTTTTAATCCCTCTTAAAGTATTTGCAATCTCAACCTTGTTAACCGAGATGTTTTTAGCTCTAATAGTTGGACCTGTTCTTTTTTCACTGCAGTTAGCTGCATAGCCTGCATTGTGGCAGCAATTGCAGCAGAACCTGTTGTAAATTTGTCATCGTTTCTCGCAATTTTTTGTTCTCTTAAAGAAGCTCTTGGGACACCCTCTGAGAATATGCACTATGGCTGCAACACAATTGTTAGCTATTAGTAGTTTGGTGAATCAGCCAAGAAAAATGCAGGTTTTTTATTTAATTGGCATGCTCAAGATGCTGTTGATTCTTAATGGGTCTAAAGACTCTAAATAACCAAATGCTTTGGAAAGCAGACATGTATAAACATAAGTATCAGGCAGAGAAATTGCAATTTATGGTGTTGCCTTGTTTGGATGTGCATGCTTTAGGCTTTGAAAATTAAGCTACAAATGTAGGTATCTGCGGGGACCATTCATTTCTTAATACCATGGTGTGGCCATACACAATTTTTTCGTGACCAGTCTTATCTTTCAAGTTGATATTGCTCTATACTTTTGTTATTGTACTTGCTTTTCAATACAACTGAGAAGATGAGTATCTGGCAATTGAACTTTATGTACATTTCCTTGCTTAGGAGTTTTAATTTTTATATGTATATAATGTAAATTAATGGAAAAGTTTGAAAAATCTTATGTAGATCTCAGAAAACAGAGGATGAGTGCAAGTTTCAAGCAAACTTCTTCAGAGCTGGCAGCATCTGGTCTTGATGCATTGGCTGCTGCGGCTGTTCTTGGGGACGCAGGAAACCAAGCCACAATTCCATATGCAACCACCACCAAACATCCACGGCACCGCCCTGGCTGCACCTGCATTGTCTGCATCCAGCCTCCCAGTGGTAAAGGGCCAAAACATGATCCTGCATGCACATGTAATGTTTGCATGACTGTGAAACGCCGCTTCAAGACTCTCATGATGCGGAAGAAGAAACGTCAATCCGAGCGCGAAGAAGCTGAGGCCCATAAGAAGCTTGCATGGGGCAGCAAGGAAGAGATTGAAGGATCTAGCAGCTCTCCAAAGGGTGCCCAGCATCTGGATCCCCATCAGGAGAATGAATTTGGCCCGGAAAGCAGCAAATCAATAATTGAACAGCTCGAAACAAGCAAGGGGCACATCGACTTGAACTGCCATCCAGGGTCTAATGAGGATTCACAGACAGCGCCTCCGCGACTTAGCATGATGAGCCTTCTCCAGGATGCATACCGACCCTTGGAAACATATCTAAAGCAAAATGGACTTGCGAGCTTGGCTAGCGAACAAGTAAACCAGGGGAGTCCGAGCTCGTTTACTGTTCCACAGGCTCCTGGAGAAAGCGAAGGAAAAGCACCAGACGAAGGTCATTTTGCCTCTGAAGAGCAAGAAGATGGCGATGATGGTGATGATGGTGCAGACATGGTCACCAGCGATGCTTCTTGAGTATGTTGTGTGTGATGAGAACCAGAGAATGCAGTGATTCCCTTTTGGCATGCCGGCTTTTGTGTTCGAGGTGCAATAGCCTTCGTTCTCTTTCCACACTTATCTCCTTTTATCGAGGATATCAAGGATAGTGAGTGTGTGATAATCCACGGAGCGCAGGTTTCATTTGTTCCTCGTGCTTCATGTTTTGTGTAAGTGGTGGACTCAATTTTCATGTTATGTTCCATATTGGATTCTCTTGGCATGAACATCCTCGAAATCAATGTATTATGTGCCCTCCCCTTGTATTGTTCCATTTTTATGCTCTTAATTGTCTCCGCCAATTTAATTGCTTCTCTATATTCTGCTGCTTCGAATGACATTGTTGACAATTTAACTGCATATTCCACTGCAAGTCTGAAGATTCAATATTCTGCTGCTTCGAAGGATATTGTTGACAATTTAACAGCATATTCCACTGCAAGTCTGAAGATTCGGATATGGTGGATGATGCCTTTGGTTAGCATTTGGAACATATATATATATATATATATATATATGCTTAGTGTATATGCTGAGTTCTCATGACTGCAACAATTCATGCAATCCACAATTTACAGGTGAATCTGTACATCTATTTGTCGTCTTCAAGCAAGAAAGGTGACAGAGAGCTCATCCTTCTCCCCATTGGCTGCAGTCCCCGTGAGCTCCTCTGCCCGCTTCGCCTCCGCCTCCCAGTCCGTCCGAGCGACGGTGCACAGCACCAGGCACACGCACGACGCCTGCGCAGCCACGAGGCCGAGCCACAGCCCCTGGAACCCGAAGCCCAGGCGGAACCCCGCCACGGCCGCCACCGGCAGCCCGATGACGTAGAACGAGCAGAAGTTGATGTTGGCGCCCACCGCGGGCCTGGCGCTGCCGCGGAGGACGCCGCAGCCGGTCGTCTGCGGGCAGTTCCCCAGCTCGCACAGCCCGACGATGGGCAGCGCCGCTGACGTCAGCGCCAGGGTCGGTAGCTCGTCGGTGAACATCCTCCCCCACGCGTGCCGTACGCCGACGGTGAACGCGAAGGCCAGGGAGCCGACGGCCGCGGCTACCGAGAGGCCCACCAGGGCCGCGTGCCGGGCCCGGGCGGGGCGGTTCGCCCCCAGCTCGTGCCCCACCCGTGTGGAGAGGCCCATGCCGAGGGAGGCCGGGAGCACGTAAATGAGGCCCGTGGTCTGGATCAGGACGCCCATGGCCGCGACGCCGGCCCTGGGGTCCGGCAGCCGGCCGCACAGCAGCAGCATCACCTCGTACCACCACCACTCGAGGCAGACGGAGGCGGCGCTCGGCAACGCCAGCGCGAGGAGCGGCCGCCACCCCCTGATGCTCTCCCTCGAGAGGCCCGCCCAAGGCTTTATGGAATTCTCGGACCGGAGAAAGAAGCCCACTAGGCCCAAGTCGATGCTGATCGTGTTCCAGGACGAAGCCAGAGCCACGCCCTTCACCCCGCAGTCCAAGTACGAGGCCAGGAAGTAGTTCACCGGGAAGTGAAGCAGCAGGGCGAAGGCGGCAAAGAGCGTGAGCGGCTTGGTGTGGCTCTGCGTCCGCAAGAAGATCCTCAGCGGGTGGAGATGGGCTTGGGCGATGAGGTCGGGGAAGGAGTAGAGGAGGTAGTCTTTGGCCACGGAGGTGATTGCAGCGTCTTGGCCCAGTCTTAACAGGATGGGTTCCATGTTGAGCCACAGGAGAGTGATGGGGATAGTGGCGAAGAGGAGGAGGAGAAGGGTCTTCTGAAAGGTGTGGGCGAGGACGGACCAGCGCTTGGCACCGAAGGCTTGTCCGCAGATGGGCTCCATCCCCGTGGCCAGGCCCTTGAGGACGGAGTAGCCGGTGATGTTGGCGAAGGCGATGGCGAGGGAGCCGCCAGCGAGCTCGGCGCCGCCCAGGCGGCCGAGGAAGAGCATGGAAACCACGGACCTGGAGTAGAGAAGGAAGCTGGTGATCACGATGGGCCACAGGATCCGGCCCAGAAGGACGAGCTCCTCCCCCACCTGCACCTCATCGTTCGCCAAACAGAGCCGGAGTTAGAAGAATCCATTATGTAGTCACAGTAATGCATGGCATTCTACAGCAGCATTACAAATCATCACATCGACATTCGACCACCGTCTTACGAGTAAGAATGCAGTGGTGAGTTGGACGACTCCACTGCTGACTGAACTACCAAGTGCATCACGTACACCTGTCTCCGGTGGGCCTCGGAGGTCCGTCCATCTACGTGTGTGGAGAGTGGGCGAGGAGGGGATGCGTGTGTGCCACTGCAGCAGTGCATGGATGCTGCTCGTGTGCACGATCCCTTCGCAGAGAAAAAGCATGGCCATGCGTGCCGGACAAGGGGAGGCCCTCGACCTCATTCGCAGCCTCTTTCGGCAGCTGGACGAGGTGCAAATCTTTCCATCTACTTGTACCACCATCGGAAAGGAAACGTGCGTGCGTGTGGGTTGAACTTGGACGAGACGATGATGCAGCAACTAATCTCAGGAATGGGAACCCAAACGAGGAAGGAAGGAGGCCATGACTGCGGATTACCTCATCGACGTGCGGCTCTCCTTCTCCTTGTTGATCGTGGATTAGCTCTTCGCAGCCGCTCCTTCTCTCTCCATCATCATCGCCGTCCAATCTGGCATCGGAGATGGATGATACCGGCAGGGCCTCCTTGTTTCTGCACATGGTGTGTGGTTGCGTTGCTCCCGGGAAGGATCACCGCCGTGCAAGTCGGAGGAGAAGGAGATGTGAGTGGAGGCGAAGAGGGAGAGGAGACGGCTTTGGGAAATGGAAACTGGAGAGGGTAACAAAGCCTACAAATATATACGCGACTCGAGCGAATAATTCCTTTTCTTCTTCGATCTGCTTTGTTCTTTTGCTCCGGCGAGACAGAGAATAGGGTTGCCTCCTATTATGGGTAACCGAGCTGTTGTGTCACTTATTATCTCGTGACTTAAGGCACGAGTCGTGATCACGAAACACACAAGCGCATCGCCTGGCAAAATCGCGACCCATGGTGTGGCTTGGGCCGTGACATACAGCGACCTCAAACTTGACCAAGTTAAGATCCTTGGTCAAGTTCTAATCCTAGTCAAACACATCATATATACTCCAACATCCTAATAATCCCCATTCACTTAAGCAAAATCACATTCAAGTTAATGAAACTGGTTGTGTGTGTGTATATATATATATATATATATATATATATATATATATATAGTAGGAAAGAGGAAAGAAGTATAGAATAGAAGGAAAAAGAATTATTCTCTTCTTCCAAGTCAATAATGGTGCAATGAGGCAACATATATAATAATAGTTCATAATAGCCTTTGCACAGAGGATGGCAAAAGGTCCCATTCCCCGTATGTATTCACCAAGTGGGTTCTTAAAAGCTTGTGTAGACTCCAGGCAGGAAGCTCTCCACGAGACTGCTCAAATCTTGCAGCGTATTTTATTGTTGTCTCCAAGCGAGGCTGGAAACAGTAAGAATTCTCTCTCGTGCATGCAATGGCAGCTTATCTTCGAAGACTAAAGCTCTTCGAGATGGGTTTATCTTACGATAACAATGGTTTTCGACCCAAAAGATAAGGGGACATGGATGTGACAAGTTCCTATTTAGGTTAGTTCATTGTATGGCCATTCTTGGATTATGCTTAAAGAACGTCATATGTGCATCATTATCTCTTAATCAGGCAATCTTACCTGTAAACGAGGGCGATAATAGGAGACTGGACCACTTCGATTCTGCACCTTATCATACTACTTAATGTTATCTTTCCCAATTTTATGCTGTGATGTTTGGTCATACCTAATATCTCCAGTGGACATCACTGCTGTTGTCTGCTTGCATTGTCCGTGTGCTGTGAGACTTCAAGCACGATTACTCCGTAGCTTTTGATGCACACCTTGCAAGGAGAAGGATCAAACTGCAATTACTTAATGGGAGGAGATCTACCCTACTTCCTAGTTCCTACTACTTCCAAGTGGGGTGTGGTGTGGTGTAGAGAGTGCCATAACCTTGTTTGTGATGCCCACAGATTGATAGCTCCACGAAACCGGAAAGAAGCTGAAATCAGCAACACCGCAACCATCGGTTTTCCAAAGCCATATGGTTCCCAAAGCAAATGCATGCATACATGCGTGCATGGGGGGGGACTTGTCAAGTGTAATGTAAGCCAAAACCATCTGTCTGTGTTTTCCAAAGCCGGAACGAGCATTCCAAGCAAAAATGCATGCAAGTCGAAACCATGAATTCATTCATGTAGTCGGAAACACTTCGATTCCCCAAAGCCGGATACAGAGTTCCTACAAGTCCGTGTAAGCCCATCAGCTGTAGTCTGTATGTAGGCTACAGGTTATGCGCATGCTTGGGGGTGCTCTTCATATGTCTCAAAGGTTGAAACCCAAGTGAATCTGGTGCTACATGCAAATCTTATGTATATAAATATCATAGCTTATCATGTGTTTCACATTGCTTCTTCTAGACAATCATCTTGATGCTATTAATCTATTTTTATAGACAGATTCTTAGAGAATGTGATTACAAGCCAGGTTAATTTCCTGCTGCTTGCTTGGCAGATCTGAATCATTCTGCCTTTTGCTACTTAAGATCATGACATAGTGCTTACTTAATTTCAGGGCCCCGTATTCTGCAGACTGTTCACTGCAACAAAAGGTGATTGGACAATGGGTTTTTGTCAACAAAAGGTGCTAGGACAATACTTGATGCCACCTTATGATATATCTGATAATAGACAGATTTCTTGGACAGCCGAAGAGAGATTTCTATTTTACTATATATAAATAGACATTATATGATACTAGATGTACGTTTTCTTTATTTGATAATAGAGAAGTGCAAACCTCTGCCTTCAGCTAGCGACCATCGTCAATGTAGCCATATTCCCAAGCGAGACTCCACGGTTAATCCTCATCTTCCTCACTCCGGTAGTCTTCACCGATCAGCCACAACAGTCTGTAGACTTGAGAAGATCAAAGGAGACACCTGTGCCGTCAACAGTCAATATGTTGGGTGGTCCGACGCTCTCCTATGTGTATACGTATAACTGCACCATGCACAGCACCGTGTGGATCACTACTGCATGCACGAACTCAAGCCACCGCAATCACCCACCTCTCACCTCCCACCTCCCACCTTCCACTCCTGCCAACGCCTCTGCCACCGCTGCCCTCACCTCTGGCAACATCGTCCTCACTATTTCCGACGGCATCCTATGGCAACGTTTTGATCTCCCTATGGACACGCTCCTACCGGGTCACGTCTTGGTCCTGGCGAGGACCTTGTCTTGGTGCAGGCCTACCATCCCTTTCTATTATTACCGAACAATCTTTGCAGTTCTCTCTCGTTGCCTCTGATCGGTGATCAGGGCAGCCATTGCGTCCTGCTCCACCTTCGCCTTGACAAGCAGCAATTGGAACCTTTCCACACCACTTTCTGCATCACTGCATAGATGCCTAGATTCCTAACTGCTGATCTGTTGCACAAAGATCTGCAACTATCTTACACAAAGCTAACCTTCTCCATGGACAAAGACCTTGTTTGCCAACAACCTTCCTCAAGTGACAATGATATGCACCACTACCACCTCTTCTTCCCTGATCATTGACGTCGCTGCGACCTTTTACTTACTTCCATATGTCCTTGTCATCTACCTCTGATGCTCCAATTGTTGTTTCCACATGGAACCATAATACTTTCCCATATACAAGCCTTATTTTAATCAATGCAGCAACCCTCATCCCTTCAAATTATACAAATGTGGTAACTATGCATCCTAGCATGCTCAATTCTCTAATCTCCTATTTGGCTATGATCTTCTAGGCTATGTCGATGACTCCCTTCGTTGTCCACCAGCAATGCTAAACATCCCATGAGTACCCAGTCCAATATCAAATCTGGACGACAAACTATGGTTACGCCAAGATCGTCTCATCCTCTAGGCAATTCAAGCCTCGGTTGTTGGATCCCTCGCCCTACTCATATCTTCATGTGACACTACTGCCGAAGCCTGGTGCAAGTTGTAAACGACCCTAGCGAATAGTTCACGCACTCGCATGCTTAGTCTCCTATTTAGTCTCATGACAACTAGACAAGAGGGAAGTCCTGTTACTAATTATCTACAAAATATAAAGGTTATCATCGATAATTTGGCATTGATAGGTTATTCTCTCAATGATCAAGAAATCACTGTTCATATCCTCAACGGCCTCGGTAACGAGTACAAGGAATTGGCAGCAGCAATACGGGTACATGACTCACCAGTGTCTTTCAAAAAACTCTACGACAAGCTGACTGACTATAAGATATATCTAAAGCATGAAGACAAATTTTCAGGATCATCCATCACAGCTCAAGTCAATCAAAAATCTACGAGGAGGGGCAATTTGTATAATAAGATTGTCAACAAAGGTATGACCAAGATGCCTCCTGAACCTATGAGCTCCAAACAAACCATACCTCCTCAACATCATCAATATTCCAATCACAACATCCAAAGTAGCTACTTCACTCCTTAACAATTCTAGTGCCCTCACCACCAACAAAAAGTTATGTGCCAACTATGTGATAAAGTCGGTCACTCTGCAAAGGTCTGTCGATCTCGACTCAGACTTCCTGCTCAATCACATTGGCCTCAAGCAAATCTCATGACTACTCCAAACACTAGTGATCAAAATTGGATCATGGATTCTGGCGCATCCCATCACATCACCTATGATCTACAGAACTTGTCCATCCACAACAACTACATTAGAAATGAAGACATCGTCATCGATGACAGTAAAGGAATTCCTATTACTTATACTGGTTCTACAATGCTTAATTCACCTACCATAATTTTTACACTCAATGATGTTTTGTGTGCACCTCACATTAAACGAAATCTCATTTCCGTTTCTCAATTTTGTAAACAAAATAATACCTCCATTGAATTATTTTTTAACTTTTTTCTTGTCAAAGATAGGGACATCCTTGGTCCAATGCCAGAGTAAAGACAATGTTTATGAATAACCGTCGATTCCATAAGTAAAACAGCCCATTGTCTATCCCTCAGTTGCAGCTTCAATTGATGTGTGGCATCGTCGTCTCGGTTATCCCTCACTCTCTATCCAAAATAAATTACTTTCTCATTATTCTCTTCCTACTCTTAAAAATACAAGTATTATTACTCATTGTGATGCTTATCTCAGTAATAAAAGTTATAGACTTCCTTTTGGCACTTCTTCCATATCATGTTATATACCATTTGAAATTATTTATACCGATATCTAGGTCCTGCTCCCGTCACCTCCTTTGATAAGTTTAGTTTTTATGTCATTTTTTAGACTATTTTACTAAGTACACATGGATATACCCTCTCCGACGTAAATCAGAAGTTTCAAAAATCTTTGCCAACTTTAAAAAACTGATCGAAAACTTCTTCCAGTCTACCATTAAAAAAGTTTATTCTGATGGTGGCGATGAATATCGAGCCCTCACATCCTATCTCTCAACCTATGGCATCCAACACCTTAAGTCACCTCTACACACTCCTCAACTAGTTGGCTCTGCTGAATGCAAACATCGATATATCGTAGAAACTATGCTCACTCTAGTCCTTCAATATCAATCACCATTTGAAAAACTATTTTTCAAATCCCCTAATCTTCACAAACTCAGAATATTTAGTTGTTTATGTTATTCATGGCTACGTTCTTATACACCACATAAGATCACACCAAGATATAAGCCTTGTATTTTCATAGGATATGCTCTTGAACATAATGTCTTTCGATGTTACGATCCTAAAACTCAGAAAGTCTTTGTCTCCCACCATGTTATTTTTGTAGAGTCTGCCTTTCCATTTCAAAACCATGAGTCTCCTACCATGCAAGCTACTCTAACAAATATATGTCACTGAAGTATACCATCGATCCCCTCAAATGAACCTCTCACCACACCATCTAGCCCCTTTCCTTAAGATCCACACTCTTTTGTTCTCCCGGTTCAACAACTCCTCACTCCCTCCATTACTTCTCCTCTTCCTTCTTCACAAATATCACCCACTACTAGTGTTATATCCTCATAAACATAACAACCTTCTTTACCTAGTGTCATTGATGTATGTCAGCCTAACCCAACCAATGTCCATGCCTCTCCACCATCCATACTAATACCACAACCTACAGCTCCTAGACATCCAATGATAACTCGCTCAAAAAGTTATATCTTTAAACCATATCAGGTTCTCGACCTACATGCTCTCATACAATCCTCTCCTAAGACCAGTGAACCTACCACAATCACTCAAGCCCAAAAATCTTCACACTAGCGTAAAGCCATGTGTGAAGAATATGATGCCCTACTCCATAACTCTACATAGATTCTTGTGCCATTTCATCCTACACAAAACATCATCGAGTGTAAATGAGTCTTTCGAATTAAGCAGAACCCAGACGGATCCGTTGCTAGATACAAAGCTCGTTTATTTGTCAAAGGGTTTCATCAACGACCTAGAGTTGACTTTATAAAGACTTTCAACCCCATAGTTAAACCTACAATAATTTAGTTTATTCTAAGTTTGGCCATCTCCAGGGGCTGGCACTTACGCCAATTAGACATTAATAATACATTTTTACAGGAGACTCTAACTGAATATGTCTTTATGCAGCAACCCCTTGGTTTCGTTCATCACCAGTATCCGAAACATATCTACAAACTACAAAAAACTATTTATGGACTTCGTTAGGCTCCAAGAGCTTGGTATACTGAACTTAGATCGTTTCTTATATCAATTGACTTCATCAACTCCATGTATGATACTTCTTTATTCTTATGACAACAAAATGAAAATATAATATATCTTCTAGTGTATATAGATGATATTATTGTCACAGGCAATGATACCTTAGATATTCAGATATTTTTAAAGCAATTGGTTGATCGATTCTCCCTCAAAGATTTAGGACCCCTAAGCTACTTTTTTGAAATGGAAGTAACATTTACATCCTCAGGTCTCTTCCTATCACAAAGAAAGTATATTCAAGACTTATTATCAAAGACAAATATGCAGGATGCAAAGGAGGTTGCAACTCCTCTCTCTACTAGTGCATCACTCAAAATATATGATGGCAGCACTCCTACAGACTCAACTCAATACCGCAAAGTACTTGGTTCCTTACAGTACCTGGCTCTCACCCGTCCAAATATCTCATTTGCAGTCAATATACTATATCAATACATGCACCATCCTTCTACTATGCATTGGTCTGTGGTTAAACGAATTTTACGATATCTTAAAGGGACCCTCAAACATAGTCTCTTTCTCTGCAAACACACTCGACTTCATCTCCATGCCTTTGCTGATGCTAGTTGGGCGAGAAACTTTGATGATCACACCTGCACCCCAGGGTATGTCATTTTTCTTGGGTCTAATCCAATCAATTGGAGTTCTAAAAAGTAAAAGGTAGTCACCCGGTCTACAACCGAAGCTTAATATTGTGCCATCACTACCGCTATTGCTAAACTCAATTGGGTTACAAATCTCCTCAAGGAACTCAAAGTCAGCTCTATCCTTACTCCTACAATATATTGTGATAATGTTGGAGCTACCTACCTATACGTCAATCTAGTGTTCCACCCACGCATGAAATACATTGTCATCGACTTTCACTTCGTGCGAGATCAAGTTGTCAAATGTCAACTTCGTGTTTCTTATGTTCATATGGCTGATCAACTAGCAGACTCACTCACGAAGCCTCTAGCCCGCAAACTATATTTGTTGCATCGGTCCAAGATTGGTATCCTTGACAGGAGTTCGAACTTGTGAGGACATGATAACATAGAGATTTCCTCAATTGCATAGCAGATGAGAGATTTCCTTAACTGCATAGCAGATGAGATTTTCTCAACTACATGAGGAAATCTCGCTGCTCAGTTGAGAAAAATCCTTACTATGTATAAATAGACATTATATGACACTAATTGAGGTGTGCGTTGTCTACTTTTATAATTTCATTCTTCGTTCTATCATTTTATCAATATCTACTAATTGGTTTTGTGACCGACAATCAATGAACCTGTGTCATGGCTGCAGTCCCTCCCGGAAGCTACTCAATAAATTTATCTTCAGCTCCTGACATAGACAGCATCATGTAGGTTGGATGTATATTCTTTCAAGCTTTATGTTTCTTTAGCATGGTTAATCTTCTCTTTCCTTCAGTTATCTTATGACAATTGCTTTAGATTGGTTTAGGATAGTTCCTGGTCACTGCTTCAACATCTGAGAGACTTGGTTTCAGCTCATGGAAGTTGGTCCAACATCCATACTGCAATCATTCTGGCCAAGCTTGGGTAATCGATTCTGTTTAGTTCAGGATGTTCCACCAAGTTTCCTTCGCTTCACAGGAAAAGCAACACTAACGCAGACTAAAAAGGTCATTTCTGCTTGATTGACATGCACACAGATCTATTTGTAGAACCACACTTCCTACAGAGATTAACCTGGTGATACTGACCGAGCTATCCAAGTCAACTCCTCCGTGGCACTCTCAAGCCAATGGCTTCATGCCGGCACAACCAAAGGGAAGGCAGGAATTTGGATCCCTTGCAACACTTACGTACATTGCATGCATACTCCAGGACACAAGTTTCAATCCTAAGAGGTACATCCAAAACTTCATTTAACTTTTCTATTCCCAAACAACAACATATATCGTAGATGTATATTAAGGTAAATAGGAAACAAAGAATGCATATATATAGTTAATACGGTTAGTTTGACAAGTCCCATATAGTTCCACATCGGAAAAATCAGATTTGTTATCTCCTATTGGAACTATAAATAAGGGTCTAGGCTTTGAAGTCAGATGCACCATAAAAACCTAAGTGTTTGTTTTGAGTTTAAGTCCATACTCAGTTAAATAGTTTGGGCTTATAGTTTGGAGTTTTTCTTGTTTAGTATTTTCGTGTGTTTTATGGTCTAAGAACATCTTCCTAAGACATTTGTAATAATCTTTTTATAGTAGTGATTTGCTCCTCTTTTGTCCGTGGATATAGATCAAGGTTAATTGACTGAACCACGTAAATTTGGAGTTCTTATCGTTTTTATCTTTTCTGTTTTATTGTCTTTGTTGGGTTATCAAAATTACCCTTTGGTAAATTTCCTGGGACTAGCTCTAACAAATACATATAGTTCATTCATACTTTGTCCACAGTTATTCTAGTTTTGAACCATCAGCTCGGAGGATAAGTTCTTCTGTCAACACTAATCTGTGGGTGTTGCACTGAACTGCACGGACTGTAAACTAATTAGCCTCTGCTGGTAGCAACATATCTGTAGACCTGATACAATATATCATGCGTACCATCAAAACATGCAGGCCATCACAGTGTTGTGAGCTGGAAGATGATGGAGACTCTCCTCCTCTTTCGGGCTAAGGATGATTAAGAGTTCTTCTGTACACATAAGAACACAAACCGGATCCAGTAAAGAAGACAATCAAGCGTAATGTTGGAAATGTGCATTCCCCCATTGTTGGGTACATTCTAATAGTTTCCTTCTTGGTTAATGTCCTCTTTAGTCCATCCTGTCAAATGGGCACAACAGGGCTCTTCCTTATCCTCCAATCCTTGTTTCTGAGCCCTAAGTAGGTGATCGAGACAGTGGCTAAAGCTTTGACCCTAATCATGTGCTAACGTTGTTGGAGTATAGACATGTCTAACTTCTGATATATTTCATATCACAAGCTCAATCTTATGGAGCAGGTACTCTCCCCACTGTTTTTGCTGCACCAAGAACACCAAGGTAAATTTCTTGTTGGTCAAGTCTGCGAAGGTCCAATTAATGTTAGCACTCCAAAATGTGCTTGTGGCTAGCAATGGGCATGGGAGGGAAGCAGCATGTTTAGCTATCCAGATTTCCATCACTCTAATTGAGACGAAGCCTTCAAGTCACCTTTGTCACTGGCTTCTGAACTGAACTCAGCCCACCCAACTATGGCAACGGTGTCAGGCTCACAAGGCATGCAAAAGAGTGCGCATGGAGTTGTTGGGTTGCTACATTTGAGCAGTAAATTGCATGCAGAGATCAGACCACTGTGCCCAAGGGAATATGGAAACCATGGCTAAGGAACAAAAGCGCAAGGCCGCCATGGTATTCTCCCTCTGTGGTCCTTCGTTTACCAAACCCACAGCTCAGGTTCGTGTGAGCCAAGCACAGGCCACGGAGGTCCTCGTTCCTGCAGTTGGATGGCACATGGCTGTTTGGACCTAAAGGAGAAAAGGCTAAGAAGAGTTGCATGGAAGGAGATGGGTTCTGAAAAGGATTCTTCACTTTAATAGCTCGAGCTTTGGAGTCGCCATCGCCTTTGGAGGGGGATTCAGGAAGAACATGCAACCTTTCTCATTTGAGACACCCTCAAGATCAATGATCTTGTTGGGCAGTGGACATCACGTGTACATGATCCAGTTGTTAGAGACAACCTCCCTCTCTCTCTCTCTCTCTCTCTCTCTCTCTCTCTCTCTCTCTCTCTTTCTCTCTCTAGCATGACTCTCTTATCTGTTGTCTGAAAGCCAAAGCGGTTCTCGGTTTGCCTGGTGAGATCTGTCACCTGAGTGACCTTGCCAAAACCTAAGACAAGTACCTGACAGCAGCGATGGTGGATTAGACTTACAGACACCTCACAGATGCTGATGTGTTTAAGATGATAGCTTATCACGAAGGAAGAAGAGCAAATTGTTGCTGCATCAGACAAGGAGACCAATGATGGTAGAGGACAGTGGATGAGACACCAACATTGGATGCAGAGATTCCTTCTTTTCTTTGGGTCTTTGTAAGGCCTCAGAAACTTTACCATTGGATTCTCACCTGTTTTCACTGCTAATGTTTTCCAACCATCTTTCTCCTCCCCTGTCAATTACATTCCAGCATTTACATTAACACTTTTGCTTTCATCATGATCTCATCACTATCATATATGGGTTTAAGGATGCAGTGAAGGACAGCTGGAAGACATTGATATGACACCTTTACTACTTCGAAAACATTGTATTCTTGTAGCTCAACTTATTATCTGATTTCCTCAAGTTAGCATTTGCAACACAATTTCTTACTGTACTGTTTTCACCCCTAAAACAATAATCTAGATCACATGGAAACCTATACAAATAGGTTAAAGTGCAACCATGATTAGCATGAATGCATTCCCCTACCTGGACCCAACCAAACTGCACCTTGCCTCACTGCCATGTGACTCACAGAAGTGCTACTTGGGATTAAATAGTGGTACCTTAGATCACATCAGCAGATCTATAGCTTAACTTTGATACCGAGCGATGTCAATAAATAACAAGAAGCGTGCACTCAGGTGGCAGAGCGGAGAAAGAGTTGGTAGCTTTGGAGAATAAAGCAGCAGGAAAGAAGAGCTTTAAACGAGAGAATGCTACAGGTGATCTTTCTCTTTTGGCTTCGGAGAACACAAACACAGTGAGTTCCCACAGGGATTAGAGCACAAAGGGTGAGCGAAGGCAGACTTGGTGAATCGGGAGAGAGGTGGAAAGAGGTACTTCGAGGTCTGCGACGCACTCTGCTTCCCTCGTTCCTCCCCGCTGTTTCGGCTTGTGTGGAGCTTCCTTCTTCGCAGAAGAGGATGGGGAAAATGAGAGGAGGATGGGCGTCAAGGATGGCGCTTCTGTGTTGTGTTTCTTTCTCTTTCCTCTCGGCCTTTGCTCTTCTCGAGGAAACAGGTGATTAGAGCCATGTTCTTTTGTGCCATTGGAGATCTAAGCAGTAATCATCTGCAGTTCCAGTCAAATCTTGTAGATGCTTTGCTGCTTTGCGTTTGTATGCATGCGCTTCTCCTTCCTCGGCCAATGTTGCAATCATATAACATTTCCACCTCTCCATTTCTCTGCTGCAGGGATAGGAAGCGCGAGAACGAAGTCTTTCGTGCAGGTGCACTTCCTTTCTCTCACTCGATTTCTTCTCTGATTCTTCTTGCCGTGAAGCGACGAGAAATGATATCAATCGCTACGATGCACGATTGATTCGACTTCTGCAAAGCTTGACCGGCGGCGCAACGTAGAAAACTCACGCGCTCGTCCGCTAAAAAGCGCGGATTTCCGTCTTCGAGCGTTTACTAGTACGACTGCTACGACTGCACTGCCTCTGAAGCGACTGTACCCTGCAGGGTCCGTGGTCAGCACGTGAGGTAGGCACGGCGGCGTCGGCGGCGGCGGAGGAGGAGGGGGAGCGGAGGGGATTGATGGGACCGGGGTCGTATCCTCCGCGGTGCGCGTCAAAGTGCGGCAAGTGCACCCCGTGTCGGCCGGTGCACGTGCCAGTCCCACCCGGGACACCGGTGACCTCCGAGTACTACCCCGAGGCGTGGCGGTGCAAGTGCGGCAACCGCCTCTACGTGCCGTAGCGGCGGAGTCCCCTCGGTTGGCGGTGCACGGGCATGATCGCAGCTTTTCAGCGGGGGGAGACGACGCGAGATGGAACAGTAGCAGCGCTATGACACATCAATGCTACAGTGCGTTAATTTCATGTCCGTGGACGAGGGTGGGTAGTCCGAGATGAGAGTGGAGGAGCCATCAATGTATGCGGCATGCAAGCATGCACGTCCAAAGGAGTCGTATAGTAAACACTGTTGCTGTTGCTGTTGCTGTCCATTTATGAGCTCTCTACGATTGGTGGCGGCTGGTAGCCAGTTGTAGATGTCAGTCTGCAAACATCTTCTTCTTGGACGTGGTAGGCATAAAGATGAGGTTTGAGACTTCTTTGGGCTGTGCATCATTTGAGAAGTTGGGCTCTTTTTTCGGCCCAGTTAAAGGCCCAAAAGATTATAAATAAATAAAAGCGCGTCGACAGCAGGGTTCGAACCTGCGCGGGCGCAGCCCAACAGATTTCAAGTCTGTCTCCTTAACCACTCGGACATATCGACGACCTTGCTTGTTGTTCTACTTTAAACTTAATATTCTAATATTAAGAGAGTGTAGACAACATCGTACAATTAGACCGTATAATATATTATACATAAAGTCATCATAAATCACAAGTTGCATATATCATTTATTCATATTGATCGGAGCTCATAAACCCTATAGAAAGAGACGCTACATATGGAGGGAGAATAGGCAATCAATCCTAAATACCTCGAGACAATGATATATCATACATCATAAATAGATATATTCTTATGAATGGATATTTCTCGTGAACTGATTCAACATCATTTTCATGCAAATCCTATAACTCCGGTATCCATCCCACTAAAAACAAAAAAAAATGTTTAATAGAAATTAGTGCAATAATAATAAAATCATAAATCACTGAGATATGATATTGTGAAATACTCTCATGTAAAATGACTGTAATCGAAGAGTGAGCCAAATTTCACCTCGAGAACACTAAGAAGATAGTAACCATTGCATCAACCTTGCCGGAATTCCAACCACAATACTAAATCGTGCTACGGCCATCGACATCTACTGTAAAATAAATGCACTGACATGAAGTATTTAATTGCAGTATCCCATGCACGGGAAAGACGAACAATGGAGGAGGGAGCTCCAAATCTTTCGGTGCCGATTATTCTGCATTAAGTCAATTTGGTGAGCTTGTTTTAGCCGCACTAATTCACCATTGTCTCCCATTATTCTGCATTCTCGATCGAGTATTACGATACATCTTGCCTTGGGTTTATATCATCTTCATATCAAATCTTCGCCTTTCATTTACTAGTGATATATATATATATATATATATATATATATATATATGATGAGCAAAGTTCGACCATCTCATCCACCAAAGGTGGTGGTTGTTGAAGGATGGAGTTCTTCTATACCAATAGTTTGAATCTATGTTGTTGATTATTGTACGTGGCATATATAATTATATAGTAGATGTAGCTCTAAGCTACCCACCTGATTCTCAATAAAACAACATAAAACGAAATTGATA
This sequence comes from Musa acuminata AAA Group, assembly GCF_036884655.1. Classification (NCBI taxonomy): domain Eukaryota; kingdom Viridiplantae; phylum Streptophyta; class Magnoliopsida; order Zingiberales; family Musaceae; genus Musa; species Musa acuminata. The sequence goes on from NC_088331.1 coordinate 47,453,521, forward strand.
AAGAGAGGAAAATATTTTTGTGCTTTATATAGTATTAGAAAAAATTATCGTTGATGTCTAAGTTAACAGTATTCGAGGTAGTGACCAAATTAGCTTTGAGATGATTCTGATGTGAAAATATCCAACTCCCAAGGTAGTACATATACTAAAATCGATGTCGAAAAAAATTTCTCGACTCGATCATTTCGATACTTAAGTTAGTGATTAAGGTCTCTTAGTGGGTGTAGATTTTTTTCGAAAAAGAGCCCCCTGACGTTATGCCAAGGATTAGCTTTTATACCTAGTTTTAGAGAGGAAAACTTGTAATCGACTAAACATCTCCCTCTTGATGTTTTGTCTACGTGAGCGGTAGAGGGAAAAAAACCCCGAATTGTTTGCTTTGGACTTTTGTCCATTCGAATAGATGAGTGGTGGATAGCAACATGATCCTTTTTCTTTCATGATAGTTTCAATATAACGATTGTATCATATGATGAGTAATTGTTAGTTGTATTCTTCCGATTGTATCAGATAATGATTGTATTATATTCCTTATCATATAGTCATCATAAAATATTCTTCCATTTTTATCATTTTAGTTGCTTAGTATATGAAACATGAGTTTTAGAATTTCTCATTTTATGAGTGCAATTACTTCAGGACATTTGTATGAACAAGTATTCAGCTATATATATATATATATATATATGACAACAATCATCTTTACAACTACGCTCAATCTTCAGTAGGTGCATTAACTGCTCAATATCACAAAGCCACAACCATACTATTACAATAAATGCTCTTCCCATCTCTCACCACCACCGTATTAATTTCATCCCCCCATATCGACCTACCCCTTCTATCCAAACCACTGGCCTCTCTCCTAATAACCACAATGAATGGTCTGCCTTGTGCTCCATGACATCGATGTTTGCCCCAAGTATTGATGCTTGCCACTCACAGAAGCTTGATTAGAGTGTCAGTTGCCATTCATCCATTAATATATATGTATATAAATATAAGGTCATGGTGAAATTTTAGTCTAATTGAGCATGACATGCTCCTATGAGTCAGAAAGCATATATATGCAAGTGCACGTTCTATACATCAGCATCTCACCTAGTTAATTCTGACCTACAAAGCTGAAGACCCAGCAAGTCCACGATTCATTTGTCTGTAAGCACTGGTCGCCACTCTCTCTCTCTCTCTCTCTCTCTCTCTCTCTCACAACTGAGGATGCTCTCCAGCAGCTCAGAGCTTCCCAGACCGTCTCTCCAGATCAAACAAGATGACAAGTTCTACTGCAGGCTGCTGTCCAAGGAAAGCTCTTTGACCCACCCGTCATTTAGGGTGTACTACGGGGTGGCCTCCGGCGCAGTCCCGTTCTTATGGGAGTCGCAGCCTGGCACGCCCAAGCACACCGCCTCAAGCACCAACCTGCCACCTCTCACTCCTCCGCCCTCCTACTACTGCAGCACCAAGAACAAGAGTTGTCGGAAGTCCCCCAAGTCGAATCTGATCCAGATCATACTCCCCAAGCTCAGCTTGAGGAAGTCCCACAAGTCGCCCTCATCGTTGTCCCCGGCAACATCTCTCAGCTACGATCACCGCAGGCGGCACTCCATCTCAGGGTCGTCCTTCTCATCAAGGGGCGACGGGGAGGAGTCCGATGACGGGTCCCTAACATCAACTTTCTGCTTCGGGGTGCCACACAGGGCTGGCGGCGGGCTCAAGCGTTGCTTCTCCGTAGTGCTTATGAAGAACCCGTTGCTGCCGATCGCCGGTCGTGGATCCGGCCAAGGTGCTGCTGCTTAAGCGTTCATCTTACCTACTGCTGCCGTGTGTTTCGGTAGTGGTCTCTGTGGTCATCAGTCTCATACATCAAAGATAAGATTAGTCTAATAATAGCTACGGATGAAGTGTTTGTCCTGCATCCAAAATAACGTGGCTTAAAGGTTTGTAGTGGCACAGCTCACGCTGTTTCCTTTTGGGTTTCGTACTCTTTGTGACATGTAAGTTGTCCCAGCACAAGATTGGAGCTTTATTGATGGAAGTGTCACTGTAACAGGCTTCGGAAGAGCTTATCCATCTTGTGTCGAAGCAAACGAGGTGCTAAACTACTAGTCCTTATGAAGAAGACAGTGTTGCTTGAATCAGTGTAGTACTTGGTGGCGGCCATATATACTTATCCTTTCTCTTTCTTGGAATAGTCTGCTGACTGTTGATCATCAATAAACGATCAACTTGGTGAAGATATCACTGGCACGATCATCAAATTCTCGCTATCACTAAGAGGGATGATAAGATTATTAGGATATATGTCTCCCTCTGTGCATGGGTGCATGAATCAACGATAAGCTTCCCCGATGAGGCCCATCTCGATCATGCTTCCATGGGTGCATGAATCAACGATAAGCTTCCTCTGCGGACCTCCATATAATTATTTTTCTTGTTGTGTACTCCCAGAGCACCTACTCATAATTCAAGATCTTAATGTCAAGTACTCTGTGGACCTCTCTTCTTTTACTTGTTTTGGTTCTCACATTTCTTGCATGCCAATACGTGGCTTTTGCCAGTCCAAGAAAGCACTAAGCTACATCTGGCTTATAACATGCATCAGCCATCACCTTAGCAAGCGCTCATCTGCTAATCCTTTCCACAACTGTTCCAGCCAAGCGACTGGAAAATAGAAGTCATTGAATTCCACCAGCTTTGATTTGGTGCAGCCTGGAGTGGATGAGTGGGACAATGCACCAGCAGATTTGGAGTCTGAAGGTAAAGGGCTTTAAGCAGGAATGGGTGCCCCTGCCATTCAATTTCCCACCATCTCTGAAAGACCTCTTCAATTATGAATAGTGGACATGTGGGTCAGTCAGGGCAAGCAGACAAGCTTCATTAATCTGTAGGACAAAGAAACAAACCATACTTCAGAGTTGTCCATGTTAACCTTCCTTTTCTTTAGAGGTAAAGGTGAAGCTAAAATTATTCGTAGTTGGGATTCCTAATCCAGTTGAGAAAAACACACGATGCATGCAGAGGCTTACTTCATTACAGCCCTCCAAAACTTCTCCCGGTATTATGTAAACACTCCAGGAATCACAAGCACTTGTTCCATGGCCAGGACAAGGGAGCTGGTGTCCTCAGGCATTAATGAAGAAAAGGCCATGTCTGTTCTTCCCCTGTCGATGCTTTCATCTCTCATGGTTTGATCTTGTGGCTTGCTAGAATTATCATTATTGTAAAGGTTATATTGTTGTTGTTCCAATAATAAACGAACTTCTGTAGTTTTCGAGGTAGATCTCAAAAGACACCGGTAAGGGTAGAGGTGATTCAGACTCCTATAAGACCTCGGTTCGTATGTGAGAAGAAATTGGATATGAAAACCGGGCTGATTGGGCCATCAGCCCAAGTTTTACTTGTTTCAATTAGTGTGCAGATGATGATCACATCTGATCATTGCTGACGTATCTAATAACTTAAGAACAGCTAAACAACAAGAGAGTTGGGTGTACCCAAAACACAAAAAGAAGTGTGTGGTTTGATGCATTTTCTTTTATCTTCTGCACCTCCATCTCTTTCTATTGTAATGTCATTAGCAATAAGCTTTCGCATGTTTCACAAAAGAATGACCAGTATATGAACTTGTGGCATGGGTTTAGAAGCATCTGATTCATTATTAGAACATTAGGTGTGTCAGTAACTTATTGGTAATCCAACTTTAAGAACAATTATTGATTGGTAGGTTAGACCACTTCATGCGATGTGTTATCGATGTCACTTAGAGAACACTATTTATTAGCAATCCAACCCAAACAAATCTAAAATGGGTTAGGGAGCAGCTTCTGCCGCCTGCACAAGCACTTGTCAGCACCATTTCCTGCATGCAACTCGAAACCTAGATAGATGGTCCTCATGCACCATGGCCTCCCTTCACAAGCTCAATGTTGGTGAACTTTTACGCCGTGGTCGATGAGTCAACATAGCTTGGTCCAATCCCGGATATGCAAGATTGCCCCATGTGAAGACTCGAGTGACGGAAGTAAGCGTCAGGTCGGATTGAGTTGTGGGCCTCATCGCCTACTTCTTCGTCGTCAGCCCCTACACTTAGGTCAAAGTCGGAAGGGGGATTTCCCGACTCGATTTCTTTAAAGCTTAAATTAGAGTTGAGTGGAATAAGAGTGAGTTGAATATGCGAAGTTCTCTCCCTGACGTCGATCAAGAGGTTGGCTATTATATCTATGAACGAGTGTCGATCATACGTGATCTGTTAATGGCGATCGACTCCTCGGACGGTCAGTTTATATCTTCTATGCGAGCGTCGATCGACCTGCATGGATCCGCGCTGTGCGACACCATTCTGAGCTTTCCAAAACGACTTTGTGATATGTGTCATCGTCTCATACGGCCTCAGATAGCACCGGAACAGACGGTCATCCCATCCGAGTCCAAGGTGCCATGTCGATGCAATGCACCATATTAGCCACGAGGCTTCGTGTTGGTGCTAATGTGGCTGCCGACTATTATCGCGTTATCGCGGGCGATACCAGGATATGCCCTATTACTTGGTACTTTGTTCTTTCGCGCCTCCTCAATCCCAGCAACAGCATAGCTCAACCCAAAGCCCTGTCGACCATTAGAACGGTGGTGAGGGATGCAATCGCGCAGGGCTTTGCTTCGACTACGTTTTACATTTCTTTACTTTGTCAACGTAAGAAAGCTGTGCACTGCGCTTTCGCTTATGATGAATAGATGTCAAGTTAGGGTGTTTGGGATTTGGCTACAGGGATGTGATGGATCCATTCTCCTGGATGAGACACCTACCTTCACCGGAGAGAAGTCGGGGAGGGGTTTCCAAGTGATGAAGTTTTTGTCTTGATGTTTAATGTTGTTGACCATCAAAGAGATTACGACATTGTAAATCGATCGGTTGAGGTTTTCGTGGATCTTACATGTTATCATAGAACCAATTAGACTGAAATCTAATGATTCACCGGTTTCAAATTGAATTAGAATCGAATCTGAATGGTTTCGTAATGGTTCTAGATTTTTGAGAATCGGAATTAGAACTGATCGTTCTTGAACTAGAATCGATGGTTTTGATTCCGGTTCAAACCTACGGTTCACAATTAAAATATATATAATTTGTATATTTTAAATTATATTTTTTATTTTTATAATTATTTTAAATTAAAAATAAAAAAAAATAGATTATTCGAATCAAAACCAGAACAATCGATTTTGATTCTAAAATCGACCCTTATACAGTTTGATTTTGATTCTTGAAATTTAGAATTTGTAATTGGGGTCGAGGCTACAATGCTTAGTAAATAGATGCCATATATTATTATCAGACTAATAATTTAATATTTTTAATTTTTTTTAATTTTATCAAATATTATATGGTAGAAATGTCTTTCATATTTTAGATTTATCCGTTCACATTTTTGTTGCCATTAGTTTGGTTTTGGGTCAAATAATGTTTTATCCACATTAATTTACGGCGAACTGATACCTTTGACGACATCATGGAAGCAATACGGATCTCCAACAGTCACTATCATTTGTTTCTAATGTCAACCGATCCATATCAGCCGGTGTGCAGTCACCATCGCAGGAAATATTATTACAAGGATGAGAACAACAAGAAGCACTCCCTTCCAACAGGTTAAAGATGGGCGAAAACAGCAGCTTCTGAGTGAGTGCAGCTCATCTCCTTGTCATTTCGTGATTCATGCATTGGTGTTTCCGAATTGACGTCCCAACATCAGTACTTACTCCTTCTAACAGTCTATATAATTGATCTTATCAAAAGGAAACAGTCATTCTTCATGCATGATTTTTCTTTTCTTTTAAGGTTGTTTTTTGTGCCTTCCTGTTCATCTAAGTGTCTGCCATACGATCATACAAACCACTCACTCCATCCTAATCTCAGTGTAGAGAAATAAAAAAGACTGGAGCCATGTCTTCCATAATATATATATATATATATATATATATATATATATATATATATAAAGGAAATGTTCATAGGGCTATCTTTGGCTTGTCCGGCAATTCCTTGGTCATTTCAGCTTTTTGTTTTCAGTAGAAGATATGGGTAATTTTTGATTGGTAATGGCAGTGAGTTCAAAATATATGATAGATTCCAACATACCTTCTTCATATTGGTTCAGCCATAGCTGTAATACACAGAATATTCTACCTTCATCGAAGGGCTTTGCAGCCCTTTCCAAAATGTGATACAAGAGGGAACGAAAAGATGGGTTTGCCACCACAGGATTAGTTCTCCTCCCATATCATCACTCTTGTTCATTCACCAACACCGAAGAAACTCTTGATGGCACGTTCCACTGCTTCCTTCACCACTTCAGCATTCATGCTTTCACCCTGATTCATGCAAGTTGGTGAGCTTGAAATTAAGGACAACTTCTATGAGTATGACCCTCAAATGATGTATTCTCAGTCGATGGATGATTCATTTATGTGCATAGAGATCACACATTTATATTTGTGGTGATTAATATCTGCCACGCAATCTATCTTGCATAGTTTTGCATGTAATATCTATGCTTATGCTAAAGTCACCTGTGTCAACTATATGCCTCTAAGGAACTCATGAATTTCTAGCGTAACACAATCAGTACTGTATCTACATGTAAATACTATTGGGGTGTGCTTGTAGATGAGCATATCACGAATGAAAAAGATTGAGAATCAAGTTTCAGGTTGAATTTTTAGCCTAAAAATATCGATCTTAGGACTATGATGCTTTTATAAGAGTCTGCATCCTATGCAATAACATGGACGCGTTTTAACCTATTCGATATTGCATAGAATGCGTAATAGAGCATGATTTGGTAGAGGAAGCTAATCTGCAGATGATGTCTCCTTGTCTTACATCTCTTCCAATGGCTTGAAGACGAAATGTGTCAGTGCAAGAGGCCTTAGCTTCCAGCACGTTGAGGCCCAAGTCCTCGAACACCTCAAGAACAGACACCAGCAGTCCCGGGCAGCTCTTCTCCGAGAACACATGGATCAGGTAGCCTTTCTCTAGGGTTTCGACAGTCACCTGTGAAGATATTGGTGGAAACATTAGGCCTCAACAATCCGCTTAAAGTCGGAAGTAATTAACCCAAGAAAACATAAGATGAATGAAGATCATGTCGGCAAACCGTGTCTACCTCGGGTAAGGGACTCTTGTCGACAGGTTTCTGTGTGCATGCGATTTCTTGATTCAATCTTTCCACCTTATGCTTCAACTCTTTGATGTATTTGGAAGCGTCTACTATGATCGAGGATTTCCTTAGCTGCCAAACAGTAAAGAGAAAATTGTATCCACGGTTAAGGGATTGAATGTGTGCTGCTTTCAGGAACTCCTAGAGACACATGTAATGATTACATGGAAGAAAGATGAGAGGAGAAGAGAAGAACAAAAGGGTTTCAGAAATATAGGAGAACTATTACTGCATGAGAGTTGGTGAGGGAGCGAAGGATTTGCAGCTTCTCATGCAGAGCGGCTCTCTTGTGCTCTCTAGACACCATCTCTCTGTCTCCCTCTCCCTTTTTTTCTCTACAGATCAGGTATGGCGACAGGGGGCTGCTTAAAGAGAGGAGGAAGGAGCTATAAATCCACGCGATCACTGATTTCCACCCACATGATGAGTTGCCTCAATTTCCTAAAAGAATTATATGAGGTACAAAGTGAACTGCCTAAACTGCCCATGCTCGATCTTTCTCAAACTCCACTCCCCCTTCTGCCGCGTGAGGAAGCAGATTAACTTGTGTTACCATGTTAACAAGATATACAGAAATGGTCCTCATAGTACACACAACACAGTTCATGTGGTTGCGATCTGCATGTTGTTGTCTTAGAATGAGATAATGCATATGGCACTCCTTCGGGTAGTTCTTAACAGCCTAATGCAAGTGTCCAAATGGATAAGCCAATCCACCAGCTTTTACAACTCCACCAACATTCTCTTCCTGAGAAACCAACAAGGAGGGAGCCAAAAAGAAAAGAAAGAAGGAGGAGAGAGGGGAAGCCACCACCTTAGCGTGGCAACCACTCAAGTCAAGGAAGCCATAAGTACTCGGGCATAGCTACTATACTTGGACAAATGGCCCCGACATCCAAGTGCCCAAGGTCCCCATCACCATAAACCTCACACTGCCTAGTACTGTTCTTTGTGATAAAATAGCTGCTGTATTCCACTGCAAGTGACAACAGAAGCAATTATTGTTGCAATAACAATGAAAAGCCATCCACAATAATATTTTTACAGGAAGATATATGGGGGGGTGGGAGTTCACCACACACAAAGAAAGAGAGAGGGGAGGAGGAATCTGCTCGTGATCGGGGCACCATGGAAAGCAGCGAAGGCGTCAAAGAGGAGTTGTTTGTGAGCGGGCGCTACGTGAGGGGGAGAGGGAGAAGGCAACAGGGGGTGGTGGGGCTTGAGACTCTGCGTTTGGAGGAGGAATGAGCTGTGAATGCCTCCAAGTACCCCTCACGGGGAAGATTTCACCGTCACCACCTTTGTCCATTTCCGCCTCATCCCCCCCCTCCCCCCCCCCCCTCCCAAACGCGTCCATCACATCCCCCGACGATCGAGGTGACACGCCGTGCCGCGCGAGTCCAGGAGACGACGTTTGCAGCCAGCGATCCATCCACTGCAGCTGGTGGTGAACATGAAATATGCTCTCTCCATAATCAACAGTGAAAACTGCTGCCCAAAAATGAAGATATATATTTGGAACGTGAAGTCCCTCTGTCTTTTCTTTGGAATGTTACGTTGATATATATATATATATATATATATATATATATATATATATAATTGTTTTGGAGTGATTTCATTTGTGTTTATCCCTGGAAAATTCTACAGGCTAACAAAAGAAGACATGACTTAAGACAACCCCCATAAAGGTGATCATGATAGATTTTGGATTTGTGAACCACGCATTTAACATTTCAAAGGATGCATCCACAATCACACGTATACCACATCCCATTGCTTTAGTGTCCATGAAAATAGATTAATGTATCAAGAAAAAGATAATATTGCTATCGAAGTCTCCTCCAATCGAAGGATCAAATGGAATTTAGCACCTTGACCTTCGATTTAGTATGCCATCAACTTTCCATGACAATTATAAGGCCATTGAAATGCCATGCAGTGCTGCAATGGAATCGTAGGCATATTTCTGCGCATATCGCAGTGGTCCACTAACGATATTCCATGTAAAGGTTCGTTTCTTTACATTATTTCATGCACCATCTGCAACATATAACAATGTTTCATGATGAAACATCAGATCGAATGATTCCTCTTAAATAAACAGACATAACATATGGAGGTAAAGACATGTGATGCACAATGTGTTTTGGAGATCACATTCTCACAGTTCTCTCAATATTGCTTCCCCAGTTTATTCGAGTACAAAGTATACAACTTGGATTGTAAGGTACTATTGCCCCTCACTATGTTCTTTTTTGCATCCACAACTCAAATAATGATCCCAAATCCTCGAGAAAATCTACAAAACACTGTTTACATGCATTTACATCATAGTCTTGTGGTATCCTTCTTTGGCCTATGCACTATATCAAAGTTACTAGGGTGGCCTTTGCCTGATCTACTGGACTATTTCCATACCCTCTTGTGTAGCTTAAAAGATATTGTTTGCCGAGTATTCATGAAAAGGATTTGAGGTCATCACCACCATATTTCTATTTAATGAAAATAATTAAGGGAGATTTATGCAAGCACGAGCCATGCATTTGGAGCGTACTGGTGCGGTAAAATACACCAAGTACGTAAGCTGCATACGTATATGCATATACATATACACATACCAACTATAAATGTCTCTAAAATATGACTGTTAATGGTCACATGAGTAGAATAAGGGTCACTGCCATGTTCTCGTGAACATTCGTATTGGCTGCTTCACATCTGCACTGACAACTCGTGAGCATTCCTTCTTGAAAAGGGTTTGAGGTTGGCTTTGGGCTGTAGCTGCGTCCATGTCTACCAACCCTTCCAATTGCACGCCTTCATGCCTCAGGAGCTGTCTCCATACCACATGGACAGAGCACGTACCGCCCCATTCACATGTGTGCATTCCTTTCTCCTCCCCTAATCATCACAATCCAACAACGTAGCCACGCTACCTATAGGCCTTCCCCAGGGTTTTCCCATCCCCTGTGGTTAGGGTTTTTGTCATCCAGGGTTTCATCTTTGCCTCGCATGGAAGGATGAGAACGTCTCTCGTATACGTATAGCAGGTAGCTGGACTGTAGCCTGCTGTACCTACAGTCGCCACAAACAATGTTCAGAACACAGATTCGTCATTCTTATATATCTGGGGAAGCTCGATGTTAACATGCAAATGTGTTACTTTTTCACGCCACCCCAACCATACCTTCCATTCTCTCACATACACGAGAGAGAGAGAGAGAGAGAGAGAGAGAGAGTCCACTGATCAGCCACCTCTGTAATGTTGTGGCTTGTCATTTTATTTCAGCTTCTTGAAGTGCTAAAGCATTGTTTCGAACAAAGGATATTGGGATAGTAATTCTACTCTCGAACTGACCATAGGTATATATATATGTACACACACATATGATATGATGTGTTGGGAATATATGTATTTGAGTCATTTTGAGTTGATTAAGTTATCCGAGACTTTGTAATGTTGTCTTCTTATCTTGATATTGAGGATGCTTTTATGGTGTTGTAGCAAAGAATATGGTGAGATGTTGCTGACAAAATTACATGACGTAGACCATATATACTTGCACCATAAAGCTTATTTGATCAGCAATTAATTTCTTATTCAGTTTAGAATGCAAGTTGAGTGGTCACATGCATCTCTTATTATTAGAAACATACAAAACATAAAAATGATTGGCTAATTCAATAAGGCTCATATGATTCACGTAGCGGCACCTTTGAAATATTTCTACAACGAAGAAGACGAGGTATTCCCTTTCCTCCTTGCTTACTCTTAGACCAATGTGGCATCACAAACTCGACGTTTTCGTTCAAGCCATCAATGATGAACTGTCAAAACAAGAAGAGATTTTTGTGTTGGAAGAAGGAGACAACCCTCCTGATCTCTTTCATCTTTCATGCTGTTGCAATGCATCACATAGTGTTACGGCCGGCGATGATGGCTCAAGCTGTTGGATGCACTCATCTCCGACAGTGTCGGACGGTGAAGGCATTGCTAAGTGGAACTCATAAAAAGCAAGGAAGATGCAACGTAAATGAATGTTCAAGAAAATAGTTACAGCGCCATATTGCATGGAACAGATTTCACGGTTTAGATATCTGCATGCAATTATTATTCTTTGTGCAGACTGCTTCTCTCATTTCCTTGTGCTGTATGTGTAGGTCAAGAAGTATGGATTTGCCTTTTCATCCAAGAGATTTGCTTGCTGTACTCCGACTTCATATATATGGAGCGTACGAGCGTTTTGCATCAAAGTTTCTCTCGACTGTTCGGGGTGCATTCACAGCAGGATCCATGTGTGTCTTCTTGGTATGCAGCTGTCACCATGAAATGCCTACTATAGCCATTGAGATCCGTGTAGGAAATCTCATGGGTGGTGTGGATGTGTCCTGGACCTCCTGGGTTTAGACATTACCTACTTATAATTCTATCTCTTTTCTAATGTTTAGGGAGTACAACTCATCCATTAGATTATTGATTTAGTGGTCAGATGCACTTCCACCGGTGAGTTTGATTAGATAATGGAACTATAAAACCTCTGATTGTGTTTATTATTATTATTTTCCTGCAAACAAATAGCTTGTTGGATCCTTTCTTCCATCTGATTTTGTTTGCTTTCAAATGTGTGAGAGATAGGAGAAGTTTACTGGTTAAGAATGATGTAGAAGAAATCTTTGCTGCATCGATCGATCATCTCTCACTAGATATATTATATAAGGCATGCAAGTGGGCTATCAGATGGATTGTATCATCTCAAACACTTTATGCTTCTTCTTGCTTACATATCCACATAGAATACCGATGGCGTAGATTGCACGAGCCACTTAAATGCTGGTATTATGGGCCCGTCTTTCGTCCGTAGCAGCCTCAAAAACACTTTTGTATTGGAAAAGAAAGGCTAGCAGCATCTGAGAAGAATGTTTTGCTGAGTTGTGTGAATCTTGCCGGACCCATAATTCTGTGCAGTGCATGGTCCATCCCTTGGCACTGCACAGGAAGAGGAGAAGAGAAAAGATAAAACACTTTGTTCTGGCACCATCACCAGGCATTGCCATGCTTGTCTTCTTGTACTTTGATACAACCTCTCGTGACTCCTCTCCACCTCTTTCCTTGTTGCTCTTGGGGGATGGCACAACTCATTCCCCCATGGCCACCCAATGACCAACTTTTGTCTGTCTTCTTAGGTAACAAAAGTTACCTTCAAAGTCCACCTCCAACTCTATCGGAGCATCCTTGGGAGTTCCAACAATAGATGCCATACATGCTAAAATAATTCCTAATATACATGCTTCCAATATTGTTACGAAATGACAGTATGTATGTGAAGGATTTAACACATGAGAATCATACAACCTGTTGTTATGTCACTATCCACTCGACGATACCCAGCGATGCAACAATTTCTATGAAGTTCCCGAGGCACAAAGGACAATGTTTTTGGCCATTACAGGTTTTTGTGGGACTCTTCACTTTTTCTTTTTTTTCTTCTTTTAGATCAATATTATTTTCATTTGCTTTTGATCCATAAAAAATTAGGGCTAAAAATTGAATGATCAGCAAAGAAATTACTTCTTTATGGATCAAAACTTTAGCAATAAACTTTTATGGATAATCATTTGCCACCGAACAAAACAAATGATAGTTTCATCAACTCTTCCGGCCCCATTTTTACTTTTTCTCTTTATTAACGAAGTTTAAACTTCCTATCAGCAGTTGCCTTCTTAGTTTACTGTGGGCTCAATTAGAGTTGTGAGGCAAGACTAAAAGTCAGTGAGGAAGACTAAAAATCTGGGATCCCATCTGATATAAATGGGTTGCTCTGGGATTCTTTTGAGGTACAACCAGAGGTCACATGAGTTTGGAGCAATGGCAAGTACAGTCACATGAACTCGCAACACATACGGCCAAACTAATCAAAGCGTAGTCTGGGGAGGTTGCTTCATCGCATCGCAGTGTTGTACGTACGTGTGTGGGATGGGAGCAAAACATGCAACAGGGGGGTGTGTGTGCATATATAATAACTTAGGATTGGGTGGGTTAGGTTGTCACGTACGCTCCTGCATGCCTCAATGGGAGTAGTGGAGGTTTTGGCTGTAGTAGAACAGGGAGCAGCAATAAAACAAAAAGAGAGTCACAAGAAGGAGATGGCATCAGGTTTTGCTCCCTCCTTATCTCGTTAGATTACAGCAGAATTATGCTGTGCTTTAGTCAAGACAAGAGCAAACATTCCTTTGTTGAACTCATGGCGATGAAGACACCAACATTGGTTTCCGATCTTAACATGATCATTAAATGGACCGAATCTATTCGGTCTCACACTTTCATTAGTGTGTTCGTAGATCATAAACGAAACAGCCCGACAATAAGCTTCTATAAGGAACAAAAAGGATGTTCAAGCATCTAATTTACTGATTGTCTAAGCAATCATGCGAGTTCTTTCTTTTGAAGAACAGATTTGCATGTATTTAGATTAAACGATGTTTAATCTAAAGCAAATTTGGCAACTAGAATCAAATAGAACACCGAATTGTTTAGGTGATGAGAACCAACTCAAGTGATTTTTTTTTTTTTCATGCATGATTCCTTCTTTCTTCTCTCTCTCATCCTCGTTTTCCTCTCCTCCTTGCCTTCTCGAGGAGAGGGTTGACACACAGGAAAGATTGGTCCAGCATGTCACATCGAAGTTACTTGAATCCATTTGATTTTGATATTAAGGGCATCAAGAATTTGCTTATGTTATAAGCCTAAGAGGCCCATGCATAAGCAGTAAGTTCTTGTGCTTCACTGATACATAACTATGACATGACCAACCATGATAAACCTCTGTAACCATGGAATGATCAGTACAAAGAAAACTGGGCCGAGATGATAAGCCCACATAAGCGAGGCTACAACCTCAAAGTTGAGTTCAAAATACGAGGACTAGTCTTCTGTAGTATGATGCTAAGTCAAACTGCTAAAGCTGTCTAATCTCTATCTAGAGAGGACTCACTGTCTTCTATCCAAATGCTGCAGGAGTATCTGCTGCCATGTCTCGATCGTTTCCTTTTCATGGAGCAATGGGGATTCCTGCTCTGTATAATGGGTATCTGCTTGATGTACACGCCTATTGGTGGCCGCAGGTTTACCGACTTGATCCCGAAGAATGCATGAAGCAGTTCATATAAGATAATTAATATAAATATCTATAAGGTCAAAGTTCTAACGCAAAGGGCATTTGGTCTAGTGGTATGATTCTCGCTTAGGGTGCGAGAGGTCCCGAGTTCAATTCTCGGAATGCCCCGTAGACTATTGTTTTATTTTTCTCGAATTAAGCTTGATGTCGGAGTCGGGTCGGATCAACAATCGTACCCGTTTCAGTGCTTGCCCATTAATGACATGACGGAAGCAGACTGGTGTTCGGCTTCTACTATTTCGGTCCGGCCCAGAATTGGCCCGACTAATACGGCCCCTTCCGTGGAAGGAATGAGACTTCGGGCCGCCAGATCTCACCTTCCTGTTTGATCTCTCCGGCATTAGTCAACGCGGAGGGCATTTGATCCCGTTGACTATTGTTCTTACGAGGAGGGCATTTGGTCCAGTGGTATGATTCTCGCTTCGGGTGCCAGAGGTCCCGAGTTCAATTCTCGGAATGCCCCGTTGACTATTAATCTCATTTATTTTTCTCGAATTAAACTTGATGTCGGAGTCGGGTCGGATCAACAATCGTACCCGTTTCAGGGCTTGCCCATTAATGTCATGACGGAAGCAGACTGGTGTTCAGCTTCTGCCATTTCGGTCTGGCCCAGAATTGGCCCGACTAATACGGCCCCTTCCGTGGAAGGAATGAGACTCGGGTCGCGGAACGCGGCAGCGGATGTGCTTCGGGCCGCCAGATCTCACCTTCCTGTTTGATCTCCCGGCGATGGTAACTTTGATTCTCCTTCAGATCCATTTATCGAAACCATCCCATTTGATCTTTTACTATGATCGATCCTGAGCCTTTTTTTTTTTCCCTTCGTTCTGATTGCATTGACCCAACTTAGGGTTTCCTTGGCCTGATCTTTTCTTTGCGGGGTTCTGAGAATGTGAATTCTTGTAGGTTTCTTGACCTCTTCTGTTGTTGGTAAAGTTAGGAATTTGCTGTGGAATCCTTCTTGGTTGAAACGGTTTGTAGGGGTTCAATTCGAAATTGGAGTTGACATTGGTGTGATCCATGGAATGTCCGGACCACTATTCTGTGGATTGGCGTGTATGACCCTCGCAGTTAAGCTTCGTAAGGGATCATTTTTCAGCTTTCTTGATGTCTTACGTATTAAGTCAGACATGGTAACGGTGCATCTTTAAGAGAGGATATCAATGTCATGTTTGGCTTAGTGTTTTTGCAGGTTATATTAAGAAATCTTCAAGTTTGAGTGATATTTTCTTGAGTTATAGGTTACATTTGGCTGGATGAATGTTCTTTCCATCCTTCAGAGTTGTGCAAGCAAGGAATCGAGACACCTCAATAAGCTAAGAAGAAGGCTAAAACACAAAATCTCATAGAGGCATTTTGTTGGGTTCATTCCTGGTGTCACTACTATTTGCCACCTCTAATTAGGTATATATGTTGTTGTTTAGAATATTCTGATTGGATAGGGAATGCATGATATTGCAGTACATATAACAAAAAATTTAATTAATTATATTTTGTGGATCTCATAGTGGTATTGTGCTGTTTCTTTCATTTGCAGGCCAAGTCGGGAAAATGGCCATTATATTGAGAAATGTATATAGTGTTATCTGTGAGAAACAAGAGACTATGGTGGGAACCTCCCATCTAACTAAAAGCCTTATCGTTGGAGGTGTGCCTTATTTTCTTGCCTACATGGATGCATTTTATTATGTTTTTATATTTTGAATTATTTGATTTATAAAGTGCTTTGCTAGTATTGGAGAGATCTTCAGTTTCATGGCTCATTTTACTTGTGATTTCTATGAAGATCTCCTATTTATGATTTTTTGACACAAATATTACTTTGCTACCTCAGTTGAGTCTTGCCGACCAAGCTAGATAAAAGATCAGGTGATTTTAACTCTGCCACCTGATTGTCTGAATTTGGATGATTTTGTCTATAACCTTTCCTAAATAGCATCATCGAAATAATTGAACTTTCAAATGCTGCTTTGAGATAAGGCGGTTGGTCTTAAATATTGATTATCAATTGTGATGGAGAAGCTATAACCCTAAGAATGAGGAACAACATATTCAATCAACAACCAAAAACGGAAAAGGCTATCCATAATCAAACTATTAAATATATCTACTCGTGTGCAAGAAAATTTCACAAAAGATGGACTTAGTTGCAAGCAGTGGAATTAAAATGCTGCAAGCCAATGCAATCAATGGACTTTTCAGATCCAAAAGACATTGAATTTTCCTATATCAGATTTTTTCTTTTAGAGAACCTTTTGGGGGTTCAGAATTTCTCTTCTAGTTCTAGAGCATTGGTTTAAGCAAAGGTTTTTTTCTAGGTGGTGCAAGAAAAACAACAAAATGGTTCCTTAATGTAGCTAAAAGTTGCGCGAGTTTGCGAGTCCATTCA
This sequence comes from Musa acuminata AAA Group, assembly GCF_036884655.1. Classification (NCBI taxonomy): domain Eukaryota; kingdom Viridiplantae; phylum Streptophyta; class Magnoliopsida; order Zingiberales; family Musaceae; genus Musa; species Musa acuminata. Next base: position 47,470,305 of record NC_088331.1, read on the forward strand.
TTTATAACCAAAAGATGCTGATCAAAATATAAATGTAGGTGCTAGTTACGAAAGCATTTTTATATTTTCATATTGCAAGCAGCCAAGTAGGTTCAGAAATTCTTTTCTGGAGACTGCATAATTACTTCTTGAAGCTAAAAGTAGCCTCCTTGCTTGTAAATATTCTCAATCTAATGAATGATTATTGTAGAGGAAAAAGAACAGAATTGGTCACCTGCTCCACGAAGAATGGGACACTCATAAAAAAGACCAACACCAAGGGCTTGTCACCTGCTCCACCAAGAAAAGGGACTCATGTTTTAGATGATGAACCCGAGAAAGAACCTCCTCGAAAGTGTCATTCATAGCATCGGGATTCAAGATTCTTCTTCTATGGTAATTTTACTTATCCGACTGGTTTCATAATTCAGATAATTTGTTTGATTAAAGGAAGGAAAAATACTTTTACTTGCAAAAACTTTAGTATAGCTAAAACTTTACTATGTTTCAACTCCCCAGTTCTTTATTTCAATTTTGCTAGTGATAGCAGCAGGTGTTTGTTCATTGAGAAATGAGATCATGAACTAACTACGTTTTTTGGTGCCTCGCCAGCTTCGAGGGATGCCCTCTGCTTGCAAAATTGAATGTTCCACCTAATGCCAGATCAAGAGATGTAAGCTTCCGTGTTGGTTCATTCTATTAGCTGAAGAAGGAGAATAAATCTGGTAGATAACTTCTTACAAGCATGACATACACACGTACCTAACTAAATGGATCCATTCAGTCCTACGTCTTAAGGTTCTTTAAGCTGTCAAATGTGGTGGTCATAAGACGTGCCTCTGAATCCCTTTTGTTCCCTTGCAGATTCAGTCACGTCTCTCGTATCCAAATAAATACGGGGTGGAGATCAATGAACAGAAGTGGGAGATGATATGCTTGTATTGTGTCCATCCGTTTAATTTTCTTGCGTGAGATGAGATGTTCATTAGAATTTGTAGTTCCATACCATAAGTCTGATGGCGAGTGCGGTTTAAATAATAGTTTTCTGGTCGATGTCTACCGATCAAGAACCCAAAATGCTGCTCTTTCACGAATCCCAGGCGACACCTCAAGTTTTTACCCAGGTAGATTTGGTGACTCTATGCCAGCGGTGAGCCGGGCCCCACTTCAAGGGATGAGTATAGAGCGGGCATTTCTTTATGAGGTTGGAATGTCTCCGTCCTCACATCAACTTGACCTTTTCGACCCGCCGTTCCTATCCTGCCGTGTGTTCGCTCCTGTGAAAGTCTTCGCTCCTCTTCTACCTTCCCAAACTCTCTCCCCCTTGAGGTTGCTGATCTCAGGAGCAGGATTAAATCCTTCCAATTCTCTCATCGGCTTCGCTTCCTCTCACCGTCGGGTATGTAGCGTTCAGTATTTTCCTTTTCTTCGTCTTTGATCTTGAACTGCCGATGAACTCCCATGGAGGCGTTGACCGTAAAATTCTCAGTATGGTCTTGCTTCATAGGTTGTCCGTTGGATCTGGTGGTTGCTTAATTCTTCGATGAACTGGAATTAGCGACTGCAGATGATCGAACTTCAAACTGTCGTGTAATTTTGCGTCATGAATGTATGAACATCTTCTGTGTCTATCTGTAATCTAAAGCCAACGTTCTCCTCGAAATTGTTCTGAACCTGATCGAAACTTGTTCGAGTGGTTTTCTGCAGGGAATTCCGTCGTATTTGACTGTGGTTCTTCACCGAGAATTCACAGCGTGTCTACGGATTACATAGGGCAATGCCATCGGACAGGGATGAGTCTGCGGTGGAAATGGTCCCTGCAGTCCGATTGCATCAAGATCCGGATGCTCCTGAACACGTCGATGATGCTCTCAGCTTGATTCGATCGTTTCAGGTGTTAGGCCCAACGAGGCATAGGAGGCATGTTCTTGGTCTTCTGCGAGCTCCCTCCTTGGGGGGATGGATCGAGAAGCTCCAACTCTTTTCCCCTTCGAGGATCTTCCGGCACACGGTGGATGTAAGGGAGGAAGTCTCGCTTTCCGTTTCTTCTCCGGTCGATTCACAGCGGCGCTTCGGCATCAGCTTCCTCGGCAGCATCAACTGGTCCTCCGTCTCAGCCAGCTTCAAGGAATGGATAGAACACCCGAGGAATGCTGCTCTTCTCATCTGGTTGATCTGTGTGTCCGTCTCCACCGCCATGCAGGGGTTGCTCCTCCTTGGACTACTGGATGAAGCATTCCCCACGAAGGCCTCGAGAAACCACTGGATCGAGATCAACAACCAAGTCCTGAATGCTCTCTTCACCCTCATGAGCTTGTATCAGCATCCGAGCCTGTTCCATCACCTGGTCCTCCTCTGCAGATGGAGACCGGAAGACATCACGGCCCTTAGGAAGATCTACTGCAAGGACGGCGCCTACCGGCCTCACGAGTGGGTTCATATGCTGGTCGTCCTCCTCCTCCTCCAAATCACTTGCTTCGCCCAGTACATCTCCTGCGGCCTCTACTGGGGATACGCCAGCGAAGCCAGACCGGAGTTCGCGGAGATCTTCTTCTTCGGCCTTGGATTTGCAGCACCGGTGTTGGCTGGTGCTTACGCTGTGTACAGCCCACTGGGAAGGGAATGTGACGCCGAGCTGGATGAAGAATCGCAGGGTGGTCCGAACCATGAGCAATCCAGTGTGAAGCCTAGCATCAGGTTACACAAGCTGAGGGCTCTGGTGAGCGACCCCAAGTGGGCAGGGGGGTTATTCGATTGCAGTGATGATATCACCGTGAGCTTCCTTTCCTGCTTCTGCACCTTCTGTGTCTTCGGATGGAACATGGAAAGGCTGGGCTTCGGAAACATGTACGTCCATATCACCACCTTCCTTCTTCTGTGCTTTGCTCCTTTCTGGATCTTCAACATCTCGGCCCTCAACATCCACGACAACGTCATAGGAGACATGGTGGGGATCGCAGGCATCGTGCTCTGTGTGTTTGGTCTGCTCTATGGTGGTTTCTGGAGGATCCAAATGAGGAAAAGATTCAGACTTCCCGGCAATGAGCTTTGTTGCGGATCGAAATCGCTCACCGACTACCTCCAATGGCTGTTCTGCTGGTCGTGCTCTCTGGCTCAGGAGGTGCGCACCGGGAACTCATACGAAGTAGAGGACGACAGCCTTTACAGAAAGCATTCGGAGGACGAGGAGGAGGACATCCATCCCTTTCTGCATCCTCTGCCTCGCGAGAGTGGTCTGAATTCACTCGGCAAGTTGCAGTATGATTCCTCGCGTCTGATCTCTTATCCAGCTAAATCGCCGGCGTCTACGGCTGCAGCGGCTGAGTCTAAGAGTCAGGAAGATGAGCCTCACGACATCAAGGAAGCGTATTTGGTGTTAGATTTCGGTGGCAATATGAAACCTCCCTTACAACAACTGATACTCTCAAAAGATCCAATGAATGTTTAGTTGCAGATGCCCGCATCGATCGGCCAAATGCAGATCACATGTTCAAGTTCGACACGAATTGTTTGAGGAGGTCGCAATCCAGGAAGAACCACATAGCCTGCTGCCTTGTATTCTTCATCTCCATCAATTTTCTGAGTGATTTTTTCTTCCAAAGATCAAGGAAAATTACTTGAATTCTGACCTCCACGAATCACTAAATCCACAAAATGTTCTTTATCTTTCTCTGACGCATTGCCTCGTGTCAGAGCATTTGCAACTCACTTTTCAATGATCGGTAGACTTTACTCACTGACGATTTAGTGGAATTCCATCAGATCAAGTGAATGATTTCTTAAAACAACACCGTAATATGAAAAGATCGTTTCACCAATCTTGGGTGAGCATTACGAGCTCAGAGTGAACGAGTGTCATGCACATCAAATCTGATTGAACTCTTCGACCTTTGCTTCGCTGCTGCTCATTGGCACGTAGAAGCACGCCGCCCTTCGGCCACGAGACTGACGATGGGATCGACCACTGTTCATGCCCGGTGGCCTCCACCGTCTCAAGCAAAGACATGAACACGTAGATCGAGTCCACTAAGCAGATTCATGGAGTTGGGTGCAGTTAAATTGCATGACGTAGATCAAAGGAGATTTGTTTTGAGAAAGGCAAAGTTCACGACTGAAACTTTGGGTACTGCAGCAGCTGATAGAAGACATGAGATTTTGGAAGAAGCACTACATAATCTCATCCATTAGGATGGAAACAGGCCATGGCAAGAGCACAAAATCTTACTGGCTCTCCCCCAAAGTGGCAGCAGCTGTCCACTCTGTTCCTCCACTAGCAAATGTCGGGCACAAGTGCACACATTCCTCAGAGAAAACAAGACAAGTGACGTACTATTCCATGCTGATAGAAGACCTCTTTATCTATCTTCTTATCTTCATCTTTCGGAAAGAGGTTATCAGAATGGACATAACAATATGATTCCATATCACAAGATACGTTTATCCAAATTATCAACTCGATGAAGCCAATAAGTCAACTCTTTTTTTTTCTTAGTCATGCTGACTAAAAGAAATCAAGAAAGTGACAAGCATTGCATGGACAAAAAAATCTTGCCAGTGCTGCATTAACTGTAAGCAAAGCTGCTGCTAAATATCACACAGAATGGTATGAACATTTTAGACATCGATCAAAAGAGTGCTGATTTTTCAGCGAATCCAAAGGCTTTTCGCAACTTCAAAGCTAAGCTATTTTAAACCTTTTATCACCTTATTCCAAATCAAAATCCAATTTTTGATATTAATCTGGTAGCACATCACTCTATTCATGCATGTATTGAACTTATCACCATTCATGATTAAGAAACAAATAATTCTTGAATCATTGTTTTTTTTTAATGGTATGTAATAATAATGAGATTTGATCTCAATAATTTAAAAAATATATATTATAAAATTTTATTTCAAAAATAAAAATTATATATATAGAGAGAGAGAGAGAGATTATCATGATATTTGATTTATGTATGCCTATAGAGGGCATGTAGCAACATTATTATTTATTTATTTATTGGAATCCATCTGAATATTAAGTTGGCACATAGCACATCTGAGAATTAACGTGGGGCCCGACACACATCCAATAATATTAGATTATGATGATCCGATAGACAAGGAATGGACCCACGTCGAGCGCACCCTCATCCCTTCCCGCTCGCTTGGCGTCTATAAAGTGACCCCCGACTCATCCCCCCTCGCTGCCATCCGCTTCGTATCTGCCCGTGCATTCTTCCACGTGAGCCGTCGAAGCTTCCACCTCTTCCGTTTCCCCAGCACTGGAGTCCGAGAGGCCACTACCGGATCTGGCTAACGGCAGCCGAGGAGGAGGAGGACTGGCGAGACTGGAGAGGCCGGAGGTGGTGGTGCGGGAGTTGTATGAGGCCATAAACGCCCGGGACGTGGCCAAGCTGCACCGGCTGCTGAAGCCGGACCTGGAGTGGCGGTTCCATGGCCAGCCGAAGCACCAGCACCTGAAGCGCCTCCTCACCGGCGAGGAGGAGACCATCGCCTTCAAGTTCGAGCCGCAGGAGGTCGCCGCCTTCGGCTCCACCGTGGTCGCCGAGGGCTGCGGCCTCGGCGCGCTGTGGGTTCACGCCTGGACCGTCGAACCGGAGGGGGTGATCACCCAGGTGCGGGAGTACTTCAACACTTCCCTCACCGTCGCCCGCGTCGGCGCCGATTCTCCCGCCTCTTCTTCTGAGGACCACGACAGGTCGACTCACTGCCTCCCGGTGTGGCAAAGCCGCCTGCACCGGCGTGCCCGGAAGTCACTTCCTGGCCTTGTCCTTGCTATATGAGACGCATAAATATATAGATATCGAAATAGGATAAATAAAGTAATACTAATCTTAGAGAAATAAATAATGGTTTGAGGGTGTCTCTTCTTATTTGCCTCATCTGTGCTTATTTATGTGGTTACTCATCGGAGAAATGTTTTAGTTTTCTTCGTTTTTCTTCTTTTGATGAAAAACATGGAAAAAAACAAAGTTGCTTTCACTGTCAAGACCATAGTTATTATAAATGAATATGTATTATATTAGTAAAATTTATAGAAGCTTGCTATTTGTAATGCTTTGCTATAGATGACCCTAAAAAAATAATAAAATATAATTTTATTATTTATACCCCCTTATTTATCAATCTTATCATTTTATTTTTCATAGCCTCTTAGTGCTGCTTGTTACTCTCTTGTTATTCAATTATATCATTAGTTGGAATCGCTTAAGGCATATCAGTGATACTCTTCAGTAGAGGATCAACCTAGAATTTAACCTTATATAATCTATAAAAGACCTACAAACTAAAAAAAAAATAGAAAGGCAAATATATTGATAATTTACTATCAATGCACATGAAAGGGGCAAGATAACGATGATCCAAAGCAACACCAAGCAATCAGCTTTTATTAGGCATAAAAAGAAAAACATGTTGAATGAGCGCTTGGAAAGAGGTTCTAAAAGTAGATGCAGGCTCGATATTCACCTAGCACTTTCATAAAATAGAAAGTAAGTATGATAAAGATATTGCATCACCCGTAAGATATATTGCAATCATCATGCATAATCGAGAGGATATATATGTTTTTTGATACTCTATTCAAAAGTGCCACCAGAGACTCACCATCTATCAAAAAGAAAGAGTTCAAGAATGACATGAGTATTACTTTCATCTCTTGTAACAACTTCACCCTAAGAATGACTTAGAAATCATCTAGGGAAGCATCATAAAATTGATACTCCTACTCCAATCTTTAATCTGGATATCAACTCTCATTGCCTACTACAAGCCCTTCACATAGGAACAAAATCAAAAGACATAAATATCTAAAAATACAAACAAAAAATTGGAAAGAACATGCAGCGCACAAAGATTAAGATGATTAAGTTCAAGCCACGACTCGACATTGGCGATCAAACTCAATAGTATTAAATGCAAGAATAATGCTTGGCAATGAATGAAACCATACAAAGAGAGATGAGTTGCTTAATAATTGAAAGAGTTACGTGAAACTCAGAGAGGCAAGGGGAATTGCTCAATTAATAAATTTGGTATTTTATGTAAGGGCTTGTATGTGGATGATAAATTGTCATAAAGCTACATTTCGTCCGTGAGTAACTCGAGTGCAAGTGAACAAATATTGATTGTCAAAGGAATAAACATAATTAGAAGAGGTAGGGGCTTTATGATATTCTGGCAAAGGCCACATATAAGGGGATCACGGTTTGAGTTTATCACATAAATATTAGAGTATAATAGAATATCACTAGGAGGCAACATGGTGTAATAGTTCGAGATAATCTGATATGCATAAGAAAAGTATTATGAAAGACTTGATTATTCCACGGGATGATTGGGAGCTGTTGGGAGCTTCACTTCGATGAGCAACATGATAGTAAGAATAGCTATGAATTTAAGGAATGAATATCATTATGCAATAGAGATAGGTTTTTCATGCATGCATTAAATTTTATATCGGATGAAAGCCTTGATCATCAGTATTTAAGGGCTATGTACCATCAAGGGGGACTTCTAAGTGTAAGTACCAACAAGTCCAATGAGAGACTTTTTTATATAGAGATATGATCGAAATGATTGGAGAGTAGGATTGTTCCAGAGGTCATATTCGCTTAAGGGAGCTCGACAAGTCAGAGGACAAAGCTAAGTAACTGAACATTACTACTTAGGGCGTAACGGAGAACAAAATCAATATGAGCTCTATAACATAATGGTAAAAGCTATGTATGAGAGTTATAATCTATATTTTCATCAACCAAGATGAATTGCTTAGATAACACAAAGTTATTGAAGTAAGTGTTTGAAATAGGCAAGGAAACAATAGCAACCCAGTGGGACTTAATTACCCAAAACCAAGCATCGATCAGATTAAAGGTGAACTCGAATAGGTACCTAGTGCAATAAAGACGAATATATTAATCATGAAGAAAAATGATACAGATGCGAGGTGATGGATGAAATTGTCATGAGCATGGAAGCACCATGGTACTATAGAGAGGGATTTTCGTAGAGTCATCAATTCCTTGCTCTTATAATGGGAGAGCATAAGGTCGTGAAAGGGCAAGGAGGTGAAGAATGCAGTGACAAACTCTAAGTATTGAGACAAGACAGAAAGAAAAAGATCAGAAAACTTCATAAGATCAATGTCAAAAAGTTTCTTATCAGGATACTAAAAATGAGGAACTTTGGGTTAATATGAAATTACTCAACCAAGGAATGGAATATGAAATATGTGATGTTGTCACCTTTGTGATTATAGGAGTAAGTGACAAAAATGATATTAAAGGTGATATAGCCCCAAAGGCAACTAAAACCAATAGTGATTTACTCTAAGAGGAGCAAAATTTTATACTTTCGATAAAACTTTTTATATTCTAAAAGTTCTATGGCAATGAGAAGGTGAATCACGATAGCTAATTTAGTTCAAAGAGTGTAAACACTTCGGATATTTCATAAACACAAGCAAAAAGTAAGCGAAGGCTAGTAATCAGTTTGATATGTGAAGTAAAACTGTTGAGGAAGCAAATGAAGTCAAGTAATTTTGCTATTTTCAACTCTTAAGAAAATAAACAAAATTGAGTATCATAATTCTCTTAGTTATCTAGTAGAGAAGCTCTGCACATGTTTAAAAGATCATCAAAGAGACACTATGGTAGATAATAATTGTTAAATCCTCATCGATGGTGATCAGTCATAATAAGAGTGGATCATTTACTATATTTTACAGTAAAATGTCATTCGAAAGGAATCAACTAGTGAATTTTACTGAGAAAAGATCTCAAAATTTGAAAGCTTGTGAGACAATGCTCGTTAAAGCTCTGGTAGACATTCATTCGGTTCAAAAGGCATGAGATGCTTGAGGCACTGATAGATAACAAAAAGGTCTTTTCCTTCATTTGAGGGAGATACAAGGCCTAGTGAAGATTAGAAAAAATTGATTAACCTTACACTAGAGTTAACGGCACTAGTGAGTTGAAGTAACGTTGGCGGATCAAAGTTCAACTATTTAACAACAACGAAGAGTAGATTGGAGCCGAGAATCATGTTGCAACTACAGTATAGGATTGAAAATTCAACGAAGGTAAGAAGAGATAACATCTGCAAAAGTTTTGATCAGGACATTAAAGGAATAAGTATGGAAAAATATCACAAATAAATTTGTATAAAGTCGATGTAATATTTCTAGGTGTTATCTTTCAATTTTATTATAAAAGATTATGAGGAAACTAACAGTTTTATAAATGAACAGATATTGCATGACTTAAGTAAATCTAATTAAGTATATGACAACTTGGTATTTGTTGCTCAAGATAATGAGAACAATTATGTTTGTATGATATCGTCCTTGTTTATCACACATGATTAAAAAAAATTATCAATTTTTTTTAAAATAAGATTGTAAATAATAATTTCAACTAAGAATACATAGCCTATCAATTTGCCTAGAGTTTTCGGGAAGAAAAAAAAAATCAAATTTTGTAATAATTAAATAATTAAGGATGCAATTCATGCATAAATTATGTAAAATTGATTTAAAGGTGTTTTTAGTGTGAGTTTTATACAAGTTGTTACCTAATTTTAAGACCGTTGGTGGCGGACAGGAGGATGATTTGATGCCGCCACGTGATGGGTGACTTGCAAGTAGTCAATATCTAATCACTCGGAATCCCTTCGCGATGAAGTATTCCCGAAGCAAAAGAAGTTACATTCCCGAATCATCCCTCCCGTCAGATTGCAAATCTCCCACTCTTATTCGCTTCCTTCTCTTCTCTGCTCTGCTCTCCTTTAATGGTCAATCCGCAAGCCATCCGCATCGACTCAGCTGGGCTACACCCCCGCCGTCGCCGTCGAGAGAATCCGGAGTTCCAAGGTCTCCAAACCCGCCCTTAAATCTCTGGCTTCTTTGAACAAGGCCGAGACCTCCACCGCCGCCGCTCTTAGAGACCTCGGACGGGGCATGGACGACCGGGTGCGGCAGGAGGGCCGCGTCCCACTCAAGGAAGTGGTGGCGGACTGCACCCGGCGGTGGTTCCAGGACGCGCTCAAGGAGGCCAGGGCCGGCGACGCGGGGATGCAGGTCCTCGTCGGTCAGATGTACCACAGCGGCTATGGTGTCCTGAAGAACGACCAAAAGGTGAGGGTAATTTCATGCGATGATCTGTTTGATGGTAGGTTCGGTGATTTGGGGATGTTGGTTTGAGTGTTCCCAACTCTGGGGCTGTGTCTCTGTTCACTTGGTGGTTAGGGTTTCGATCGCGGATGGCACCTGATAGCACACAGATGATGAAAATTTTGAGTTCTGTGATTTGTTTGGACCCGTCAACAGCTGATGCACACAGAAGGCAACTTGTTGATTGTATGAGGCGGCTTCGAAATAGGAAGAGCAAAGGATCTGTCGGCTGATTGATTTCTGCCTCTAGTTTCTTGTCTTTCTGAATCAACCGTTCAGAATTTACTTACCGGATCCTCTGATAGACAAGTTTGTCTCTCCGGAAAGCTGTTTTAATTGCTAGATATTCCAGTTATGTTTGGAGCTACTGGAAGTCTAAAACAAGTACTGCCTTTGCTGGTTGTCAATATAATTGTTGTAGATTGTTGACATAATTGCTTCTCAGTTCCCTCAAAGAAAATTCGTCTAAACGATCGGTTTTAGCAGCCTGCCCTAAACTTGTCCAGTCATAGCAATTTCTATATTGACTTTGTACTTTAGACCATTCAGCATAACTAGAAATATATCTTTTATGCTGTGACATCAATGTATTTTGACGCTTTGACATTGAGACGGCAATGATTTTGTCTATTCCAGGGTTATGCTGAATGGGGCACATGTGTGTTCCTGACATAGATCCCACACGTCAGGTTTGTGAGAGAATAATTGACTCGCTGAAAATTTTCAGGGTTGACTCGATCCTCGGGAAAAAAAAGAAACTTTCTGGAGGTTGAGTCAGCATGGGATGTTCTCTAATCTTATCAATTTTGTTGAACCATAAAGCAATCATCTAACTTATCCACTACATGCATGCAGAAGTCTGCACATGCAGTTTGGGAAATAATTAGTCTGAAGATAGTATGATACTGATTTAATGGCATACAACTGTACATTTCTTGCAATGTTCTATTCAATTTTACTAGTTTAGGACCATATATTATGTAGGGTTTATTATTTGTTAAAATGGATGATTAAGTGTTTTCCTTTACAAAATCCCTAATGTGAATTTGATTTTTCAGGCCGATGCTTGGATTGCCAAAGCATCAAAGTACCGTTCATCGGTTTGGAGGGTTAGCGACAAGCGTCCAGGTTTGTCTTCTTCTTCTTCTTTCATCTTGTTTCTCTTCTATTTTACTTTTTATATGCATGGGTGTGTTAGAAATTTTGGGTTGCTTTTTTATTAATTTTTTTGAGGAAGGTGGAGGTGAAAAGCAGCCATGCTTTGTGTTTTTCTCTGTACATTCTTTTGCTGTCATAGCTTTCATAAATTTGTAATCTTCTTTATTTGGATGAGTTTTGTTGCTAATGTCATTGTCATATTTGTTAGGTTACAATGCCAGTGACTCGGATTCTGATGATAATGAGAAGATTGTTATGAAATCATGATCAGAGGTAACTGAAGTTTCTTCGTAAATTTGAAGAAAGATCATAAAAGTAATTCTATCTTTGTAAATGCGCTTGTAGCTGGATTGATCTTATAGTGAGTTGATAGGGTAAGGAAATCACTGACTAGGACTAGTATGATATTATTGCTTATTTAAAATGCTTGAATAAATAAATGAAAGTATATTAGATATGTGAGAATACCAAATTCCTAATGTGATTGTTAATGATAAATGATGTATGATTGAGCTGTGAATGATATCCATGAGTGTTTCTAGTCTGTCTAGTCATATTTTAAGGTAGAACTCTAGGTTCTTGGTTGCTTCTTTTTTTTTGCCCTTTAATGAATCTAATTGTTTGTTAATTTCTTAGTCATACTGATCCTTTCCCTTTAGGTTTTAATAGCTATAGAGCATCCTTGCTCTCTAGTAGAAGATAGGTTTCCATTTGCTTGGAAGAAAAGTTAGCTGCATGTTGAATTTTATTTTATTTTGTGGTTCATTAGCTTGATTCGATGTGTCTGAACTCTGAAGTTTGTTATGATAACTAGTTGCCAACTCTTTGTGTGTGCGCGCCCAGATAACTTTTAATGAATCATGAATTTGCATTCATTGGATGCTGCCCTGTCGTAATTCCCATGCTGATATCTGAAGTCCAGTGTGCATCTACTGCAGCACTTACAGCGATTTTGGGAACAACATGCAAATCCACTGTGGTGCTTCGACATGGTCTTTCTTGCCTCTTCTCTGTCTGTTTTTGGTTTCCAAATAATGAGTTGTAGGATTCAAGTTTTTGAATGTACTTCACCGAGCAATGGAAATTTAAGCTTCATTACAGTCTGAGCTTTGGTTGGTTAGACCAATTTAGTTGCAACATTTCAGAAACTGAAAGCACTTTGTTAACCTTGTGAGATCCCTGGATTTCTACTCTTAAGCAAAAGTTTAAACAACTTCAGCTGAAAAGTCAAAGAACCATTTTTCTCAGCGTAAAAAAGTTTTATGAAGTCAATGATGGCTTTACATTGTCATTCATTGAACAGTCATTTTTTCTTCTCATGTATATACATACAATGAATAGATTAAACCTTCAAAATCTGATATTACTGATTTTTACAGATTAAACTTGGCCACAAGTAGATATGGCAATTCTTGCAAGAACATCTTATTCCAGTCAGAAGCATCCTTAATAGCTTAGTTTTCTTGCATGAGATGGTGAATATCTGAAGATTCCATGCTGTATAGATAAGCTTAGCAACATGAAAGGCCCAAGGATGTTTTCTGCAATAATTGCAGTGAATGGATACCTTAGAACATGATTTCATGTGATTGCCTTCAGCAAGGTTTGTGATTAGATCTGTGTGATCTATTAGGTTGCGAAAAAAACAGATGTGCCAGCTAGCAACACATTCTTCTGTCTAGCTGCAATCAGTTGAGGCCAACTTCAACTTTTGTTCTTGTTTTCAGATCCCAAGACAAAGCAAATGAGTGGGGTTTCCTTCTCCATCACTTGTTGGATGTCAAAGGTAATCTGTCTTCACCCACATTGAGTAAGTATCAGATCAGTGGGTCACCAGTAGTTGTTTAAGATTTAGGATTTAAAAGATTATGTGAACTTCTACTTTATTTTCATCTTTGTGAAGCCAAAATAGATGCAGTTTCTGGTTGCAGTCCTTCTTTGTCTTCTCAACAGCATCTGTTTGGCCATCAATATATGACATAAAGAACCAATCACTGAGAAATAATTGAACTTGAATTGTGGAATAGTTCTTATCCTAAATATCTAGATTACTTGTCTCCATAATTCTTTGCTGTCACTGCATAAAATAATCGATTCTGGAATCATATTCATAGATAGAATATTTTGCTAGACAACCTTTTGGTAATGCTTGCTTGATCCAAGAGTTAATACTCAGTAGGTTCTACTAAATAATGCATAGTATTAGCTGTAGACCTTCAGCCGACAAACCACCTTTATATTAATTCCTCCTCTCTCTTCAATGCATGAAAGGTCTTTCTAGTATAAGGATCACTCTTTTTTTTCTGAAGTTCCTGCAACCATACATTTCCTGGATCCCATTTAATTCTCTTAGGATGATTCAATTTGATTAACATTCAGGACATATTTCAACCAAAATATTAGATTTACTTAGTGGGCCTTTTACCAAATTAATTTTTAATATATTAGTGATGTTGGTGGAGTTGCTATCACTCCAGACAAAAAATGGATTAGGTCATTAGCTGAATTGTTTATTACCCAAATCTATACTTCTCTGTTCATCATGCAATTTACAAGTTTAGAAGCATGCACAATTTTGAATGGCTTTCAATTCCTTTTGATATGTTTTACATCTTTTCTTCTATTTTTTTTCTGTGCTTCCACTCGATCGATCTCTCTGCTTCACTCTGTTCCATATAATAAGAGGAAGAAGTAGAGTTGCATGGATATCCACAAGAACAGCTCGTAATAGAGATAGAAATGTTTTCCGTGCAATTAATCCTTCCTGATTAGACCCATTCCGGCCGCCACGTTCCGGCGGCTGCACCCTTCAAGAGTCCTCGCAAATGCTCTCGAGTTGCGACCGATGTACTCCGACCCGGCCGCTCGGCCGCCGACGATGGATCGGCTTCTTCCCCGACGCAATCTCGGTCGTGTACTCGTCGCCTCCTCGTGTCCTGACCATGGCATGCCTCCTCCTCTTCTGCTCCGGCAAGGTGGGCGCGGGCATGAGGAAGTAAATGCGCCCGCGCTTGAGCTCCGACTCCGGTGGCACGATCAAGATCCGGCGCCCGACGCCTCGGGAGCACGGCCTGGTCAGCACGTGGTTGGGGTTGGCCGCCAGGATCTCCCCGGCGGAGGCGCGGCGGCTGTACTCCTCGACGTGGCCGCTGAGGTGGACGACGCGGACGACGTCGAGCGCCCCGCACGGGAGGACGCAAGCCAAGCAACACCGCAGACTGTTCCCCATCCTAACTTCCTCCCTCCCTCCCTCATCCTGTGGCCATGGTTTATATAAGAGAAGCACTAGGATGCCAAGTAGATTTCGTTCACAGCCATATATGCTTCCACAAGGGCGAGCGGATTCCCAACCTTCGTTAGCTGGTCTCTCTCATTCACTATATTCTAATCCTTCCTCGTCAAGAGCTGCGTCATTGGACTTCCCAAGCTTCTTATCTATCAGAATGCTAATCCAACACAGTACCACTCTTGCGAGCTGTCTCCTTTGACCTCACCGCTATCATAATTTTCCCGTCAGATTAAGGTTTGAGTGTCAAATTATTGTGATCTTAGGTGGATCTCCCTCCGGTGTGCTGTAACACAGGTGTCTTTCTAATATCTAAGCGGCCTGCAATATCAAATGAATTCACGCCGCTGCTCACACGTCTTCCGGATTACAATAACCAGGACTCTACTTGTTTGTTCCTAACCATCGCAGAAGAAATATGTGTGTGATATAGGACACACACATTCGAGATTGTTTTGGGTGATCTGCATAGCAATTTTCCCTAAACACTTTACAGAGCAGACTTGAGTTTAGTAAATGTAGCAACTTACTGTCATCTGTAATCTCAACTCGCGCTCTCCATTGCTTATCATCTGAGCTTAACTCATTCTGAGGGCAACTCCACGAGGGAGTGAAGTAAACACAAAAACAGAAAACAAAAAGGAAAGCAGAGAAACAGAAACAAAGGTGGGTCGTGGTACGGGCGCGGTCGCACGTGCGAGGCTCGAAAGCCCGAAGCTTCGTGTCGGGCACCGATCGACACGGTGTCCCGCGTTATTTTAGGTCGCCGATCCGATTCCATTCCCGCCGCGGTATTCCCCGTTCTCCTCCCTCAATTATAAGCGGCTGGCCGGATGCTGCGGTCGTCCGTCCGCTCCTCTGCGTTCTTTCGTTTCGTTCAGTTTTATTTTCTGACTTATCGACCTGTTGAACAAGCACTTTGTGCGAGCACTGATTTCTTACCCGTCACGGATTGCTTCTCCGCGATTGCGTCGCCGATGGGACCCACCGTCGCGCCTATCTGTGAGAGGGCGAACGACCGCGGTTTTCCGTTTGTGAGTAATGCATTGCTTACCCTTCCGGGGCTGCGATTGGTCTTCGTTGGGACCCACGGTCCTTCGACTCTGCGGACGTCACTTGGGACTCTTCATCTCGAGGGCTCGCTGGGTAACCGCCTCCGTATACGCGTCATGCAACGTGTACTTACCGTCCACATTCTTGGTGAGTCGTTCCCAGCATATACGCTGTTCGTCGCGCTACTGAGCCACGCTGGCGGTGACCAGACACCGACTCCAATCTCGCGCTTCAGAAGCGTAACCAATCTTCTTCTTTCCTTCCCCTCTCTCTCCGTCTCTCAATCTTCTTCTTCTCCTGGTTTCCTAACCCTCTCTTTCCCACCACCTTCTCTCTCTATCCTTCTTAGACGACGTCCGTTGGCGGCGATCTCCATAATCGGTGAGCTTGATGTCTGTTGTTGATGCAATTTCTTTTTCCTTTGGTAGCTTGATGCCAGTTATTGATGCGATGCCTGTTCTGTTGGGTAGTTTGACGTCGGTTCTTGATGCGTTACCTGTCCCCTTGGGTGGCTTGATGCGGGTCCTTCATTAAACCAAAAGAAATTATACCAAACGATCATCCCAAGAGGGCAGGCATTGTATCGGTTCTTGACATCAAGATACCCAAGATGACAGTCATCGCATCAAGAAACGATAACAAGACACCCAAGAGGACAGGCATCGCATGAGTAATCTCCATCAGAATTAGATCGAAAGGTTTCTTCGGATATCTTCCGTCTTTGTTTCTTGAATTCGTCGTACGTGTTTGGGTTCCGTAGATTAAGGATTTTTTTGTGCGTTTCAAGTTTGGGTTTCTTTGATTTCTCGTCGTTCTCGGGGTTCTTTGGATTAAGGTTTCTTTTGTACCTCCCGTCTCCGTTTCTTTGGATTCGTCATTAAGATTGGGGTTCCAGAGATTATGCCGTCTCTGGTTTTTGGATGAAGACCGGGGCAGGACGAAACACGCCAAAGATCCTCGTGCCAAAGCGGCCGCTGTATTCTTTAAAGAGCAAGAACGGCCCACAGCCATGAGGAAGTTGCACAAGAATGACCTCGGAGGAGCAACTTTTGGCTGCAAGGGCATGACGGTAGAATGGTGCCTTGCCTTCCAATGCAATTGTGTGGTGAGTGACTGACCCATAGCAATTTTCATTTTAGTTGCTTCTTTCTCTAGTATTAGACGTCAAAATTGGCTTTAGGGCTATATAATTTGTCCATGCTTCTAATGACATATATGGTTTCTTGTTGATTCTGTTTAACTTCTCCACATCTTTACCCATCTGCTTAATGGTAAAACCGAGTGAACGTTACTTGGTGATCTAGTAATGAATGTGGACCCTATAAACTTGCGTGGCAGAGTTGCCTTCTAATTTCTCAATCATGAGGAACTTCAAACTATATGAATGATTCGTTCACCTCCTTTCTTTATGAATGGTTATGGCTAAAACCTTATTTGCCTTAGCATGATTCACTACTGCACAGGTATACATGCTGCATATGCTAAAACATCTTTTACTGTTGCAATTTTTTTATTGACTCGATACCAAATAATTTGTAAACTCACTTGCATAACATCTTGCTGTTAAAGATGGTAATATACTTTGGTGTTTAAGCATTATAGCAAGAATGAAATTGAAAAAAAAAAAAGAGAGAGAGAGAGATAGGATCAGAGACATGTTCCCATAAGATGTAATCAAATGCAGGGTTATGTTGTAGCAAGTACAACATGCTTTAGAAACTTCTTTTGTGGTCTGAGATTTAACAACGGATCTTAACTTGTGGTTAATTCTGAATTCTTCGACCACCGGAGTTTTGAGTCTTCTTAAACCTCATGCCTTGGACATTTTTATTTACAGCTAAGACCTAAGAGAACCAAAAACATATTCTAGTATCTAAATGGTTAAGTAATCCAGTTAAAAGGTTTGGTGTTACCCATACTCCTTACAACAGCAATCCTTGTATCACATTTTCCTTTAACTACTACCTTCCGAGTTCCGTCCCACTCCAAACCTGGTATTTGCTCACCTTTCTTCCTTTTATTTTGTTTTGGTGAAGAATTTGCTTGTTACCCTCCCAAGAATCAAGCTCCTGCATCGGAGTGTTCCCCTGGTGAATACTTGCAATTGTCATGAGTTCACCAACGTTAAAAGTACTCTACAAATTTCTTGTCAGCCGTAGTTAACAAAAATTAGCATTGCTGACCTTAGCTACCTTTTTTCACTTAATAGAACAATCTGATTAGACTTTTTCAACCAATAACTTACAGGATCAGAATCAAAAGCAAAGGTGGCCTCTCAATTTTCAATCATGATGAACTCCATTAGATTTACTTGTCAAGGCCGTTTAGGAAAGGTTATAATTTTTTTAAATATTAACAAAAATAAAGTCATGCTATATCAACTATATCTTTTACCGCTTAAGTCTGCTAGGATCACTAGCCAAACCAATTGCAAATATTTTTTTGTCTTTTTATTTGTTAATGTTGGTATAAGAGAAGATGAGAAATAGAAGCAAAGAATAATGACATAAATTAATAAATTGTTATTTTTACTAAATATATTATATATACATAAATATACTTTGTAAACATTAGTTGATGATTTAGATAATGAAATTTTTAAATAGAAAATGGTGTTTTTGAAATATAAAATGTTTACAGGGTGTTGATATTGGATACAGTACCTGAAAAAATAAAGGTTGAGTTAGACAGTTCAGGAATATTTATATTTTTTTACACCATTCAAATAAGTTGATTGTTGAAATTATCAAGTGTATGGTAATTCTTCATGGTTAAAAAATGATGTATTGTATTGTATATATGTATATACATATGTATATATATATATATATATGTATGTATATATATATATATATATATATGTATGTATACATATAGATATATATATATGTATGTATACATATAGATATATATATATATGTATGTATACATATAGATATATGTATGTATACATATAGATATATGTATGTATACATATAGATATATGTATGTATACATACATATATGTATGTATACATATATATATATATACATATATTTAATCGTTAGAATTTTACCTTAAAATGATAATTGAAAACTTTAGAGGTAAGGATAGATTAGTAGTAAAATTTGGAAGATTTTTGTTAAAAAGTTTGGAATTATTAGTTTAAGATAATGTTTTTTTTATCTTTATTTAGTTGTAGCTTATATTTCTTTTGGCATAGACTTCGACACTTTCGTCTATATTTTTTTATCCATATTTTGATTTTAATTTTTTAACTTTGTGTGTGCATGTGTGCTGTGATAATACTGTAACAAGTTCCTGCGTTAAACTATGTTATGTTATAAGTTCTATTTCTTCTTGTTCTCATTCTTATTAGATTCTAAGATTATAAAAACAAACAACCACTAAAAATTATACTGGTATGTGTTCTAAAGATGGATGTCTAAGGATGACATGACAAATGAGCTATGATAGTTATGGATGCTTTGACCTCATTTTTGTTATCTCTTTAACTTTTGCCATTTTGAGTTCCTAGCAACATCATTTCAATTTCTGTACTTACAAACACAAGGTTTTGTAACGTTACGACTTACATAACATGATTCTCAGTAGATTGAGGGTGAGATGGGGAATTGTTCTTGTAATACTGTTAGAAATAGATGCCATAATCAGAACGTGTTAAGTTGTCTTCCCTTATCTTTCTTTCACTTTTGAAAGAGTCTTTTTTTTTTTTTCTGTGAATCATATTTCTGATCTTTAGATGTGGCTACTAGCTTGGTTTTGTAAGAAGTTGCATCTGAACTCAATTGTGTCTCAAAGAAAATAGGCTTCCATTAACATCCAGTGTGGCAAGAAGCTGAGATAATTGTTTAAACCCTCAGCCCTGATGTGTTTTCCTGTAGATATACAAAACTTTTCATGCATTTTAAAAATGTAGGGAAAGATTGAGTCATATAATTTTATTACAGGACAAAAGTTTGAAATTCATAGTCTTGCAAGTCATATGTTCGAACAATGTTGTTCCTCGCTACATCATTGAATTGTTGCTATCTATTGGTAGCTTGGAATGGGCATCAACATCTTTTTACATTATTATTCTCTTGATTGGGAAAGAGGATTCTTTATTTGTTGGTTGAAGATAGTGGATTTTTTAATTGATTAATAGACGAAAAACAATTATGATATTTAGTCACTGTTGTGGTGACTTGATTGATATCGATGAAAAATGTGCTTATCTTATTATTCACTAAAATAGCTTTCTGGAAGTACTGTTTTCGTCCTTACTGTTGTGGCGTCAGAATTAGCTGTGTGCCTAAAAGTTTGCATGTTCAAAATTAACTTCTGAGAGGATTTAAAACTTGTTCGATCATTGTCCTAATTATTTGTCATTTAGCTCTTCTAAGTGATGTCGCTCATTGACGAAAATATGTTAGTTCTTCTATTGTTGCCATACATGTGAATATTACCTTACCAATGTTGCTCTTATCATTTTGTTATATCCCTAACAGGAATCATGTGTAGCATTTATTATATTTTGTTTGATTCTATTGCCAAATTGTTCATTTTGTCTAATCTATTATTTACTTATACTATTTTAGGTGTTAAAATTTTTGAAGTATAATCTTTAAACATGAAACATGTGCAACTTCAATAATTTTGATACTCATTAATTTTAATTTTGTGTGTCAAATGATATTAAAAATCTTCATTTCTATCGAAGGATTGATTGTGTACGTCATTTCTAGTGAAAGGGTTGTATTTCTAAGCAATTGTTTATCCTATGGCTTAGTTCAGTCGGTTTTGAATCACTAAAGAAAAAATATTTTATTGTATTGACGGATTTTGATAAGGGTACAACATTTGTTTATGAATTACAATGATATTAAAAAATAAAATAAAATAAATCCCACTTCTTCTGTAACTTGGGGTGTGAGAAAGGGAGGGGGGAGAGGAGGAAAGTAGAGGGGTGAGGAGGAGAGAAGAGGAGAGGGATGAGGAGAGAAGAGGGGGAGAGGAGAGGGGGGAGGGGAGAGGGGAGAGTGAGGGGGTGAGAAGGAGAGGAGATGAGGCGGAGCGAGGGGGGAATCTCTCCTTCTCACCTCCTGTCCCTCCCCTCTCCTTCTCACCTCCTGTCCCTCCCCTCCCCCTTCCTCATTCCCTCTTCTCTCCTCTCCTTCCTTCTCATCCCCTCCCTCCCCCTTCTCATCCTTCCTCATTCCCTCTTCTCTCCTCTCCTTCCTTCTCATCCCCTCCCTCCCCCTTCTCATCCCCTCCCTCCCCCTCCTCATCCTCCTCATTCCCTCTTCTCTCCTTCCCTCCCCCTCCCTCCCCCTCTTCTCTCCTCTCCTTCCTTCTCATCCCCTCCCTTCACCTCCCCCTCCCTCCCCCTCTTCTCTCGTCTCCTTCCTTCCCCCTACCAGTCCTATCATCCCTCCCTTCACCTCCCTCCTCTGTTAGTCCCTCTTCCTTCCCGTGTATTGTACCTGCAAAAGGAGTCACCATGACACGAAAATTATCAGAGTATGTCCGATGTCTGTTCAACATAACAGAAAATAATTAATAATAGGGAACTAACTCATCTTCAGCAAAACTATCATGACACGAAGACAAATTATATTTAAAATTAAATATCGACATGCTCAATGTCAAGTTTGGATAATATCATCATACAATTTAAAATATAATGTTTCTCTATAAATTATTTTATTTAATTTAGGCAAAAAAAGGTTGATACATCATTTCACAGATTAACTAATTAATCACCGAAAACAAATACCAATTTCTTCCTCGATACTAGTATAACGTACTACAAAATTACGTGTTGGTTAAATACGTCCATCAGCACTCACAGTCCATTACATAAATGCATAAAAACAGTTGATCCTCCAGCAATCTTTGTTACTTTTAGTATATCATCTATTTTCACATGATGTCTACAATATGCATCCCGAAAAATTAGAAAAAACATAAAACATAATTAGAAGAAAGAAATTTTAACATAAACTTGGGCATGCATTAATCACTTTAAAATGTGTATCATCAAATCAAGCAAGATTAAAAAAAAAATTGGTCTCATGGTGACATGCATTAATCACTTTAAAACAGTTATTTTAGTTGGTAATACGTTCAAGATTTCTTTAAAAAAGTCAAAATATCTAAAATTTTATATATTTTTTTAAATTTTGTACCGTACCAATATATCAAGATTTATTTGATTCGATATAATATCAATGTCTAAAAATACTTAAATCCATTTAAAAATACTTTTTAAAAAAATTACATGACTTAACATCAAAAGCTGAAATATATGGTTCATCTTATCATAAACTGATTTTTCTTTAAAAGTATCTCATAATAATTCCTATAAGTTTTAGCTAAAAATGATGTTTAAATTTATAAATCTGAAGTATTGGACAATGACTGTACTGTTTTATGTACATACTATCCTCCTGTATGTACATATTATGTACATAAAGGAGGATAATATGTACATATTATGTACATACAAAAGTTTTATGTACATATTTAAATTTTATGTATTGTTTCTAAAATTTCAGCAGTTTTATGCTTTTATTTCAATCCAATGAGTTCAAGTAATCCTCTTTGAGACTCCATCAACACTACCAAAATTTTTTGGTTTAACAAGAAATTCTAACAATCAGCATTAAAAGCAAAAATCTATGATATCACTTGGTATGCCCCATTTTGATACGGAACAAAAAAAAATCTGATACCGTCCATCCAGTAGCGAGCGATCATATGTTGACGATCGATCGATTGACGGATCGATAGATATCTGGCGATCAGTATAGAATTAAAAAAAACCTGCTTGACACAAACTCTTATCCATGCATGTCTTTCTTTAACGCTGTCTTTAATTTAAGAAAGTAATGAAAATAACAGTCATGTACTAAAAGCAAGTTGAACAAACTGACTAATAAAATTGTACATCCAACATCTTTAAATTTAATGTGGAAAGGAAAAACATTTCTCTGCAGATATAAGCGGTTCTATTCAAAATAAATGAAAGAGCAAAAAAAGTTCTATTGGAATGCTACAGAAAGCATGGACATTGGACACTAATTGATAAAATGACCGAGATATCAATAATAAAAGAGTTCTATTGGTACAGAAAGCATGGACATTGGACACCAATTGATAAAATGACCGAGATATCAATAATAAAAGAGTTCTAACTTCTAACCTCTAATGCACACGAGCACAAAATAAAAAAAGAGTTCTATTGGAATGCTACAGAAAGCATGGACATTGGGCACCAATTGATAAAATGACCGAGATATCAATAATAAAAGAGTTCTAACCTCAACCTCTAATGCACATGAGCACAAAATAATAAAAGAGTCCCATTGGAATGCTACAGAAAGCATGGACATTGGACACCAATTGATAAAATGACCGAGATATCAATATAAGCAAACAGAAGATGCATTAAAAAGGGAAACTTATGTAATATATCTAACCTCTAATGCACATGAGCACAAATTAAAAAATATGCTGATTTTTGACAGATTTATAGGATGACAGATACATCATAAACAAAATAATAAATTGAAAAAGCACAGATAACTACCTTCATGAAATCATATAGAGCAAATACCAGAAAAGAAGGCTTTAACACCAATCTAACAGGTGAAGTTGTGGAAAAGTACAGCCACCAGTGACTAACTAGAGAAGAAAATCATAACCACGCTGGAAATTGTAATTGGCATGGATCATCAGCAAAAGATTAATAAGAAATTTTTAGAGTTAAAACCTACGGCAACAAATTTTAGACTAAATCCGCCCATGTTGTTCTGCTGTCTCCAATCACATAAAAGAGGCTGGACCTTTTTTAAACATAGTTTTGGATAGTCCAGGACCCCTCAGGTCTGGCCAGCCACCATGCCACCAATAACAAGGCATGTATGGACCATTGCATTTTCTCTGTGGCTATTGACTCACAATCAGTTGCAGGACATCACAAAGGCAACCATTGCCATTAAAAAGGACCTGATACGCCAGCCACGCACTCATACACCCGTCCTACAGGACCATTTACTGATTTTGCAGCCCTTGCTCAAACGTTGGCCTGACCCAAACTCAGCCAGTCATGCCTTTCTTTCTTTCTTTTTACACATTAAAACTGAAAGACAAGGACCTGAAATCATTAACCCGTATTGCTCGAAAAAACACTATGCAGAACCTTATGTTTTATATACATCTAGACAATTCTAAAACTTTATGCACCTTATGTTTTTTAAAATATAAACAAAGACCACATAATAATTCTCCATATATGATAAATATTTCAAAAATTGTCACATTTGCCTTCAGAACTTTACTTATAATGTATTTCTTTGTGTGTGCTCCATGAGTTATTTAAATTTTCCAATATCTCAAAAACTATAACTCCTTCTACGCAGCCAGTCCCTCATAGCAATATTGTTTTAATTTGATTACTAGACCGTCTTGATACACCCACATCAAGGAGTTGCCCAAAAAAGAGATGGGAGAGCTAATAAGGCAGTAGCCTAACTTCGAGGGAGATTTGGTTATTGAGCAATGTAGTTTAGAGCTTGGCTCAAATGTAAAAGAATACAAAATCAAATAAAAACAAACATATGAGATTTATTAGCAAGGCAGAGGCTGATGGTGGTGAAAAAAATGAGAAAGGCATTATCGTTCTACTAGAATAAAGAAAGATGCAAACAGATTAAAATCGAAATGGTTCAAAAAAGATACAGACCGATGAAGAGAATTATTTAATAAAAATCATAAAAATAACCTAGTAGTAGAGTTAGAATATTATAATACAACTGAAATTGTAGGTTCCTGAGAGAAAAAAAATAGTACACATGAGAAAGATGTAGCATTCATAACATAGAACTTAGGCATGCCTAACAAGCTTGAAAACCCAATTAATATAGTGCATTGAAAATTTCAAAACATATGTTCTTTCCTATCTTAAGAAACATGATTTAATGTAATCACTACCCAATATACATTATGTTTATTGCTCATCTTTGATGATTATATGTACCGTAACATTATATCACTACCCTAAATACTCCGTTGCATGTAAATAAAGAGACCCTTTCTTTTCCTTAAACACGCGAAAAGACCAACAAATACAGGCAAGAAAATCAAGAAACGCCAACGGGCTTATGTCCCGAATAGGGATTAGGCTCCAGGTTTCGAGAACGCCAACTGACTGATCAAGGCGCAAGGGACAAACGCGACGATGGACAGCAGCAGGGTCGAAGAACACGGGGAACGAGTCAAGAAAGGGTAAAACAGACGAGGACTGAAACGCCAGGAACTCATTTCCTTGGTCCGGATCAGATTCCATGTTTCGAGAACGAGGAATGATCAAGACTCCAGGGCCAAACGCGACGGCGGACTGCGGCAGGGTCCGAACACGTGGCACCAGTGGAGAGACAGAGAGAGAGAGACAGAAAGAGAAAGAGGAAGAGAGAGAGAGAGAGAGACAGAAAGAGAAAGAGGAAGAGAGAGAGAGAGAGACACAGACAGAAAGAGAAAGAGAGAGAGAGAGGGAGAGAGAGACACCACGAAGTCATTCCAAGAACACCCGACTAACCAAGGCTCCAAGGGCAAACGCGACCGTAGACTGCAGCAGGGCCCAAGATCACGTGGAACGAACGAAGAGAGAGAGGGGAGAGAGAGATAAAGACTCAAGAAACCCCACGAACTCAACCCTTTGATTCGGATTACATCCTACGTTTCAAGAACACCGAGAGATCAATAGGCCGTGGCATACACGGCAACAAGTTACGGCAGAGCCTAAGAAAAAGCAGGAACGACCGACGAATGACGGGGAGAGATACTCACGAGGGCGTAAGGCGAGGCGGGGTACTTGGCAACAAAGTCCGGTAGCGAGCTTGAACGCGGCCTTGGACTCGCGGGAGTCGTCGGCGTCCCGTATCGGCCGGACCCAACTCTCTGGAATGCCTCCAGCCAGGCCAAATCTGGCGGCCATCGAACCCTTTGATTAGGGTTTTCGTGTTTGGCGACTGGCGAAAGGGGGAAGATACGTAGGGTTCAGGGAGGGAGAGAGAGAGAGAGAGAGAGAGCGTGTCCACGGGAAGGCGGAAGAGGGTCTACTTAGCACAGTTAAAATACGTCGCGCGGGCCCACGCGCACCGTAGCCTTCTACCGTAGCCTTCTGTTCTCTGATCTTGATCTTGATGTTGTGGAGGTTCCGCGAGCCATGGGTGCCCATATCTACATGAGAATGTGGCACCCACGGGGTGACATGGGTGGCCACGTCAACTTGGATTATTATGTGAGAAATGTTGCATTTTGGATCGTCGACTCTTGGTTGACAATATTTATTTTTTTGTTATTATATATTGATATATCTGAAGGAATGGAAATAGCATGTCACTTACGTGACGATAACGAGCCTTGCAGCAAATCCTCCAAGGAGATCCCTAAAATCCAAAATTCCACAGTGAAGACACAAGTTTAAGCATAAGACCGACATAATCTACAGCAACTCATTATAGCGGAAAGCTATACAAAGCTTATATAAAACAAAATGCCTAAGACCTCGCACTCGCCAAAAGGACGACAGAAAGGGAAGGAAGACAGAACAATTCTCGCCTCCTAGAAAAAATACACAGAGAACGAGAAACTATGCTGAATAGGAGAACGACGGATCTTCTAAGATTTGTACCATCTCTCGGGGCTTGAAAGCAAGTCTGCACAAGAAATTCCAAAGTCCACAGTATTGGGCGTTTCCCCCGGGCCGTATTCCCAGTCTTCACCCAGGGACCTTAAAAGAGTATCGCTATAGTCAAAAGGATTTTGCTCAATGTCCCATACTGTTGGGGCATCTGTATGCCTAACGTCCAACGACATGTCCACAGGATCAGTGCACTGCCAGTTTGTTTCTCTACCAACAGCACCAAAATGGTCAGCGTCACTGTTGTCAGTATCGGCGCCCATAATTCTCAGCATATCTTCTATGGAGAATTCACCTTCAGGTGCATCAGACTGATAAAGCTCCACATTGCAAGCATCGGCTACGAATGATGGTTCCTCATTACGTCCACCCTCATCTTCTAATTCCACTGTTGGAAACTCGATAATGCTCTCCCGGGAGCCAGAGACATTCATACGATCGGAATGAGCCTCATCTTTCAGCTTGGTAATAAGAAATTTGATTTGGTCTGCACTGGACACGGAGGCACCAATCGCATCGGAATGATGCAAGGTTGTGGTAGACTCGCTCGAATCCCTCCTCACAACTCCAGGCAGATTGATGCGGGCTGAAGTTCCATACATGGCTCTTGCAGCATCATCGTAAGCTAGAGCAGCTTGGACTGCAGTTGGGAAGGTTCCCAACCAAAGGCGATTACCGCGATTTGGTTCTCGAATCTCAGCAACCCACTTGCCCCAGGTGCGCTGTCTTACACCGCGGTATCTACAACTGCGGTTTTCCGGTCCTCCTTTGCCTCGCATGCAACCTTTCTTTGATCCCTTTGCCGGAGGTTTTCGAATTCGCTTTTCACCATCAATGGAACACTGAAGCTGGCGATTATGCTCTCTCCACCGAGCAATAGTCTCTGCCACAGAATGAGAGCCATTCCTCCCCCTGCGTACTTTCCTTGTCCTGAAAAAAAGGGCAAACAGATTTAGCACTCAGGTAAAACAGCAGAAAACATAAATAAACATTAACAACAACGAAAAGAGTAAGTATTCACATTTCAATAACAGAATAGATGAACACAGAGAGAACTCAGGTCAGGGAGCTACTCTCAAGATCGATGCTCTTCCAACTCTGTAATCAAGCTACGCATGACGTTCTAGCAAACTTAAGTCATCATGTAACACCTATTGACTCTTAACACAACAACTCAAGATCAAACCACAAACATCTATAACTTATGTAGTTCCTCTGAAGGAGCCAATAAATTTGTCATGCGACAAAAATTACCATCCATATAACTACTAAAGAATCCTTTGTGGCACGACTACGTCCCAATTTATCGGTGTTCTTGACATCTATAGATAATGTAGTTTGAGTCACGCTTGAGTTGTGCATGACAACTGATAAAGCCACAGCCAGGGAAAAGACCAATAAATTGGTCCAAAAACAGTTGATCGTACCACCGCAGATTCTTCAATTAAAGTCTCTGGAACGCTTGTTTCACAAAGAACCTCTCTCTGTGTCCAAATAGAAACCATTAGATTCTAAGCCCATATTCACCAATGGGATGAATGTCAGGTTCTTTCTCGATGCAAAAACCCACATTGTTCGGACAATACACGTGCAACAGAGAGAGAGAGAGGAAACAAAAAACAAAAAAACCTCATGCACTCCTCGGTTTACTAGCATAGCAAAGTTCAGGAAGAAACGAAGGCACAATTATATGGGTTAAACAACAACAACCTTTCCCTTGATTTAAATGACCTTCTTCCTAAAGAAGAAGCAACCTCCTAATCTAACCTTCAACTTATCTTCAATGGCATGTTTAAAAAAATTACACCGGCAGATATCAAATAGTAACATAATGATATCAACTTCCAATTATCACTTCCATAATTTGACATCATAACGAAACTGAGACTAGAGTATCAAGCATCCATGACATGGTGAGTCCATAATGCTTTAACAAAAATACAGAGATGATGACTGATGAAAAATCTAAAGCAACCAAAATACTATTGGCTTGCCTCAAACATGGCAACATTGGCATCCAAAGAGACACAAAGCATAAAAAGCATTTACTTAGCTGAATCCTTCAGCTTTCTAATTATTACAAGGCAGGAGACCCTCAAAAAGAAGCAAGACCTTACTTCCCGGACAAGGTGAAACAAAAAGACAAAAGACTCAGGTCAATCTCAATCCTAAGCTAGCTATTCTCTTGGTGGAAAACTCGCTCACAACAATCAGTCAAAAAATTGACATATATAAATTTAAAAGAAACAATCAGCTGCATCACAAATTGTAGGATGATGAAGTCGCATCACCAGCGATCTATTTTTTACCTAAAAGTCTCTAACTATTCTAGAGGAGAACAAAACCTTGATCTATGTTCCCAAAGCGAATCAGAGAGCCAAATCGTTGCGCTCGCATAGCCTCACAAGATCCCACGGCTCAATCGCCCTCTGTCGTCTGCGACAATAAAACGAAAGGAAAAAAATAAACCTAGACTTGTCTCGACCAAGTTGCTTCGCGAAAAGCAAGTTCCAACGACAAAGAGAAAGCAGACAATTAACACGACCAACAAGCCACATCTGATTCCGATGGAGAACATGATCGAGAGAAGAAGCCTTTAACCAACAAATCGTAGAAAACAGAGAGCGTGAAATAAACCTCTTCTTTACCTATTAGGCTCCATCATCATCATGACCATGCTGTTCCTTCCTCCTCCTCGGATTAGGGCTACTGTCCCTCCACATTGAGGGGCTCAACTAATTTTCTGATACGATGAAAGACGAAGGGTTCACCCCCTGCTTCTTATATAGGGGTCGCGAAATCCTAGTTGTCACGTGGGAGGCGCCGTGTCGCCGACTGCGACGCGAACTCGGCGCGTGTCGATGCGAAGCTTCCAGAAAGACGATGAGCTGCTGGTACGTACATAAGCTGTTGCGTAGCTGCTATAGCTGACATGGTATATACCCGCGCCGTACACGTGGGCGCTGACGTTTACGCACGTGGTGTGTCGCGCATCTCTCTACGTGTACGTTTCGCGGACCCACGGGTTCGACGACGGACGGTCGAGGATCGCCCTTGGAGCTTATCCGTCCGATATCGGACGGAAGGTCAGGATTGATGGGTCGAAAGAAAGTCTTTACGTCGCTATGCGATGATTGTTGTGCTGGTTAAGATCTAATTTGGAATTCCACGTGTAGCGTCTTATAAGGTAAATAAAAGACTAAATATTTAATACATTGCACAAAATCCTTCCGATGGATGCACTATTCTTTAATTATAATTATTATCTTGATAAATTAAAATTATTAGGTTTGATCGTAACGACATGTCAATTAGGTCTTTGATGTCAACACGATATATAACGTGACGTTTTCTTTGTTTTCACTTCTTTCTTGGTATCATACAAATAAGGGTGATTGCTCTAGAAAATATTTATATTTTAATTATTTTTCAATCGATATATCTTATTTTATTTTTTTGAAATAGTATCTCTAATTTTTTAAATATTTAAATTATTTATTTATTTTTTGTCTCTTACAGTTTTTTCCGACCGTTTTGGCCACAATAATAAAAATATTGCCTACTTGTAAATATTATAAATTATCTAAATAAACTTCTAACCTCAACCAAATTAAGTACAATCCTAAATTTATAATATTATAATGATTTATAGACAATGACATTCAAAGAGATAGAGACACGATGTAATGTCACTTATAGTGTCTTTTCATAATATTTTTAGTATTTTCAATATATCAATAAAATTTTATAAATATTATTTTTAAAAATCATAAATGAATCAAATGAAAACATTGTAACGGTTGTAAATTGGTTAAAAAAAGGAAAATTTTGATAAAATTTTATATTGTTTATGAAAGGAACTTATCATTTAAAGCCCTTCCTTACTATTCACGATCACTTAATATTTATAATCTCTTAGAATTTTAATAAAATAATATTTTATTATTCATAATCGTTGAATCTCGTATTTTGAAGATGAAATCAATTTATAGTGTATAGGATTTGACCTGCGTTTTAAGTGACGTAGGAAGTTTTGATCAATGATGGACAATTAAAGTATGAATAATCATGTTGACCCAGAGGAAAACATAGAAGATTAGACGTCACACTTAAGGATCGGTCGATGTATCGGCATAAGGCTTCAGGCCATGAGTTTGGGCATCGACCCAAGAAGAGCGGAAATTACATCAAAGATATCGTAGTTGCAGAGGTTAACTGGCCTTTTGGACAATAGGCCACAAGAAAGGACGATGCACCGAAGATTCGAACGAAGCATTGATAAACAAATGACATGTCGAACAACATTTGATTAGCTTTATAATAATTGTATATATCGAAGAAGGTTTTAAGTGTGTAGGATTAACTATGATAGCGATCAAGAAGTTCGAGATTTTGGGAATTCGAGAGTTCGTTGGAAGTCTAGATGTTCATCGAAGGTTCTACCGGAATTGACCGAGAAGTCAATGAGCTTGCCAAAGAAGCTCGTTGGAACTCGCCGAGAAGATCATCGTAAAGTCTATGAGCTTGTCGGGAGTCCGTCGGAACATTGCCGAGAGATTGTCGGAAGTTTACCGGAAGATCGCCAGAAGAAACATAGACTTACCGAACTTATTTAGCTTAGTATATACTTTAAAATTCGTAATTAGCACATAATCGAGTTAGAATTGATCCAATTCAAATGTGGGCCAGTTGGGCCAAAGTTTAGGCTGTGTTGGGCCAAGAGAAATGGCTCAAACAGTAACCTAACGGGTGAAACCGTCGTGACACAGTCTTAAGACCGTGTTAGGCGATGGTACCGCCCAAACTCAATCTCTGAGGCTGTCAGGCAATGGTACCGCCCAATGGTAGGGTGTCAGGCGATGGTATCGCTAGGACCCGGAAACCTGGGATGAAACACTTATATGCTCCAAGTTTGAATCCACTTGAGGCATACAATTACCTCTCTCATCCCTGGTTAACTAACACACAACTGATAGCAAAAAGAAAAGAAAACGCTGTTGAATTCTTGTGTAAATTCCTCTCAAACTCTAAATGTTGGTGAAGTTTAAGAGAGGAGATCATGAGAGTGTAAAGGTTATCTTAAAGTATGTAAAAGGAGAATAGAGTTGTAAGAAGGTTGTTGGTCTCTGCCTATTGAATGAAGATCGTTAGTGGATGCTGGTGGCCTCGACAGAAGAGGAATCAATGGAATGGATATAGGTTACGATGATCGAACCACTAAAAAAATCTAGTTTGTATTCACTTCTTGCTGTTTATCTTTATTACAAACTGAATCCTTACTTACATTACGCTCTCATACGCTTTAAAGTTAACATATTTCGAAATCGATTTTTATCGCACGAAGATTTTTAAATAGTACTAATTCACCCCTCCTCTTAGTACCGACTTGATCCTAACAATAACCTTTATAATTTTATTCTACTAATATTGTAGTTGACTCTCTCCATCACCCATGTATTATATTTGATAATTTGTAAATGTTTAAAATATGATATATTTTTTATTAATACAAGTAACATAGAAGATGATGTTTTTTGAGTTGTTACGGAATGCATATAATCTTAAAAATATTAAATTATTATAATAAATGTCAACAACCTTTTTTCATAATTTTCTATTCGAACTTTAGTTCGTATCATTTCATCATCTATCTTTTTTTTAATAATTATTTCATATCATGTCTAACAATTAAGAGGAGGAGGAAAAGAAAAAAAATAGGTCATAAGTAATGAGATAATTTTTAATTAAAATTAAGTTATAAAGTAAGTGTATATATATATATATATATATATATATATATATATATATATATCGATCTATAAAAAAAAATTCAAAGTTCTTAACATAAGATTTTAAATAATTAAAAAGAACTATAAATATTAATCTCCATGGGAAAAAAAACAAAAGATAAGATGTCATTTAGAAAATACCTAAAATAGAAATATTTTATAAAAAATCGTCCTACAAATAATACATAAGTTTGAGATGGCTATGGGAGTCCATTTGATGTACTGTAGTTTCTGTTGAAAATGGATTGGAGCGCGTTTGATAAATAAAAAATGAATTGTAATTTGAAGTGGGATTTTAGGAAACTTTTAATTCAATTAAAATAATTTTCTTTCAGCCACTTATGAGAAAGAAAATATGGTATATATTATCGACTCTCCGATAACAATACAGTCGTTTAGAAATATCATATGAAATGAGTCATAGGCAATCGATCCGAACAGAGCTTATGGGACCCGCCCAAATCCGCCACTCAAAATTAGTAGCGCTTTCCCGCCTTCGCTTCTCCGTCGTCGCGCTCCAAAATATTTCATTTGGCCTTCCTCTCGCTCTCGTCTCTTGAAGTGACAGGGGAAAGAGAAGCCTCCAGAGCCAAATGATGCCGCCGCCGCCGCCGACGGACCTCCCAACATGGGAGATACTTCCTACCGCCGATGGTCACTTCCAGTGGGCCGCCGCTGCCGGGGATCCCGGCGTGCAACCGGAGCCGCCGCTCCGAACCCTAGCACGCGGAGTGGATAGCCACCCAGATCATCGCCTCCCTTCCATGGCGGATCTCTCGACCCTAGGTTTCTCCCTTTCGATCTTTCGCTTTCGTGCCTGGCATGTTGGATCTGAGACCTTTCGTTGTGATGTACCTTCTCCTTCAAATCTTAGCTCGTCCGAAGCTTCCGGAGGGTGGAGATGGTGGCCGTGGAGATGGAGAGAGGTTTCCGATGTTTCGGACGGGAACCGGGAGAGCAGTTTCGGTGAGCGAGAGTTCCATCAGGAAGGCGAGGTCTGTTCTCGGAGGAGCGGGCGATACGGACACAAGTGGATCAATAAGACATGGTATACTATTATCGTGTTCTTTTATGACGGTTGTAAAATTATATTAGCAGTATACTTAATTACTAATATTGGAAAAGTATTGTGGACTAATTTTGTTAGGGTTCAGAAAAAAAATAATGAATTTATTTAGTTTATATAAGTAATTTTCTTGTTTCCCTTCTAGGGATTGAAACAACTTCAGGTGGTCAAGATGATCGATTTCCACTGTTTCGTACTGGATCTGGGAAGTCAGTTACTATAAAAGAATCTTCACTTAGGAAAGCAGCAGTTGTTCTTGAAGGAAATGGTATAAATAAAGGTACGTTGGTTGTTTTTCTCTACTTGAATATCATCCATGATTGAAGTCTCATTTTTAAATTGCAAGAGTATATACAGAATGATATTCTTTGCTTAAACAGAGAAACTCCTGTTCTGCTACTCATATTATTGTTTTTTTGAAGCCAAAATTAACGAGGATGAAAGCAACTTCAAAAATCTAACAAGGATATTTAGTCTCATATTGGTTGAGGAATAAGGAAACCAAGGACTTATAAGCCCCCTCACCCTTACTTTTAGAGACACCTTTTGGGGCTCATGAGCCCTGAGAGGGCAAAATTGTATGGGCATATCTAAAACGGATAATTCCTCGTGAGCATACGAGGTCACACCAATGATGATCTAAGTGTTGACTTATCAAATTGGCGCTAGAAGAAGGGCCCAGAGCTTTTAGCTCCCTTACGGGAGGGAGCACTGATAAAGACATTTAGTCTCACATTAGTCGAGGAGTAAGGGAATCAAGGGCTTGTAAACCTCTCGGGTCACCCTTACCCTCAGAGGCGTCTTTTGAGGCTCACGAGCCCGAAAGGACAAAAACATATGGGCACGCCTAAAGCGGACAATTCCTCGCGAGTCTATTGGGTCATACCAAAGGTGACCAAATGTTGACTTATCAGCATAAAAAGGTTATTATAAGCATTATCCATTGATAGAAGAACATATTTTATTAGCATACATCTTACCAGTTTAGAAGATCTCACAACAGTGCTTAGAAGATAACTTGCCTTCTCGTGTTCATGAAAAGAGAGAAGATAATCTAGAACATAGACTCTCCGGCAACAGAGGTCTTCTAGATTCAGATGTATTTGGTTTCAGCACTGGTCTTATCACTATAGTGACTTTTCATTAGTGCTCTGGTTGGAGAAATACTTTTGCTGTGTTGCTCATATACACTTGTCTTTCTAGTAGAAAATATAACTGCCTTTTCTTTTTGAACAACCACAAACTATTAATGCAGCAGGTGTGATGTCGTTGAAGTAGTTAAATACCTTTATTGGATGAATTTACTTTATATTAGTGTACAGTGTTTGCAATATCTGTTTGTGTTAAGATGTTGTTCCATTGATACTCAGAAAAAAATAAATCTCTGTTTACAATGCTGTTCTTCCTCTTAGGGGATAAGGTAACTTTGGATGTTGGTGCCAAAGATGAGCTGTTTCCAATGTTTAGTACTGGATCAGGAAAGGCAGTCACAGTAAAAGAATCTTCAATTAGAAAGGCAGCAGCTATCTTTATAGGAGAAAATATGGAGAAAGGTGATTAAGTTGTAATCTTTTCTTTGTGTATTAGAGCTTTATGGCCGATTTCTTATGTTTGTGTTGCTGATGCATTTCAGTTATATATCTTTCTATATATCTTTTGTAATAAATTCTTCAATACCAGAGGTCCAAGTCTAACAGTGGTGGTAACATGATTTTCGTAAAGTCTTACTTTGAGAAGAAAACAGAATGGTTCAGAATCTCTATAAAAGTGTGCAATTGATGAATGTAGATGCTAAGTTGCTTTTAGATGACATCAGCAAATGTATCATTCTTTGTGAACCCTAGAAAATTTCTCAAGAGAAAGTGATTCATATGTAACACACTTATGGTTGTGTAAACAGTTTAGAGAGATCTGCTCAAATGGATTTACATTATTGACATGGAAAATGGTTCGTGTGATACGGACATCTTCCCTTGAAAAAAAAGAATGCAAGATAAAATTCTTAAGTTAATGTGATTCTTTTATTGTGCTTGACAACTGTTGAGAAAAAACCTAGAGTTGATGTGCATACATCTTTCCTTCTTAGTCAATGGGAAGAAAGAAATACAAGAGAATAGGCTTCCTGGCTAAGTTTCTTGATGTAAGAGTTGCACATGGATTACACAAGTGGTTTCTTCCTTGTAACACTTGATTATCGTGGATACCAAGAATCTTTTAAGTAAGGTGATCTGGAACACAGTCTCACCCACAGTGGAGGAATTCCTGTTATGTGCCGGGGGATCCATACCATCCTATCTCCAAATTGTGCTCGGAATATGAAATTGCATGATTTGGTTGCACAAACTGCAAAGAACATTAGAAGGTCCATCCAGCCCTTTCTACTCCTTGAATTTACAAGTTACAAGATTGCTTACACATATAATACAACATATAACATGTTCCAAGTAGATTGTAGGACCATGCATGTGCTTGATCGTAAGGTATATTTAAATTCTACTACTCTGCACCCCGCAACTTTGCTGTTACAATAATTGATTTTTTGTATTACCCTTCTAGAAGTATTTTTTCTCACTTGTATTAGGCACTATTCGCTGAATATTTTGCTCATGTACAGAATCTCCAAATCCTCTGCAATGTGGCAGAAACAATCATGATGGGCATGAGAAATCTGTTTTACTCGATCCTTCTTCAACTGAAAAGGCACTGTCTATTATTGATGGAAGCAATCCAAAGACAGGTCACTGTCAATATTAACTTTGCTATGCACTACTCTTTTCTTTCACATTGAAAAATACCTTTTATTTTGCAATACAACTGCTGATTAAAGCAGACACTTATCACAAGCACATATATATTCATCCATGTATATGCAGAGGGAGAATCTGTTCAGTGAGCAATGTATCTATGCATGGGAATCCATGAAATGTGCTGTTTCTTAAGTCTCTTTCCTTGTAATACAAACGGTATTGCATTCTAGTAAAGAAAAATGAAATGCAAATGATGTTTCTATAAGCAGATATACTGCTCATTTGAAACTTAAAAAAATAGTTGAATAACAGTGTATGTAGTTGGTATCAATACATTTATATTATCTCTGCATATCATATTGTCTGATTGTAATTTGGAACTAATTCAATATCTTTCAGATTAAAATTTTTAAATGGATAATATGATACACATGGATAACATGTAAATATATACTGCTCATGAAAAAATTTACCTCAGGAAAGCTTTTTTCATCTTTTCATTTAAAGCTATATGCATCTTGTTAACGTAACAATAGACCTTATATTTGTTCTCAGAATCATTTTCAAGTTTTTTTTTTTCAGCTGGTGTTTGATACATAGAAATCAATCTATTTTGCAGAACAGTTGCACGAAAATTTTAGGTGGGACATGAATCAGGAAACTGCTGGAACAAGTCTTCTTGACTGTGTTGATGTGAACTCAGTTCAAAGAAGTCCAGAAAATTGCATCAATAAATTTTGTTCAACAGGAAGCTACTTAACCAATGGTCAGCTGCAGAAAACTCTGGAGCATAAATTGGATTCTTCTGATTGTGGACAGTCTCCTGTTAAGTTCCAAACTGCCGGTGGAAGGTATGTATCAATTTCTAATGATGCATTAAAACGTGCAAGGAACCTTCTTGGGGAGTCAGATATAGAAGTTTCAGAGAACAACATCACACTAGATCAACCTTTGTCCTCAGTTCTAAGAAATAAGAATAATCTCGACGACACATTTTGGAATAAAGAGAACATCTCATCTCCTCATTCTCCCCATTGTGGGGGAATGGGCAAGCTTGTCTCAAGGACCCCACCTTCTCTTACCAAGAGAAGGCAGTTTTCTCTCACTCGGAAAATAAAGTCTGATAGTTATACTCTAGATCAGGAGAATGCCAGAAGCTTCGCTTTGGAGAATATTTACTCAGGCAACAAAACACCTGTCAATCAAAAGCCTGAAAAAGATGACCTTCACTCTGCTGGTAGTGCTGTTGAAATTGTTAGAAGGATTGAGAATGGTGATGGCATGTCTTTAGGTGGACCACTGATTGATATTTCGAACATAGCTGGAGATTGTATGAATATGAATCGGCTTCCCAACGAAAAGAGAAGACCTGGCAAAACGAGTTATATTTCTCCATTTAAAAGGCCACGCAGCTCTAGGTATGTTGAGCTATTATTTTCTATCTTTATTATACCTGTGCCATTGTTTATATTTTATATGATCATTCTATTTATGATCTAGATTCATCACTCCTTTGAAGGGAAGCACTTCTCTTTTGGCTACTGGTAAAATGAATGGACTGCGTAAGAACCAATTGTCATAATGCCAATTTTTGGATGAAGGTATTTAGAGGTCCTTGACTTTGTAGGTTCATCCAAACCATCAACAACAGAAAGTAGCAGCTGCGGTAGGATATCCACTCGATATCCATTTCAACTGAAGAGAAAGAATCTTAAGGACTTCTTTGGTGGTCCTCCAACATGCCAAGATTTGGTACTAATGCTATACATTGTAGTTCATCTTTTGTTCATGATGTCACTATTGTCAAAACCTGACATATATGGTTAAATGCTGCATTACCCAGTCTGGATCCCTGCCACATGAAGTGAGCAACATGGATGCAGATAATGCTGTGGCTTACAGGTTTTATGATGCATTTCGTCATGATGAAATTGGATTAGAAGCCTTTCAGGGCATGCTGCTCAAGTCTGGTGCATCATCATCAAATGCTACAAAAGAGTATGTTATACTCTTAGTTTCGAGCTTGCATTTTTTTTTTAAATCTTAATTGATTTTAGTGCACCTTCGTCTTCCGTTATAAGGGAATATGCTGTAAACAAGTTTGGCCATCAGATTGTATTTGCATACATTTTCATGGATCTGACAAGCTCACTGAAAAGTCTTCATTGTTATGGCCAACAATTATGTATAAATGATAGCTTCTATCTAGGATAATTTGATCTGCTTAGTTGAAGACCAGGACAAGATTGGTAGGTCCAAGGTGACAAACATTCAGCTACTTGATTTTTTTATTTAGAAATAGTCAAGAAGGCCTACCTTAGCTCAATTGAGCTTGATGTTCTCTAGTTTCTGAAAATTTCTAATTCAACCAACACTAAAATATGCTTATTAATTGTATCAGGCTTAATATCATACAGACACATATGTGGACCACATGGTTCCTTATTTTATTCTGCATTTTTTGCTTCTGCATTTGTCCATACAGGTCACTTAAGGATTATACGGATTCTGCTAAAATTACTCATGGTATGTATCATGGAACATGATAGAAATATGCAATATCTATGTATACTTCATATTGGACAGTATTTATCTTGCATTAAATAAAGAAAATCTAAATTAGCTTACCTTTTCCTATTGTCTTTGAATCACTGTCTTTGTCCATTTAATATATGTGTATTTCTTATTTTTAGGCTAGTGGCACATGTATTTAGAGCCTAATTAAATAGGATGTTTTGTGTCAACTGAAAATTTTGAATTTCGTGATGATCCCTGTGCATGTAACATTTCATCATAGTTGAGCATGTAGGGCTATCACGAGCATTGTGCCAACCAGTGCCATGCTGGCATGCTTCCATGTCATACCATGCTAGCCAATGTTGTGCCTGTGTTGTATATATCAACCAGCATACCTTGGTATGCCCAATACGTGCAGTCCTTGTCCAGACCATTTCTCCTACATGCTTTTGCTTTTGTGCTGTTTATTTATTTTTTGTATAGCAGAAACCTCCTTACAGTGGTGCATGAAAGGCACTGAAATCTGCCAGCTAAGGATATGATGAATTCTATCGTAGCTTTTATTGTTAATTTTTTTTTCTTCTTTTTATTGATTTTATGCATTAGGTGGGTAGCAAATCACTACAGATGGATTATCTGGAAACTTGCATCTTTCGAGAGATGCTATTCAACTCAAGTTGGAATCAAATTCTTAACAGTTTGCAATGTTCTTGAGGAATTGAAATACAGGTTTAACTCACACTCTCTTGTTTTTTGATAATATGCAGTTTTTATATCTGTGATGTCTGTCTATGGATGTCAGGTATGAGAGGGAAGTAAACTATGGTCATAGATCGGTGCTAAAGAAAATCTTGGATGGGGATGCATCGCCTGCATCTATGATGGTTCTATGTGTTTCAGCAATCCATTCTACTTCACGACCAACAATGCTAAAAGCAAATGATTCAAATTATCCAGATGAAGATATTAAGAAACTTTATGACAGTAGTTCAACAGAGACCAAATTTAATTGTCAAACTCGAATAGAACTAACTGATGGATGGTGAGTCAATGTTTCCCCTTATCTCATGAAAAAGATAAGCCGAGTTCTGCATGTGTTCAATTCTTCGCACTTCTTCAGGTACTCTTTGGATGCCTTGCTAGATGTATGGCTGTCGAAACAGCTCGCTGCTGGAAAGCTGTTTGTTGGCCAAAAGC
Source organism: Musa acuminata AAA Group (assembly GCF_036884655.1). Taxonomy (NCBI): domain Eukaryota; kingdom Viridiplantae; phylum Streptophyta; class Magnoliopsida; order Zingiberales; family Musaceae; genus Musa; species Musa acuminata. Next base: position 47,509,965 of record NC_088331.1, read on the forward strand.
TTCGGGTAGGGCGAATCCTTTAATTTTAGATATTGCTGTGTAGTGATTTGTTTTGCCATTTCTAAATGAATCATGTGGTTGCCAAACTAACTTGCAGATTTGTGGTGCTGGGCTATGTGGTTGGGTTGGACCTGTTTCATCTCTTGAGGTCCCTTTTCTTTCAAGGCTCTATCTAGTAAACAACTTGGAATTTGAAATATTGTAGTCTTATCAATTTTTTTTCTTTTCTTTAGGCATCAAAGACAGTCCATATGCTGATACATATAAATGGGACTTACAGGGCTCAGTGGGATGAGAAACTCGGATTTTGTAAGTAGTTTTTGTTGAAAATTTGTGGTTATCAGATTGCATATCGTATATGTTTCTTATAGCATGATTCATTTCTTACTTTCTTAATATTTTGAGGCAAGAGAATTTCTGCTCCTTTGGCTTTTAGCTGCATCAAAGCCTCTGGGGGTAAAATCCCCCGAACGTTGGTGGGAATTACAAGGGTTTACCCCGTTTTATACAAGGAGAGGTATCCTACTTGTTTTTTCTACTGGGTAAAGTCTCTAGGCACAAGTGTATATCATAGTGGCATAACTTCATTAAAGCTGGACTCAGGTTTCCTGACGGTGCGTATGTTGTAAGATCAGAAAGATTGGAAAAGAAGGCACTTCAGATATACAACCAGAGGTGCTCATTTATCTTATTCTTAAACTTTGCAGAACAGATAGCTCTACACTATTTGCATTGTCTTAATGGTCTACCATGGTAGGTTACTAGGCAAAAGACAGCTTCGTTCGTTATAAGATGATCCTATATTTTTTTGGTGATAATGTCCTTTTTCGTTTTCTCTAAACTCTTGGCAAGTAGAAAAGGTGGTGCGAACAACTTTTAGGGGTCTTTGCGTTTGTCAGATGGTCTAGATGAACATATTCAAGCAGTAAAGCATCAAAGATGCTAAAGGAGGTAAAACATCAAAATTAGAACACTGAACCCTGAATTCGGTGCATATGTGAGGCCATTAACTTGCGTCACATTCCATCTAATGCACTATGAATTCTTTTGCCAGAGTCTTTTCCCCTCGGCATTTGTTGGAAATTTTTATCCATTTTGTTTAGCAATTGCATGTCGTGTCATCTTCTCGTATTTAGTTTATCTGCTCTTTGTGGGGATTATTTTCCATGAGACTATTGTAATCAGATATATCATGCTGCTCTTGTTGACATCATTTTCCATGATAATATCATAATCTGATATGCAAATGGCATTAGTTTTTCACTTGAGATATATGGTTACACTGCAGACGATGTAATATTGCAGAGGCTATTATGTCTGAGCAATTGGATGTTTTTGTCGACATAAATGATGGTGATGAAGGGGCAAAACTTTGCAAGATACTTGAGACTGCTGCTGACCCTGAAGTTTTAATGGCAGATATGACGTCAGAGCAACTATTTTCCTTCTCAACTTACCAGGCAAAGCAAAAGGTTGGTATCGGTTGTTCATTCAAATTTGGTTCGATCTGGAAAACCCTTTCAGAGATGTACGGTTCAACTCCAGGAGATTAGGCAATCACATCTGCAGAAGATGATTGAGAAAGCTTTGAAAGATGCTGGCGTTGCTTCAAGGGAGGTCACGCCCTTTATGAGGGTTAGGGTGGCAGGTTTAACCAGTAAATACTCGTGCAGAAAGGGCCGATTCAGGGAAGGCTTGATAACAATCTGGAGCCCAACTGAGGATCAGGTAATGGTGGGAATAATGCTTCTATTGCTCCTAAATCTCTTCATTCTTCTGTTCACGAAATCACATATGTGAAAGCATGAAAATTTAGTTACTGCAGGGAAAGAGGTAACGAGACAGTTCACACAAATCCTTATATTCGGTGGCTGTTGCTCTTTTATTCTGCTAGATAGATATATTGACATGAAAAATTTACCATCATTGATAATTTTTGTTTCTAACTTAGTCGCTGCATTCCCTTTGGAGGTGATGCACTAAATTGCTTTTATCCGTGAGGCATTTAATTCTTTCCCCCAAGTCTTCTACTTTCATAAACTTTGTTTCAAACAGAGTTTAAAGACGACTTCTGCTTTCCTTGTCATGCTGTCTGACAGAAAGTTGACCTGGTAGAAGGAAAAATATATGATGTTTCAGGGCTTATGCCACTGAACTTTAGTATGGATGTCCTTTATCTTCAAGGTGGTGGATATTCCACAGTATGGAAAAACTTGCCCTCGACGGAGGCTGATAAATATGAGTAAGCAAATTGTGACATTGGTTGGTTAAACTAAAAGCATCCTTATAACTAATTTATCGACCTTATTTCCTGCAGACCATTTTTTAATCCTCGCAAATCAGTCAACTTGTCAAATTTGGGTGAGATACCTCTAGCAAGGTAAATCTTGTGCCTTTCTTTCATCTCTCAAATCTCATTGTATCTATGACTTCTGTCTTCCCGTTTCAGTTCCCTTCTAATTGGTTGTGCTGCTTGTTTTAGTGAATTTGATATTGCAGCAATGATTTTGCACGTCGAGGATGTTTGCATGTCTGGACGCCAGAAAAAGCAATGGATTTTCATTACAGACGGATGCAATTGTAGCTCAACTTCTCAATATCAGGAACAACATGATTGTTTGCTTGCTGTCAGCTTCTCGTCACCTATGGTGGACAAGGATCTGTTCAGCCACCACCATGAAGGAACCGTAGTATGTGATAATGTGGAGCAATCCCTTGGGGAAGAAATTTCTCATGAAATCTATATTTGAGTATCAATTTTATCTATTAATGCTCGTATATTTCCAGAGCTTATATTCATCGTTAGCACCGTGCCTTATGTAGGTTGGGTTCTATAATCTGGTGAAGCGAGCGAGGGATCAGACAAATCATCTTTGGGTTGCAGAAGCAACTGAAAATTCTACATATTCTGTCTCTTACAACCTTCCTCGCAATTGTCATCTAAAGGTAGCAGCAACATCTGCTCATAGATGGGCAAAATTATCCTACTTGGTGAGATGTTTTAATAAGTTCATACCTTGGATGGCTGTTTTCTGAACCACCAGAGAGTTCCTACTCACATACTCTCACTTTGCGCAGACCATTCAGAAGCTGAAGGAGAGAATATCGTATATACTTGGCCATCATGAAATATCAAGATAAAAGTCATTGGTTGTTCTTTTTCCAGGTTTTGTCAGCAACTTGATATCCATGTTCTACAAGGTAACATCATCAAAATCCGGTAAGCTGAAGACCAAAAGGGGACCTGATCGTGCTAATTATTCAATGGCGACGAGGCTAGCGGCTTTTCGTAAGACTATGGGCTTACTTGGCTGGCCATTACACAGCAAACCAACCAACCTGAAGAGCTGATGAATGTGGTTTCTTTCACCAGCAGTTTATTACTTAGGCAACGAAGCTTGGATCTTAATTTCTTATGAGAAAAATATCTGAAGAGTATTCTGTCACATTCTGATTTTTCTTATTTTACTTGAGGCGATGGCTTCCAAAGAGAGCAAGGGAAAATTTTTTTTTGCTTTAAATATATTTATATATAGTCAATAAAATTCTTGGAATGCTCATTTTTTCATACGTTTATGAGAGATTATTGGAATGTTTATGCAATCTTTCTAAAATATAACTATATTCTGAAGCTGACTGGAGGCAGAGTTAAACAATTGCTCACCAGTGCATGCTCCGATTAGAGGCTGCACTTGCGGCAACGGAAATCCGAACTCCAAGGGTACCGGTTACCTCGAACGCGGATGCCCATCTACACTCGGATCCTGCTACAATCCAGAAGATTGTGGCACAACAGGTTGCCATGCTGCAGTTACATTTACTGCGCCATAGTGTTACCTCGAACGCGGATGCCCATCGACACTCGGATCCTGCTACAATCCAGAAGATTGTGGCACAACAGGTTACCATGTTGCAGTTACATTTACTGCGCCATACTGTTTCACAATGATCATTAATAGTTTCTTTGCACGGCTGTCCTTTCTAGCGCTGGTGACTTCACCGGTTCAGTGGGAACCGACAGTCAAAGACTCTTTTGAGCAAAGGGCTAAAGATAAGTTACGACTTATCTTCAGGGCTAAACAAAAGTTACGACTTAGGCACTCACAAAATCTATTCCTTTCTTTTGCGGTCTGAAATTGCTAAGCTTATTAACCTGTAACGCCGCCTGCAGCACTGTCAAATGTGCAACTGATGACGAGAAACTTCCATAGTGGTCACGCCTCGCCTTTAACGCCGTCCATCTCTTACCAGGGGCATCGCCTCTGCACGAGTTCATGCCCCGTCAAGGAGATCAAATATCAAGAAAACAATAAACGGCGAAGACGGGATTCATTCAAACCCAGAAATTGCGATAAATCCATTCTACCTTAAATAATTATAATCACTCATATAATTTTATTTATAGATCTCTTAAACTTTTATGATTTATTCGTATCTAATTAATATATTAAATATTAATTATATGATATACTAATTTATGATAAATTATTTATATAATAATATATATAATTTAAAATTAAAATTTATGATTTTAATCTTAAATCTTTATTGTTTACTCTATCTAAAATAATGAAAATGTGTAACATATAAGTTTCAAATTTAAGTTAACATGTATAATTTAAAATTAAAATTATTAATATATAATTTTTTTTATTTAAAAAAAAAAAAAAAAAAAAAAAAAAAACTAAGACCTCAATCAACCGAAGGAGACAAGTAATACTACCACACCTTGAAAACAACTCTCCCATCAAGCACGACAAAAGAGACAGAGATAAAAAGAGATCATTAAGTGGCGGGTAAGAGAGATGAGAAACAAAGAAGGTTCAGTGGTGCTGTTGATAGACAAACATGAATAAATCATAAGAATTAAAAGATCTATTAACACCTACACAAACACAAATAAACCATAAGAACTAAAAAATTTATGATCAAAACCATAAATGAACCTACACAAACACGAATAAACCATGAGAATTGAGTAAATCATAAAAATTAAGAGATCTATACTTTCTATCAAAAAGAAAAACAACTGATGCATCTATCTCGTGAAATCAAACACCAGTCACATAATATTAGATCCACAATTACTTGCAAATCTAGATCCTGGTGGTACAAATTCTTTTTTATCCGCATTGAATATCCAAATACCACAAATCAGATCCCAGCTCAAATGCACATGACTAAAAAAGAAAATGAAATGGCAGTAATGCAAAGATGCTAGTTTCCTGATCATGAAATCATCAAGTATCTTCAATTTACCAAATTAAACCGAACTTGGTGCTTCTCAGCAAAATTGTCTCCCGATTTATAAGTTTAATAACAATACTAAGCTGGTGATAAATATTTTCATGCACTCTCGGTGACAGGGTACTCAAATACCACGTCCTTCCCACAAAGCCTCCGGTAAACACTCGTGAAGGTCTCTGTTTTGTATTCCGTGTTATTCCGCTCCTTTGGGTCAAGGAAAATCTGTTGAATCAAAATTTATAACATCAGACTCTCTTTAACAAACTGTAAAACACCATAATTTTAGAAAAGAACAAACTGCATAGCACAAAACTGTGTGAATATACCACTGAAAAGAGAAACTTGAAACCTTCTTTATGGTTTGACAAGGAGTTTCATCAGTAGTAACCTACTATGTGTTGAACAACAGGATAACATCTATTCAGGTGAAAAGATGCAGAAAACATCTTTTCGGTCATCCTAATAATTTTTTTTCAAAGTAAAAAACAATATGAGAAAATAGATCATATTAACATATAATCACATATATGATGTGTTGATCATCTCCCTACAAATTCTAATAAATGTTACGAGACAGATAAAACCAACAAACTATTGTAAGCTATTCAACACAAAACACCATTTTTAAAAAATACCAGGAATTTACAAATTTGACCATACTAAATAAGCTATATTACCATGATATGATTTTCTTATTGATCAAGCATATTCTGATATTTTAATATCAAAGAAGTGGATAGAAAGAAAAAAGAAAACTGAAAATCAAGACCACTTGCTCAATGGGAACACACCTTCATGATCTTAGAGCCATCCAGACGATATCTTATGCGCTTTCCAACAATTTCAGCAGGGTAAACTACATCTTCCAAGATGGCATCATGAACGGCAGTGAGAGTGCGGCTGCGAGGGCGCACAACGGCAGAACCTTTCTTAGGTGGCCTCAGTATCCTTCGACTAGCAACGAGAATCACATCCTATCATATAAAGTAACAAAATGAACTTTAGAATAAAAAAGGTCAGTTACATTCAGGAACCAACAATACCGGATTCAAAACTCACAAACAATGAACACGATTATCTTAAGACAGAGCTCAGAAACTTAATGATTGATGTCCAGAATAAATTACAGCTACTCTTAAAATGTCAATACCCAATATATAATCAAAAGAACTTTAGTGATGATCTAGGATGAATTTTGCATGTTAAATGTGGTAGCTTGATGTCAAAATATTGAGATCACGGGCGAAGATAGTGGTTTCCAAAGACCTATGAGATAGCAACTGGATCATGACATCAGCACATCCCTTGGATTTTTTATTATTCATGAAATAGGAGAATCACTCTTCGATGGCAGAAGACTACGGAATTGCTTTAAATCATGTTGTACCTAATCTTCCCAAGAAAATCTTAGTAGTTATGAATAGTCGCCATGGAACTGCTTCCCGAAACTTTCCACAGCTGAACGGTGTATTTTAAACAAAATCTGTCCAGATAGCACTTATGCAATGGCATCATTTAGATCACCATAAGTTCTTTAAAATAAATTGAATGGATAACTGCATGTGGTTCATAAAAAGCTCATGTTTCTTTCTTCAAAGAATAAACTTTTATTAATTCCAGGTTGAGCCTAAAATCATCTAACCAATACAACATAAAGATATACCCGGGCCTGGCTTACCTTCCCACTAAACTTCTTTTCCAATTCTCTAACGAGTCTCACATGAATCTTCCTGAAGGCTTTCCGAAGTCTATACGGAACATGGATAACAACAGCTTTCCTATTGCCAGCTACATCCACTTGACTGCATCAGACAACCAGACAAGGCACAAAACAATAAGCAGCTTTATGCTTGTTCATGCAAGAAAGTAGGAAGACTGATATGCTAAAACTCACACAGCTGAGTTGATGTAAAGGTCCTTCAAGTCACTCTTTAACTCCTGATTCCCATTCTCTAAATCAAAGAATGCCTGAAATTAATAAAAACAATTCATTATAATCTTTCGTAAAAGCAACAGGAAAACAGAACCAAGATTAACAACTAGCCTGGGCAACAGTGTCCTCAAACTCGGTCGGCTCAGCACCCTTCTCTTTTTGTATCTTTTTCCTTGCAGTAAACATTTTGGTTGATGATAGTAATCAAACCTACACAGATTTGGAGGGAGATAAAAATATAAAACTGGAAAAATAGAAATCATCTACTTTTTTTGTCTAGAAAGATACAAGATGAATCATGGTATGTATCGGCTTGCTACTGACTCTGGAAACATAAATTATACTGTGTCTCATCCACTAAGCAAACAACTTTGTCTTGCCTGCTGCAATCCTAAAATTCTTACAGGTTCCAGAAACACAAGTGATAACGTTACGACATGATAAATGAGAAGTAGCATAACTAGACAAATTTTCTAAAACTTGTTCTGATCTACTATAATCATGACCATAACTAGTAAAGACCAAGGTGACATTACCATAAATCTAACATGATGAACAATACACGATACAAATTTCTACACCAGAAATAATTGATGCACGGAACAGTAAACATTAGAAGTGAGTCCAACGAAATGGGACGAGTAGGTGCGCATCAATAAACTCAAAGATCTAAAATATATACTGCGGAAATCTTTGACAGAGTAATCTGCATATCATTTATGAAGATCAGCCAAAAGACACCAGCATTCCAAGCAAAGCCTAAACGCAAATCCCTCTGTATGTATTCTAATAGAAGAACCCCAAGCCGACCACATGCATCGACTCCAGAACGATAAATCCCATCAACAACAACAACATACCAAAAAAAAAAAAGACACTACACGAAATGGAAGTAGAGACGATCGATTACTATCAGAACTGAGGTCGATCTTAAGGACAGTTTATGCTTGGATTGGTACCTTTGCGACGGAGACGAGAGAGCCCAAGGCGATGAAAAGATCGCTGCCCCTGCCGCTGCCGCTGCCGCTGCCGCCTAGGGTTGTTCGCCCGCTCGCCCTTTATGAAGCCCGCGCCATGGTTCGCTGATTCTTTGATCGATCAAATCGGAACCGTCCAATGGCATAGCAAGGAACGTTTAGATTTACGACGGAGTCGGGAAGGCGTTAAAGGTCCTCCGTGTTCCCTCGGCCGCTTATGTGTCGTGGGGCCCGGCTAAGCTACATAAGACGTTGTTTCCTACCCGCCTCGTTCACACCGGAAGGCAAAAGAAGCGGGCCCCGCATGATCAAGATCATTTTGGGGGTGGGCAACGGGTGCCGGGACATAGGCGTAGATAAAAGTTAACTTGTGGAACCCACTTCGTCCAGCTACTACGTGCTCTCAGGGCCAAAGATCGTCATAATGGCTTTATTCACGATATTGTCACTGGCTATATTTTGAGACAAAGAATTTCTTAATATGTATAATATTTGATATACGGGCGAATTTCCGAAAGAATTTTTAAATATTTTTTCGAAATATTTTTTTAAAATAATTATTTTACTCTTATCGATCATCGTCGTCCATCGTGGCTCCGCTCACGACTTACTGTGGCACACTCATCAGCCCTCACTCATCCTTCGTAGTCATTATCTCCCTTCTTTTTTATGGTTGTTTATGCCACGAATTGGTAAGCAATACTAGCCATCCTCTTTCTCTTGTTGCTTATATCTTTGCAGTCAAGTGATCCCACCTAGTTGATCATCCTTTTCCCCTCGCGAGTTAGCAATACCAATCGTTCCCTCTCCTCTCTTGGCAATCTGCGATGTCACTCGAGTGTTAGTGAGCCAAGCGATAAAATACATGCAAAGACACGATGGGTTATAATTATTATTTTTTAATTATGAGAGCAAAATAATCTTTTCAAACAGTGGTGCTCTATATAAGAAACTCAATGTTGTGGGTATTTTTTCAAGAATTCACTATTGAGATATATATATTTATACATATAATTTTTTTTAAAAAATTCACTATTGGTTATCGCCTCCACCTAGCACCATTGTCTTTTTCTTTACGGATTTCATTAGTTTTTGCTAGACCCGCTTTTGCGTCTACAATCACAACCCTCTCCTTTGCCTTCAACCCCTTCCGTTTGTGCTTTTGTCATTGATTGCTTGTATTGTAAGGATAATGAGTATGAGATGTGTAGGAGAGTTCAACGAGTGTCAAAAGGTTCGTAGAGGTAAGGACGGATATGATAAAAACTAATGTGATCCGTAAAAAATAAGGACAGTGCAGGGAGGAGATGGTGGCATGTTTGATGAACACATGAGTAAAATATTATTTTCATGTAAGAAAGAATATATATATATATATATATATATATATATATTATGGTTATCTGAGTTGAACTGAGTCATTGTTTATAGAGCGTTAAACTTGTAAAATTAAGGTAGGGGTATTTGTAACAAATGTTCTTTGGTTCGATCTTTTCAGAGGAATGGATCAATATTGAAGTAAAGTTATGTCCGTGAGAATATACATAGAGGTTCCATTTGTAAGTGACTGAAGATAATTATCCCAAAATTGTCGATGGTAGGGGAGGAACATGCAACGTTTCGGTTGAAGACTCACGCTCAACGCCCGTCGAATCTATTGCTCGCATAGGTTCGTTGTGTCCATCTCCGACCGATTCAGACGATCGATCACTTAGCCACGTATCACCTCACGATGAATACGTGTCCGACGATCAATGAGTGTCACATGTAAGCCACGTGTGATCATCATGGCTGCATAAGAAACGTGAGAGGGTTCCTCTACATTTGTCATATCGGCTTTCACTTTGCATCTCAGCCGTCGCTTGACGTAACGGTCATGCAACATTGTATGATATTTTTCTGAGTACTGCATACGTCACTTGTTGAATGGTTTCTAAAACCCGATTCCTGAAAAGATCCGACACGTAGCCATCCTTGCTTGGCACCGTTTCCTCCGCACACCCTACGTCACCTGTTTTATCCATCGACCACCCGTCGACGACGAGCTCCTCCTCCTCGCGATCATCATGGCCGCTACGGCTCGCCTTCTCCTCTTTCTCGTCGCCTCCTTCCTCGCCTCCTCATCCTCCTTTTCTCGTGTTGCCATCTCCACCACCTCTTCCCCTGCTTCGCCTCGGAATGTTTCGCTGGCTCTCTACTACGAGACCCTCTGCCCTTACTGCTCCAACTTCATCGTCAACCATCTATCCAAAATCTTCCACGACGGCCTCATCTCCATCGTCGACCTCGACCTCATTCCCTATGGCAACGCCCGCCTCGGCTCCAACTCCACCATGTCTTGCCAGGTCGCCTAGCAATTGCTTTAATTCTTCTTCTTAATCCGTCTCTCAGTCGTATCGAAGATACCTTGGCTGTAGATTTTAACCACAGCGGCTTCAATTTGCTTATTTTTCGATCATTAGAGGTTCAGAACCACATTAAATTTCCCAAAATCATTAGTCATCTGATAAATGTGGCGCGTGGGTGCCGTAATGAGGCTTTGCAATCTTTGAGAAAAGAACATAAAATATTTTGTTCTTTATGATGTTGATGCAGCTTAATTACTCATTAGCTAAACTTGTATTACAGGTAGGGCATATCAAACTTGTTTCGCCCAAAGATCACAATCTACTGGTTAAACATATTTCAATCTCTTCTCTATTTGGAAGAGAATCTATGATGTCGGTTTTTCGCATAATGATCCATGCGGATAAGCTTATAGTACACAGTAGGTCAGATGAGCCTTGTTTCTGTTCAAGTATATTTCCATCTCTTCTTGATTTGGGGGGAAATCTATGGTGTTGATTTTGGGTTAATTATTGATACAGGCAATCTATAGTTCATATCAATTTTGATATCTTTTGCTCTTATTAATGAATGGATATATTTCATATTCTCTTGTATGTAGAATAGAGGGGAAACTGAAACAAGCAAGCTAATCGATCTTGTGTTTTGCAGCATGGCCCCAACGAGTGCTTATTGAACACTGTGGAAGCCTGTGCCATCAATGCTTGGCCTGATCTGGTGAAGAATTCTTTTGTTCTCTCTTCATGTATTACTTTTAGACTATGCGTGCATATAATCTCTTTATATCATTTGCTTAGTGCCTGGAAACCTGGGTGGAATCAAGTCGATTGATGGAATAAGTCAGGCAACACTTGCAATACAAATAACTAAAACATAGTTGCGACACAATACTTGGTGTTCCAGAAGATTATTGTAGTAGACATGATGATACCATATTTCCACTCCATTGTTGAGAGTCCAAAGAAGTTACGAGCGAGAAAAAACTGTAATATATTGAAATTTTCACATACAAAATTGCAGCAGAAACTACTCTATTGAAACACCTCCATGAGTTCCCTTATTAAATCGAGTGTTCAGGTATATATAGCTGCTCATCTCTTCTATTTATGGATTGCCTTGTTCATATAACAAATTGAAATTATATGTGATTTATCAACTACTGTTTTTTGGGAGAAAAAAAGGCTTTGTCAAGTACTTATCAGGATGTCTATTTGTTGCACTTGAATATGTTTTTTTGTTAGTTTCCTCGATAGGAACTTTGAAATGCACTAACCAAAATACAATTGAATAACTTTTTTGGCACTGTAATTTGATTCATCTGTTGTTCTTTATCTTTAATGGGTCATTGTTTGAATGGAAGGCTTTATGCTATATCTTTGCTTAACTGGTAATATTCATGGAGCTTTTTGCAGAGCATACATTTTAGTTTAATTTATTGTGTCGAACATCTGGTTTTGGAGCATAAATACACCGAGTGGGAATCCTGCTTCTCAAAACTTGGTCTGGATTCAAATGCTGTTTTAAATTGCTATGATAGCGGACATGGGAAAGAGGTATCTTCCAAATCTTTGCTGTTTTCTATTTTTCTTTTGAGTTTAGGGACAAAGGTGTAAAATCATGGTAAGTAACATGCTCAGTAATGATGCTTTTGGGATGATAAGAAAAAAACTTCTGTTGTTGCCAAACTTTTTTGAGAGTAAAAAAATCTTCTAATTCAGAATGTTTCTGAAAAAAAAAACCTGTGAAATTCCAAGTGTTTGTTATTCCCATTTGAACTCCAGCTTTATGTTTGTTCAAAAAATCTCTAGAAGGCAAATATTTATGATTCTCTTTTTCTTAAAATATCAAAAGTCGAAAAGATTAAAAAGATATGCATGTTTGGGCATGTTCAATCTTGTAACTTTTTTGTATATTCAGAGAGGAGAAAAACAATAGGGTGACAGCATATCCTATCACAAAACATTTGTATGACAAGTTTCTTACATTATTAATTTTCTATAAATTACTTGAAGTAACAGTTGGTATTGCAGCAAAATCTGAAGTTGCAATTAGATGGTTTCCTGTAGGTATAAGGAAGCAATTCAGATGGTATATAGAACGAATAGTGCTAAGTCTGCTCGATGAACATGACATACTTTTTTCTTTACTTGTGGCAGCTTGAATTACAGTATGCAGAGCAAACAGATTCCCTTCAGCCCCCACATAGATATGTACCCTGGGTGGTAGTGGATGGGCAGCCACTGTATGAGGTTAGTTTTAGAATCTATGAATCTTAACACCATCAATCCTAAGTAAACTATTGTGTCATTTCTTTTGAGTCTTCAAGGACATCTTTTTAAGTCTTACCAATAATTTTCTTAATGATTTTATCGTGCTGTTGTGAATGATTTAAGCTATTGTAGGCCTTACATAATGAGGCCCAAATATGGTTCTGTTAAATCCTTTAAGAACTTTCATTTAGATGTAGTTTTGTTTTTATTTTTTATTTTTCCCATCTGTCTAATCCTGAGATGCATTCCCTGATGTTGCATTGCATAGTTATATCACATATGAGATTGCATTAATATTTTTCACTTCTGTAGTCATCGTGACAAATGTTCTGGAGTCAGTTTTTACATATTATAAAGAACTGGTTGTGCACAACTGTTATTATTTGAAATAGTTCTGATGAATTCATGGTTCTTCTTGGATTCTGATGTTGTTGTCTTATCAATAGCAACTTACCATCTAGAATTAAGTAACTCATGTTGATGTTGTCTCTGTAAATCTGGTGTAATGAGCAAAAGTGATATTATTTGTCGAGAAAAAAAAAATTTACTTGTCCTTAGTTACCTTTTCAACAAGATTTTTTTTAGCGATTTTTTAGTGCAAAAGGATGATAGGTTTTCAGATAAAAAAAGAGATCACTTGCTTCAGCATCCAGGTGTCTCATATTTCTGAGGAAGATCTGCACTTGTCATTCTTACACAATCTTCCAATTAAGATTAATTGTTACCAGTTAAATCACTTGAAGTTAAATCTCTTGATCATCATGAATCTGGCTGTGATATGATATTCAAAAGTTATTTTCAATCCAGTGTTAAAGCAAGTTTCTGACATATTACAGGATTATGAAAAATTTGAAGCTTACATCTGCAAAGCATATCATGGTGAGCCTCCAGAGACTTGCTTAGGTTTGCTCCCGAAGAAGGATCACAAGATGAAAGCAGACAATCATGTATCTTATGCTGATGAAATGATCAGCTCCTCCATTGCTGCTGTTCACGGTGACGCAAAGATAGATATGGTAGTCTAGACTTCTGAATGGGCTTCCTACTACTCCAGCAATCACTTAGTTGTCTGTTGAAGCCATCTGCTGGTTATGTGTCGATAAGCCAGCTCTGTTAAATGCTGGACTGGACAATGGTATGTGTACATGCGACATGGACTGGATGATGCTTAGCTATTTGCAATGGTTCTGAATGGCTGCAGCTATTTACTGTACGTGTGTTGTCTTATCGTTCATGCGTGAGTTCTAGTTGTTGATAGCTCCGACACTAAGGTGTGTGCTATTTTGCCACTTCTCTAGTTGGAGATATCGATGTGCATGACCAATTCTTCAGGTAGGATTTAATTGTGATGGTGTTTGTTTTTTTCTGGTTCTTCCTGAGTGATCTTTGTTGGGTTAACGGTCTATATTCAGTTCAAGGTGGACTTTATCAGCCCACAGCTTACCTCCTCTTAACCTAATCCTAATTTATATTTAGGTAGGGTGTGGTGGCTATAAAAAGAGACAGAAAAGGGTAGCAACGAGTGATATGATCCTTGTATCCCAGTTATTCTTTTGTGATTATTGCTAGGGTTTTGGATAAGAGATTGAGATATGTATATTCATTATTATTATAGTGGATTATCTTTAGTTTGTCTTGTGATTTTTACCTTTAAAGGATTTTTATATTTTGATGTTTTATTTTATTGTGATTCCATTTAATTTCGTTGTGTGTTATGGTCTGCTAATATTTGTTCATATACAAAAATTTATTTCTCTTTATATCTCATCAATCTTTTCATGCCATATGATAAAATTAAAATTAAATTATATTCATAATAAATGTTAGAAAATTACTTTGAGTTTTGGTGCCTGCAAATCATATTACATTATTTTTCTGTTCTTTGCATGACATTCAACACTTGCAGGTATCTCAGTCTCTAAAAAATAAAATCTCAGCTGTTGCGTTCGATCTATGTAGACTAAATGTGATCGAATAAATTGATGTTTTTCGTCTATCAGGTTCTAATTGCGAGTGCAAGTCTTGTGCAATTCCTCTGGGTTTGAGATTTAGGTTCAACAAGAGAGAGGAACCTAAATAGTCAATCAAGCTGGCGATCAATCATCTTCGTTTCTCTTCCTCGTCTTTCTTCAAGCTTATATGTCATGCCAACAAGACGAGACTATGTGAATTAAGTGCAAGAATCAAGTGACAATTAAGTATGGCTTGTGTTGGAGACAACTCGCGGTAGCTTTTGCTATACTACAATTAATTCTGCATCCCGTAACGGCCTTCTCTTACATTGCGAGCGTGCGACGGGTCCGAGGAACGAAATGACCGATTTGCCCATCCCACCACCCTCTAGCTTGTGCTCCTCTATAAATTCCCCTCTTCTCTTTTCCTTTCTCCTGTGTGTGGTCGCCGTCGCGTAAGAGAAGGAACAGAGCGTGGTGATCAGAGCGAGGAAGATGTTCTACTCGCACCAGCTCCTGGCGAGGAAGGCTCCTCTCGGCCAGATCTGGTGAGACCCCCCCCTCCCTCTCTTATTCTCTGCCTCCGATTCCTTGGACTACTTCGTTTTATTATTTGCGAAAAGAGGCATCGGCTGATTGGAGCTTTGGCATCAAGGATGGCGGCCACCATGCGCGCCAAGATGAACAGGAGGAAGCTCGATAAGCTTGACATCATCAAAATCTGGTGTGAGCTTCATATGAACTCCTCGTTCATTCAACTTCTCCGCTCCTCTGCTTCTTGATCGACGCTCTTTCTCTGTAACCGCAGTGAGGAGATACTGAATCCATCGGTCCCGATGGCCCTCCGCCTCTCCGGCATTCTCATGGGCAAGTTCCAGCCATCTACTTAATCTGATCCATTGCTTTCTATTTTAGACTCGAATTATCTTTCGTTCCTCGACTACAAACGCTCGATCCATTCGTGGTTTTTGTCAGGCGGCGTGGTGATCGTCTACGAGAGGAAGGTCAAGCTCCTCTATGGTTCGTCCTTTCTAGTCTTGTTACTGCGACGAACTAGGAATTTTTACAAGTTACAGATTTCTCTTGCAACGTTATCTTCTTCGTCTAATTATTTGCTGTAATTTGCAGACGACGTAACGCGATTTCTGGTGATCCTCGAAGTTTCTAGAGCTTTTGTCTCGTGCTCTTCCTCTTCCTCTTCCGAACTCCTTTCCGTTGTGTACGCGAACTTTAATTCGCCGATGATATGACAGGTGGAGATCAATGCGGCGTGGAAGGTGAAAACGGTGTCCGATCCAACCGTCCTTCCCCGCGCAAAAGCCCAGGCCAAGTGCTCTCTCTCTCTCTCTCTCTCTCTCTCTCTCCCCTCCCGTTTCCGTTTAAAGAAAAAAAGACAATAGAAATCATGTGGGAGAGCAGCTGTTAAGAATGACTGGAACCTCACTAACCGTCGAAGACGGTGAGATGATGATCGGATGGCGATGGGTTGTTTGCAGGTTTGAAGCGGTGACGCTGCCCGAGTACGTGGACATGGAACCGGAGCAGCCCATGATGTTCCCCGACGCGTCCATCGCCACTGCCGCATTCCAACGCATGGTCCGACTCTCCTCCTTTTTACAAATTTGCCACATATTCGACGTTCTCCGATTTCATGATACCCATCGATCCTTTGTCCAGTTTGCCCCACACGGACGGTGGGGATGAAGCCTTACCATGATAACAAACTCTTAATATCTTACACGACGGAATTGAGCTAATTTCGTAAATAATGGAGAACAGAGACCTGTTTCTTTCTTGGGAACATGAATCGGCCCATTGTGGTATTTGTTCCCTCGTATATTATTACGGTTGGTGGATCTCGAATTCTTGTCGCGCACAGGTTTTCAAGGTATCCGAATCAACTACACGGACAGGATCTCGGATCACATCGTCGAGGGGGATCCCCCACCCAGTAGAAGTCTAAGCTAATGTTATTTTTGTTTATTTTTTCTTAACTATCGGTGGGCGCAGCGATTGGACGATTTGGAAGAACACTATATTAATATTGACCTCAGAGACGATGACCTCGCCGGCAATGATCACCAAGGTCCCTTTATGTGTCTTTCTCCCCTTACCGTTGGTTCTCATGATTCTGCAGTGGCAATGAAGTATATCTATTTTCCTACTGCAGCGGAGCCTGAAAATATCACGTTATTCGAAACATTTGGATCGGGCGTTGCGGAGACTGATCTTTACAATCATTTTGAGAGGTATTAAAAATTATTTTCATGAAAATACCATTTGTGAAATTTCAGATTGGCATAATGCTGTGACTAATGTTCTACGACATGGTTTGGTCAATGTAGTACTAATTTGCTATGTACTTGTAATCGTACATCTTAATTAATTAATTAATCCGTAATTATAAATTTATCTAAATTATCAGTTAATATTACTTTATTCTGTTCGTATTTTTATTAGAAAAAGCTTCAACTCGCTATAGTAACAAAGAATTATGTAGGTTTGACGTCGGAGATGACGAGACGCACATCAACTTCACTCCTCAAGAAGAACCGCAGTTTGAGGCTACCCTTATACCCTCTCTGCCGCACGAAGATGAAATTAGAACCTTCACTCATTTGCGTAATCTTCTTAAAAGCTTCTTGTAATTTGATGATCCTTAGATTTAAGTGTGTTCTACGAATTGAATTATCTTACTGTCTTCTAGCAGATAGTGCAGTTGAGAACCATCAGACGGAAGAAAAAGAGGAGCAGAGAGCTAACGTTTTGTATTAGTGAATTCGTTTAGCGTCATCTAAACATACGAAAATATTGTTAGGGTAAACGTTGTTTGTTGTATTAACAGGATGAGGACGTGCAGCGCCAGCAGCCGGTAAAAAGAAAGGCGCACAGAAAACCTAGCCATCGGATCATGGACGATAGGCAACTCATGATCCCGGGAAACATCTATCAGCTATGGCTTCAGGACACTTCTGATATAGTGTCCAAAAGAGGAAGAACTGTTATGGTTGGTGTTGCAATAAATTTTCCTCTATACCATTGTCTGCAGCGAGGACTTCATCTTTTCTGTAGCCAACTAACCAGTGCGTTTCTACAGCAATGTTTGCGGTCTGTTAATCCTATTCGGTCTACTAAGATATCCAACCTCATGGACTTGCCACCAGTAGCTCTGATTTCTGGTTTGGAGATGTTTCCAGCTAAAGTACATTACCCTTCCCCCCTTATGGAGTTATGGAGAAAATGTACCGAAGTAAATATTTCACCTTCAGGTAATCGTCTATAAGCTGCTCGCATTCAACATTCAGTCATCAGTACTATGAGCATAAAATAAATAAAAAAGGTTCTTGCATGTAGGAGATAAATCACCCCCAGCACAGCAGCGGGAAGTTACCGAAACTGTAAGCAACATTCTTCTGGCAATTTACTCTCTTGTCTGACTAATTCAATTCGTATCTAAAAAATCGTTTATGGAGGTGAAGCTTCTGGAAGAAGTTCAGGGTGAGATAGGGTCCAACAGTCTGGACGTCTCCATCGAAAAGCTCAGAGCCAACCTCGAAAATCTGGATTTCCAGGGATTTGACGATGCATTTAGCATGGATCATTTTGTCACTCCAGGGAGTTCTGGTGAGTTTGATACTTTCATGTGCAATGCCAGACTCTTTTAGGATTCAGGTGATGAAATATCTCTTCGACAACAGCAGGACAAAGTTCAAAATCCATGCCCAGTTCTGGTTCTGGACATGCCTTTATGCCGTTGGAACCTGAAATACAATTACCTTCTGTAAGGTCAGCAAAATAATTATAGAAAAATAATTTTAGTAAATCTTTCTCGGAAAATTGAAATTCACATACTCTTTTAGTTAGAAATTTCTCATAGTGCGAAAATCCAATTTCTTTTCGTTCTTAATTTCAGGAGGATATGCCACTTTTTTAGTTAAAATGGCCTTACAATATTACGTTACGACTTGACATCTCTGATTCGTTAATCACCGAAATCCTTGTTTCTAACTGTACAGATAGTTGCCATATCTTGGTTAAACGTGGGAACTAGCAATCTTGTGTTGGAATTTTGAGACAGGTCCAAAAGAAAGCAGCATTCATCATCAAAGAGTTTCAGGAACCTTGATCCAGTTGAAGAGGAGTTGCCGCTGCAGCAAGATGTGAGGGGTTCCAAGATCAGGAGACTATCCGAGACAGGTCCAACCCCTGATTTCGGTATGTAATTTCTAAATCCAAATTCTGTAAATTGATCATTAACCTAGGTACATTAGTTCTACCTCCGGCGATCACTATTTAAGATTTCGGACAACACCTGTATTCGGCACTTACGATATCTCATATAGAACTGGAGGAAACAGGACCCACTCAAACCCCAGTTACTCCTCCATCAAATCCTGCTGTTGACAACACTACTCTGTTAATCCGCACGTAAGTAAAGAGCCATATGCTTCGATATTAAAGCCATACTACGTACTGTTTACAGGATTAAGATTGCAATAGCTCAATTTACCTCCACCGGTAACATATTAGTGGCATCGGACATGACGGATTACATGCTAATGAACAGGCATCTCAAGTTGCATTTTGATACGCCAGGAGCCCCACAGTCTGAATCACTGAACCAGCTAGCTTTCGGAATGTATAAGAGAAAAGCTGCTCAACTCTTTTACCAAACGTGTGGTATTTAGTTTTCCTTGCTTACGACTCACAACCTTCCTCCAATTTATAGATTACAATGCTCATATATGTTGCAATGCCTTCCTTTCTCATTTGCAGTTCTTGTCACTTGTGACTTCATCAAGGTCCAACAGCATGAGGCATATGGTGACATATCAATCTCAAGAGGGCCCAAGATGTAACACACCCGATCCTTGTAGCAGAATGGGGCAGCTCATTTCTTGCTAGGAAAGAAAAGGTAAAAATCGAAACTACAAGTCTTCTTTGAAAATCTTTAACTTAGTTTACTTTCACGCATTCAATTGTTTTTGACTTGATAGTAACTGTAATTTGAGCCTTACATCTCAAGTATTTTCAAGACTATAAAATCGCAGAATTACAGCCTGAAAACAAATATTTGGCTTGCTTCAGGGCAATAACCATAGGATGTTAGATTGGTAGACAGGATCTTGATAAATGGTGCTTAGGATTTGCCTTTCCACCTTAACAACCATATACTAGCATAGACAGGCAATGATATAATAGCAGAGACCAAACCTTCCCCCATAGACAAACGCAACGATTCCTCTATTCCCCAACCAGAGTGACCAAGCACTGGTTTCTAAATCCAAATCACCACATACTCCTCGCCAACCTTTAGCAGTCTTTACAGTTGGACCTCAAGAAGTTACAGGCATACACGGGAACCTCGCCGCCCGTCCAACAAACACCCAGCCAAAGTAAAGAAAGCAAGACAGCGGGTGAAGGAACCGACTCCTCTACTTCGTCTTGCACATAGCGAGCTAATTGTCCCTTTTTGAGTTGATGATGGGCATCATAAGATGCTATGATTCGCTCCGTGTAGTTCAAATTTCGAACTGCTCAAGGGCCGGGCCATCACTTGCCAAAACCAAAACCGCCGTTTACGCCTCTGCATCTGGTCCAGGCAGGCACGTCGCATGGTCCTGGTCATCTTGCTAATATTTTTAGGCTTTCCAATGGGAGGGTTTAAACTGGGAAGAAGTAAATCGACATCCCAAACTATTCCCCGCATCACCATATACCGCTCGCCGAACAATAGGCTTATCTGAGCCGTCTCTGTGCTGACCCATAGATGAAAGACTAATAATTTCTCGACATGTTTCTTTCCCACCTCGCCCATCCGTGGCGACGGATGGACGTGTGTGTGACTCATCGCGAGAGAGGGAGATGGCGGGCATATTAGTTCAGAACATTGCTATCTGGAATATTCAACAATGAAGTTTATGATCTGAGAACAAGCACACCATATATGACGAGTCGAGCCGGTTCAACTTTCATAAAGGGCGGCTCTTGGTCTGACCAATGCATTTTCCTTTGACATTAAGTTGGCGTGCATCATATTACTTAAATGCATATGTGATGCAGATCATTTCAACCCTAAACTGTGAAGATTATACTACCATGGGAAGTTTCTAGGGTTGACAAGACCAAATCAAAATTAGAACTTCTCGTGAACATTTATTTGAACTCGTAGCTTAAGTAGTCTCTGATCTGTCAATGGTTTACTACGATGTTTTGTACTTTAATTTGGAACTTTATTGCTTCGTATTAAAACAAAAGAAAAGTTAGCTCGATAACCTTATACCATGATTTTTGCACCTAGAAATCATGATAGGGGTGTTTCCCTGCTAATTCCTCTGGAAGGATCAATGTACGTCACCGTTCATGATCAGATTCTAGCTTGATCATTATCTGAGCCACTTGTATGATCCAAGTCTACCATAATCACACCTTGTTTTAAAAGGGAGTCTCAAATGGAGGGGCCATGTTTAACTTTTAGGAACATCTTGAAAATTTCTGATATGGTAGAACCAGAGGAATGACAACTTATCCAACTTGCACGACATGTTCCTTCTCACCCTATTGCTCTTCCACTAGCACCAGATTCTTGTCTCCATATCTCTGCACTAACTTTTAAAATACAAATAAATGATATATAGACAGGTACAATTAGGAAAAGAATTTTCTTAGGCTAATTGGAAGTATTAAATAAGCAAATGTAAGCAAATAGGTACATTGAACTTAAATGCCCAAATCTTTGACATTGTTAATCTATACGATAGTCATCACAAATCATGACCTTATAAATTACAATTTCTACGTGATATATTAAATCAGTAGCATAGGCAAATAGACTATGTTAGTAATGGTGCATAATTTAATGGTTTACAGAAGACGTTCGATTACAAACCTCCTTCAGTTTTGATTTATTCGCCATAAGAAAATTGTATCATGTTCGGTGAGGGTGCAACTTTGGTATAGACATGAAGCTTTATGTAACCTATGTTACAAACGCAATCTACACCAAGTAGTAGGCTCGATGCCTTTCTGGCCTTTCTTTGTTTTGCTACACCATGGAAGGACAATAGCATTTCTTCAAAATCGATATGGGACAAAAGAGTTGATCGATGTGATGAGTTGCATCTTGGATGTCCCACCAACAGTGTTTAGATCATGATGTTGACGAGGAATTGACATGCAACCAAGAGGAATTGTCTATGTCAACGCATGCATATGCGCGAGCCGGATTATAGTGCCACGTTTCGCGTCTTTACCCTACGAAAATGTCTACAAAGTTTAATATTCGTCTAGCATAAACATCTGAACCCACAAGTACAATAACACACGGCTTTTATGATAGAATATTCATTTGTCCTTACTGAAATTAATGTACTCTTATAAATACCTTATATATATATATATTGTATTTTCTTTTCCACCGAAGACTCCTATGTTCGATTTTCTCTTTTCAATTGATATCTCCATTTGACACCTTTTAATCTTTTTATAACTTTAACAATCATTTTTGTATGAATTGTATAACACAAGGCAAAAGTTATACAAAGAAAACTTAGTGACGACGACAACACGAACTTCACAATGCAAAAAGGAAAAAGAAGGTTGTCTTTTTTAGGAGGAAGAAAGCCCTTGAAAAGGAAACTAATTTGCTCGTTCGCAGGCAGCCATCTGATTGACTCGGACCACCATTCTCCCTTTGTTGATCAATTCCTACCACCTAAAAGAAGGTGGTAGTACATTTGTCGACATTTCCCAATGCTTCCCATCTCCACTACTCTTGAACAATTTGCCGACAGGTGGATCTTGATCGATGAAACACAAGCCTCCTCGCTGACCCCATTCTCCAAGTGGAAGAAGAGTAGCTGATGATGATGGCCTCATCACATCCTATAGAAAAGCAACAGTTAAACAAACGGCGTTGCTTGCACTACAGTTCAGAATGATTGATTCATATGACCGAGAGGGTTCGTGAGAGAGAGAGAGAGAATCCACCAGATCTACACATCTCTCTGCTAAATGCCCAATTTATCAGCCCCACATATTATTCCATTCAGTCTCTTTCGTCGTCAGCTCACCGGGCGAAGCTAATGCATACTTCCAATTTCATCGTGTCATACATGCACGTCATTTGAGATGATAACATTTACAACCTCAAACCAATAGAAGAGGACAACATCATTTCGTTTATACTAGTTTGTTACCATACGTGATTCTTTATAATGCTAATTCTCCGATATGAAGAATCATAGGTTGCCATTGGATGGTATGACGTCGGTGATCAACATCGATCACTTCGTATCATTACATGTCGGTGCTTCGTCAATCGAAAGCGAATATATTCATCCTCCTAAACATGATTGATTGATACAATTCAAACAAGATGATTCAATAATAAAATAGTCGTATATATAAACTCTAAGATCAGGTAGCAGTTTACTGTGCTAAAGTCGTATCTACTTTTACGGGTCATGTCCTCTTTCTTCAAGAACAAGGAAGATTAGAAGGGACACCACCTTCTCATATATGTCAATATTTTTGGCATCGGTTGGTGACGCGTTATATGTGGATCTCATATATATTTTATTTGGTGGCGGTAGAAATTATAATTGAACTAAGGGATGTAGGTAGTTTGTTGGTGGGTGTAGAAGCCCGGTTGTTGAACATCCATCCAATCTTCTATCTCCTTTTCTTCAATTTTGATATACAAACTAATGCACGTATAATTATTTGATTGACACTGATAAAGTCAAACATTTATATTAATGGTAGTCATTTGATTGGATCAATACACATCGGAGACTTTGCTTCTTAATATATGTATATAATGAATACTTTTTCTACATCATGCAAGTCTTTTGTTGATCGTACAGGGGGAAATCCTACCTTGTAAACACCATCGATTTCGATGGTGTATACATGTAGGAAGCCTTCAAAAGAACCACAAATACGGGTCGAATACCTCATAAACCATCGATTTCGATGGTTTGGCCCCACTTAAGAACTCCTCATCATGTGATTCATGTCACCCATCACAGAATGAAGTCCCATTTGTCCTCCTTTCTCGCTGTATTCTGACACACCGGCCGTACATCCGGCAAATGTACGCTAACTCTAACGTGCCTTTTGGCTTTTCAAAAACTTCACATAATTTACAAGTCAACCCATCATTTATTTCCAACAACAAAAAAAAAAAGAAGAGTAACAGAAACAGAGAAAAACAAAAACAAAAACAAAAGCAGGAACATCTCACCTCTCTCCTATCCCCTCCCCGTCTCAACTTCCCTTCTCCTCCATCATTATTACTTTCCGAGATAAAGACGCCTGATCCAATTCCCCTACCCCATTAATACCCAAAGACCGCGTTTTGATCGCCGCAATCGACCAAACGCAGGTCCAAAGATCCGACTGCGCGCTTGCACCATCGCTTCGCGTCGCCCTCCCTCCGGAGTCTGCACCTCGCGTCTCTCTGCTTATGCTTCTTCCGACCCCTTGGTTTCAGCTCCCTCGCCCGGGTTTTTCTCTCCCGAGATTTCTCTTTTCGTGCTGATGACACCGAAAGCGTCGGACTTGGTGACTGGGGAGCGGGGAATTCCCCTGCTCTCCTGGCTGCTGCTTGCGTCGTTGCTGTTCTGGAGACTGCAACTTGGAGCGTCGATCAACGACGACGGTGTGTCCTTCATTTTTCGTTTGGTTTCCCTGTGTTTAGGGTTTGGTTTTTGTTGGAGTGAGAGTGGGATTTGAGGTTTTTTTGGATGTGTGGTAGCGAGGGCGCTCTTGAGCTTTAGAGCGAACATGGAGTTCGATCCGTACGGAGCTTTGGCAGACTGGGAAAAAGCAGAGGAGGTGGATTCGTGCTTTTGGTTTGGCGTTCAGTGCGACGCAGGAAGAGTCGTAGCTCTGTGAGTAATACAGTTTTCCTCAATCATCTACCTGGTTTGTGTGTCACAGTATTCTCTTCTCTTAATGCTAGAAATACAACAATTCTTTGTTCAGATCGAAACAAATTTAATGCTAGAAATACATTATTTTTTTCCCATAATTTCATCATCAATATAAGTTCTGAAAATTCAGCTGATGTTGTTAGAAAAACTTGAAAATTTTTAAAAATCAGTACACGTAAATCTAGAGCCAGTGAAAACTGTCCTGTCAAATCCTTACAGTTATATCTGTCAGCAGTAGAATCTCAAGAAATTGATTACGAATTAATCATCATTTCCTGTTCAACCAGTAGAATGCAGAATGAACATGACTATGACATCCATATAAGTCAATAATAGCAACATATAGTTAGGAAAATATGACCCTTCATCGTGCATATGCTTTTCTATAACGATGCCTTACTATAAAACATGGTGGTCATTAGTATATGATCTATCAACTAGTGGTTGGAGTGGTATAGTGGTCGAGAGGGTAGGCAGCAAGTAGCAGGGAGTGGCATTGGCTGGCAACGATGGCGGCAACTGGTGGTGAGCAGTGGTGCGTGGTAGTGGCAGAGCATGAAAAGTGGTGATGCTACTGAATTTTGGCGCTGGAAAGGGCAGTTATAAGCGACGATGGCAAGAAGTGGAGGGTGATCATGCCGAGTGGTTGTATTGTAAAGGAAGTGTCGATAGAAAAATTTGGAAACACATTTCCAAATGGGGAACAGGCAAAAGCTATTGTTATACGTTTCTTTTCTTTTTCATTCTTGAAATTAATTTTTTGGTAACACATTAGACGGGCCCTAAACCTGTGTTTGAATTCAGGCATAGTTCCCAGTATCAGAAAATAAACTCTGGATGACATTCCCTTCCTGTTACCTGCTCTTATGATAGGAGTGCTCTTCTAATAGGGCACTTTTGTTTTGGGCAGGACTGATTGGCATGAGGGACAGGCCCTTTTATGATAGACTCAAAATAGATGCATTTATATACACAACTCCTTATTTTTATTGTTTTGTTATGCTGCTCTGTTTTTATTATATGCGACTCTTATCTTCCTTGTTATTCCTAACTAATGGAAGAGCATAAAATTGAAAACATCCTCCCATTATATTCCTGGCATAAAGAACAAAACAATGTCACCCTTAGAATTAATTATAATTATTTCAATTTCTCTAATATACATCCTGTTTTCACAGAAATTTGAAAGATCTTTATCTTAAAGGAACGCTTGCACCTGAACTCGGAAGGCTTATTCACTTGAAGTCTCTGTAAGTATTTTTTAAATTAATAACATACACAGCTATTGTTAAAGCCTTAAGTTATGGTATTTTGTAGTTTAAACTGATAGATCAAATCTAGTAGCTCCATGCTCAGCTGGCTGTTCTTTAATGGCCATCAAATTTCAAAAATTCTCGAACATAGGCTTGGTCCAAGATATCTAAATCTTTCACTGCAAGTGATTCTTTGGATCCAGATGGTAATCCTACATGGAGCCACCCAACCAGAGCTGAAGGTCCGATCATGAGTTAAACAATGTAGGGCTGTTGGAACATTATTCTCTTCAATATTGACTTAGACTCATGAATCCTTCTTGGTTTCTGTCCTCTGATTTTACAAAATCTCTTGGTCGAGACCATCCAATAGAATACCCAATAAATTTAATAATAGTTCCTGTTTAAAGATACTTTATTAATTGGGAATATATCTGAAATATTGAACAACCAAATTATGCCATTGACTAAAGAGTTTTGCTTGCCTTCTTTCTTCCTAAAGTTTTCTTGTACTTGTTTACTCCTGCAGTATTTTAAATAATAACTCATTTTACGGAGTCATCCCAGAGGAGTTATCAGCTTTGCAGAATCTGGAGGTCTTAGACTTGGGGCACAACAATCTGACAGGACCACTTCCAACTTTTCTGAGCCAACTTTTATCCTTGAAAATTCTGTGAGTAGAGAGTAGTTTTCGAGTCAAAGCTTTTGCATTCCGATGGTGAGAATGCCGTGTTCATGGTTTCATTTTGCAGCATACTTACAGACAATGGATTTGTCGGTAGCATGTCATCAGTACTTCGTGAACTCAATTTTCTTTCGGAGGTTCAGTTTGATGAACACATGTTATCATCAAACAAGGGATTAATTACAAGGTATTGTCTTATTAAAAATACATAATATAGGTTGAAGTTACTTTTAATAACTTGTGTTTTCTGTGATTGAGTTTTAGGAAATGATTTCCTAGTAAATGATTATCGTGCATCGAACATTGTTCACACTCAACAAAAGATTCTTCTCCTCGGATCATTCTGTTATGTCATCAAGAGTCCAATGTTTGTTCTTGGATCATTTTGTTATGTCTGCATTAGTCATGAGAAACCATTGTCTCGCAATGTCTTCAGGGGTAATGAAAAGTCATAATCTTGTTGATTTTGGTCTCTGATTTAAGCATCGCAATAGCTTGATTTGGATTCATGTGAATCTTTGAGGATCATTTTTTGTGTGATATCATATATTTTTTCTGTACTAAAGATGAAACTTATTAGAAGTTTGAATGTGAGAGATTGTGATTGGAAATCCACTATGTCATGATACATGATACAACTATAGTAAAAAATTTTAATAGTGGAAATGAGCATGTTCTTTCTTGTGCTACCTTTCTTTATATTGTTTTTCTGTTGTAGAAACCTCAAAAATGCAACTATTCGGAGACTTCTGCAACTAGCAAATCATTCGCCAGCAGCAGCACCAGCACCGGCATCATTGCATAATGGCAGGCACCATAAAAGAAACAAGACTAACATCGATATACGTACACGTTCAGCTGGACCATCTTCATCTTCTGTGCCCCCAGAAAACTCACACACATCTTCTAGGTTACCTTTCTTGCACCCAACACATGCACCGGTAGTTTCACCATCACCATCACCATCACCATCACCATCACCATCAGCATCTGCACCATCAATTACCCTCCCATCATCTCCAAGTAGCCATCATGCGCCTGCTCCTGCATCAGTAATCGAACCCCCAACATCAGTACCACATAATCAACATAAATCTGATCTTGCCCCATCCCCTGTCTTCATTCTAATTCCACCCCCCATCATCAGTCCAGCAGCAGCAGCAAACACACACAAAAAACATGCAAGATTGTGGGTATTGTCGTCGATAGCCGGTGCTGTTTCATTTCTACTTGCCATATCTGCAGTGTACCTTCTGTGCTGGCGAGCCAACAAGGTCGTAACTATTAGACCCTGGGCAACAGGCTTAAGTGGCCAATTGCAGAAAGCATTTGTGACA
Organism: Musa acuminata AAA Group; assembly: GCF_036884655.1. Lineage (NCBI taxonomy): Eukaryota > Viridiplantae > Streptophyta > Magnoliopsida > Zingiberales > Musaceae > Musa > Musa acuminata. The sequence continues at coordinate 47,537,903 of NC_088331.1, forward strand.
GGTAGTTCTTTCATACTTTCTGTTTGCTGCTATTTGTGTTTCATTTATATTTTCCCTACCCAAACCCAAAATATTTCTCAAACTTGTAGGCGTACCTGCACTTAAACGGTCCGAACTAGTAGCAGCTTGTGAAGACTTCAGCAATATCATTGGTTCCCTATCAGGATGCATGCTATACAAGGGGACATTATCAAGTGGTGTTGAAATTGCAGTGATTTCAACTGTGGTCAAATCTGCAAAGGATTGGTCAAAGCAATCCGAAACTCAATTTAGGAAAAAGGTGAGCTGCATTCTACTAGCATCTCTCAGTAAAAACATATTGTAGTGCCTATGGCATCCAACTAATGAAAGTTGGCCATGTCTATCAGGTTACAATGCTTTCCAAACTGAACCACAAGAATTTTGTGAACCTGCTTGGGTATTGTGAGGAAAGCGAGCCTTTCAGCAGGATGATGGTGTTTGAATATGCTCCGAATGGGACACTTTTTGAACATCTACATGGTAACATTTTTTTTTGTTGTAAAACCTAACATACACTAGAAAACATATTAGTCGAAGAATAGTTTACTTTTCTTGCTGTAGTTGAAGCTATATAGCACATATCTCCTGATTAGCCATGGCCAGGTTTTCTATAATATCGTCATTTTGTAGTCTCTCATAAAACAATCTTATTGCTATTTTTTGGGATTGCGAGCACTGCTTTCAGGCTTCGGTGTAATTTGCAGTAAAAGAAGCAGAGCATTTGGACTGGCGGACGAGGCTGAGGATTGCCATGGGAATAGCATATTGTCTAGAGCACATGATTCAGCTTAACCCTCCTATCATCCTTGGTAGTCTAGACTCATCTACCATCTGCCTAACAGATGATTATGCTGCTAAGGTATCGGACGTGCAATTCTGGAGTGAATCAAAAGATACTGGATCAGGGTCTGGAAGCTCAAGTCCTTTGTCAGACGCAGAGAGTATTGTGCATAGATTTGGCATACTTCTATTAGAGATATTATCAGGCCGGCTTCCATTCTCAGAGGAGGATGATCTACTTGAGCAGTGGGCTTTGTGCTTTCTAAATGGTGAAAAGCCCTTCAAAGACTTGATCGACCCGACTCTCAAATCCTTCGATGAAGAAACTTGTGATGCACTGTGCAAAGTAATATGCTGCTGCATTCACCTAGAGGCCAAGGAAAGACCAACAATGGCAGAGGTCACAAGGCTAATGAGGGACATCACAGCAATGCCACCCGATGGAGCGACTCCAAAAGTGTCGCCACTGTGGTGGGCTGAGCTCGAGATTATATCTTCGGAAGGGAACTAAAGAATGGAAGTGGTTATGTTGTATTGGCTGTATGTATTGAATGCTTTACCATGACATGGAAATGAGAAATGTACAGGCATGGTGTTGTATTTCCTGCAAAATGTTCGTTTGCTCGGTGTTTGTGAAATGTTCACACTTCTAAAGATTTAAACTGTCTCATCGTTCATTGTGCTTATGGTAATCCTGTTTGATACTGTTGTAATCGTTCATTGTGAAATGTAATCTTTCTTGAGATTACAGAAGTGTAAAATGTTCACACTGTTGTGATCTCCTCGATCGTTCTTCCTAACGATGATAATATCCTCTTTCATCGACCTCCGCTTGCCGCCGATGGACGCCAGCCAAAAGAGCTGATGGAACTTTATTTTGTAACATCATCAAATCCAACACTAAATCGAGAACATATGCCCGTACATTGTTTCTACACGAAGATTCTTCCTAGTGATTTAGATGTATGCAAATAGTTTCCTCGTAAGGAGTCATATGATAGGATTTAATGAAAATTATCTACCGGACTCAATTGGTTTTATCTAAATTGTATCCTTATTTTTTTTACGTTGAGTTAACCTTCTTGAAATCTCTTATAATTCTTTAAAGACCTACAAATGATGAGGAGTTAAAGAAAGTATTTAGCTCATGATCCACAATCAATCATTTCAGTAAGCTTTGAACGATGACACAACAAAGGATCTAAGGTGATTCGTCGTAACCAAAAGATCTCATAAGTGCCCACATAATACTATTGTAGAACACGACAGCAAACCAACTTTAAACACTATCCCAAAGACCCATCTAGTCATGTCTCACTCAGGAAACTCTTAGATGTTATGCTTATTGACACTTCGTACTAATCTGCGAAGCTAGAAAACCCAAAAAATAACTACTTGAATGATCTATTTTCGAGTAATTTTATCTTTGTGCAATGATTGCACATAACCTATGTTTACAAACTTAAAACGATAAAAAAATAAACCAAAATAGGGCTGCCAAGCTTATTAGCTGATACTTTACACTATTCCATCAAGCTTATTAGCCTTTGCACAAGTTGATATTTTACACTATTCTATCGAACTAGAAAATCATCAAAATAGTTACTTGGATAATCTTATCTTTGCACAATGATTATACACAATATACGTTTATAAACCTGAAATGATCATAAAAACCAATCAAAATGAGATTGTCAGCGTACTACAAACCCTCTACATGGTATATAAAATATAAACAAAATTAAAATATATAAATATATATAAATATTACATCAAACATCTTATTTATAACCTTGTACACAATATTATAACATACACTAATGATATATAACCACATAAGATCAAATAACCTCATTCAAATTATGAAGGACCTACAAAGCATACTATCAAATGACTATACAAGCAAACATAAATAAATAATAATGATCGATCCGTCCATTCTAATGCATTGGCCCTCTTTAAAAACCCAATCATTTACTAACTATTTATTCTTATGTTCCATGAAAATAATTCAACTCAACGAACCATCCTTGCAAAAAAGACTAAAGACAAATTCCTAGGCACAGTTGAATACTGTTCCCTAATTCTAACATCTAAGAACCAACCGGATCTACGAAGACGACATGCAAAAGTTTCACCATCAAAAACCAAATCAATTTAGCAGAAACAAAGAGTCAGCAAAGAACACAAAGTACAGTCGTAAAATCTCAGGCAATTTTATGCAGCATAATTCTTGTTTTCTGACCACAAACTAGTGGATCATAAACCAAGTTCAAGCACGACCATCCATCATATTCTATCCCCAAGTGGCACAAACACTGCCGAGAACACGAAACAGATATGACATGAGAACAGAACCTATGGTACACTGCTGAAGACCAAGCGGAAACCTTTTGACCCTGTTAATCTTAAAAAGCGAATGTTTGGCTGCGAAAAATGGATTCAACTCATGAAACTAATACTCGGTAGATCATTCCTTTAGTCCAAGTAGCAGTTTCCTTCAGTTGCTCGTTGTCTGATTGAAAACACTCTCCCAATAAATCCATATGAAAAGTACAATCCTTAAACAGGACCTTCGTGTCTGGGCCAAGGGTGTCTGCAAGATCTCCAATCACCGCTACAGCAGCTTTAGTTACCTCTTCATCCCTGGACAGCCACCAGTAAAAAAAGATATCATGTTTAAATGTCACAAGAAAATATGGATAAAAATTACATCAGTGAGCTACACACCTATTCTTATCCCTGACAACAGCTTCTATGAACTTCAAAAGAGGGCTTGCATAAGGAACCATCACAGCTGCCGTGGAACGTTTGAACCCCTGAAGTATACCAGAGTAAGCCTCGAAAATACCTCGCCTAAGCTGATTACCATATTCTTGCATATCATCATCATTTATATCCAGTTGAGAGCAGAGCTCCGCAGCTCCTTGCAGCATTGGCATCACATACGGGACATACTTCTCAAAATGCTCACCAATTGCGAGAGCAATATCTCCAAAGCATGAAAATATGGGAGGCTTTACAGACCGATGAAGCACAGGATTGGAGAGGTCCTTTAGAAGTTGACTCATGATACCATCACAATAGGGAAGAACCTTGTCATCCAAAGCACGGCAGATGTCACCAACAACACCAACCGAAATTGAGCAGACCTGATATTCCTCAAAGTTCTGCAAGCCCATCTCTAAATACTTATAGAACTCCTGCATGTACGTTGCAAATTCAGGACCTGTGCCATAAGCAAGGGCCCCAATCGCAAGCATTGCTTCCTCATGTACGGTTGAACTGCGGCAAGCAAAAACTTGCAGAAATAAGGTCATCATCTGATCAGCAGATTGAAGGATTATGGACTTCGTCTCATCTGAATTACTCAATTTCTGTAATATCACTTGCAGGACGCCACATAGCAGGGCTTGCACATCACTTTGCTTTTCCCTGTCCTCTGAAGATGCGATTTGGAGCTCCAAAGTCTTGCTTAATCTATTCATGATTTCAACAAGGAGATGGGCAATCATGTTTGAGGTCTCAGGTGTACTGCTACATCGAATTATCTCGTTCAATGTTTCATATGCAGATGAACGAAGCCTGACACTGCTTGTGTCTGTACGATCAGCTGTAGAAAGGAGAGCTGAAACAACATCACCAAGATAAGGTGTGAGCATCGATGAGCTAGAATCTGCATCCTCAAAACCCTGGGCAAGAAAATAAATGGCCCCGCAAACTTTCTCAGCCACATTCGGAGAATCTCTGATACTTACCAATAGCACAGACATGATACGTGGAAGGTTTGTGGTAGTTAAAACAGGATACTCGCTGGTCCCAGAATGCAGGATCTCAAATATCCTACCAAGAGTCCAAGCAGTTGTGTCCTTGACATGACTATTTTGGTCCTTCATTGCGTTCAGCAAGAAGTCGAGTCCAGCTTGAACAAGTGGTGCAAGCTTCTCAGTAGACGGACCTTCAAGAATTGATCCAAATGCAAAAGTAGCTGCCTCCCGGCTTCGCCATTCACCCTTGGTTATATTATTCTCCACAAAGGGCATCACAAGGGGCACAATTGCATCACCAACAGTTCTTGCAACAAGTCCAAGACAGGTCCCACCAGCCATAGACAAATTCCAAACACCATCATCCTGGTCCTGATCTTCCTCTTGCTTTAGCAGTGTTTCTAACATCAATGGTACAAGCAAAGGAAGTGCCTTTTCTACAAAATTAGAATGGAGGGAAGAGCTTCCACCTTCATCTCCCCCAAACTCCTCTTGAATTTGAATCTCTTCATCACAGATGGAACTCCAAAACTCAATGGCTTGAAGAGCAACAGGCTCCTCATCCCCTCTCACAGCATTTGCAGTCAAATCAAAGAGGGTCTGCATGTAAGGCTCTAGGAACTCATAATATGTAGAGGCTATAGAAACAAGACACTCAAATGCTGCTTGTCTGATCTCCAGCTCTTTAGAAAGAGCAGTTTCACATATGACTTTCATGATGAAGTTCCTCTCTACCTCGTTATCAAAGTTAGTCTGAGCAAAATCCAGAGCATTATAGAGTGCCTTCACAGCCGCAAGACGGACTTCAGAACTATGTTCTGCCTGGTTCATGCCCTGCACAACAGCAGTGAGGACAGAATTCACTTGAGCCTGCTCCAAATCCTGAGGAGAAACTTCCTCACAGACATACCCCAGTGCCTCCAGGGTTGCTTGCTTCAAAGGTGCAGGAGCATCTAGCCGAGTCATGTTATTTAGCAGCTGGCCAATAAGCTCCTGCCATTCATGTCGGGGTATCTCGATGGATGCGACCTTAGCAATGACTTGCGAAGAAGTGTGTCGCGCTTCAGACACTGTTGATCCAAGCGTCCGCAACAAGGATTCCTTGATTTGAGCTTTGATGGATGGATCCACACTGACCCATCGCTGAATTAATTCTTCCTTACGAACGGTGTCCTTTGCATCTAGAGAATTCTTAAGAATAATACCAGCAAGTCTTCGAGATTCAGGAGGCTTTTGTTCGCTTGATAGCTCGACGGACAGGGAAACTAAGAAATGGGGAAGACTCTGTTCCTGAAACTGCTTAAGATTTGCTTCAGCGAGAGTTCGTATCTGCCCATCAGGAGATTGGGCAGACAACAGGATCTGGGTTATCTCCATCGCTGTGTTTATGATGCTAGAAAAGGTTACAGAAACCAACATATAGAGGATATTAGCAAATCGAAGAAACTTCATCAACTACCTAAAACACACTACACAGGAGAACCATTACCAGATAAGTACTTGAATAAATCTGACTATCAGAATGCACCCATTAACAATGACAAATTCTGTCAATCTGGCATATGAAATTTCCCATCTAGCATATTCCACAAACCTTACCAGACAAGTTTCTGTGTTTGTCAACAATGATGTGAACTATGACAGATAAAAGCGTAAACACCAAACTCTACATGAAAGTTGAAACTAAATACAATCACGAATCCACACCGAAACGACCAAAACCCAAACCTACATTGATGTATATGCATACATGCATAGCAATATTTACTTCAATAAGCAAAAACAATCTAACCAAAGAACGTAAAAAGAGAAAAAAGAGGAAAGTGAAGCAGACTGCAGTCGTACAAATCACAGTAGGCCTACTGCGTTGTCTGTCGCAGTAGGCCGAAACTCACAAGAAACGAAGAGATTAACTCAAATGTAAATTGAATCTAACAGATCTAAGGGAGCGACAGAGATATCTTAGACCAGGCATCATGGGGCGTTACCCTCTATACTGGTCGGGATGGAGTAAAGATGTGCCGCCTCCCGGGATCGCAGAAAAAGATCAAGATCTGACCGAGATCGCCGCTTCGTTCCCTGCGATTGGGGACGGGGAAGGAAGGAAGCAGTGGGGAGACTTGGAAGAGGGGATGGGGTGGGGGGTTTATGAAGCGGTCACGGGGAGGAAGTGATCCGAAGGGCGGGAGGACGAAACCCTAATTAGTTTTGAAATGCCCTCAGTCGCGTGTGGATCGCTTATTGGGTTCGGATCTAGTTGCTAAATGGGCTGTTCGTGGACTACATTTAAGAGCTCAAACAAAAGCCCTCTAAGGCCTGTTAACGAAGCCCGTAAACCCGATAGACTCGAACCGTAAATCCGACCCGAAGTCTCCGAATTTGATCATCACCGTGTTCCGTAAGCTTAGTTTTAGTTTTGGATCCGATAAGGGATTAAATTCATCTGATGGATGGATCCGATCCGATAACATCCCCTATTTACCGCTGAACTTAATATATATATAGCCTTCAAAAACGTTTCCGTCGTGTTTTCTGGATCTCGTGTGCAAATAAGAAATCTGAAAGTGGGAGATGTGAAAGAAAAAAGCATTTTTTGTTGTTTTCGGTTTAATGTTGTTTTTAATATTCGCAGCAAGTTCCGCAAGAAAATAGTTTTGGTTCCCTTTCGGCTCTCCAAGTGCCAATCCAGTCTCCGGTCCTCCTGTTCTCTGCTTTCTCCTTCGGCTGTAGGCGTGGAGAGAGGCGGCGGTTGGTCTCATCAGCAGCAGATCCGGAGTCCCCGCTATTGTTTCTCCCTAATCTGATTGAAATCGAGGTGCTTTTGCCATCGTCGGGATCCGCCGAGAGGTACACCGCCATCGTTGAGCTATAGATTTGGTAACCGCATTCTCTCGGTTGTTGATCGAGTGCGTAACTTCTTTTATTGGGTTTTCTTGTGTAAAATTAGCCTCCTTGTTACCAAAATGTCTGCGCTCAACGATGGCAGCTCGTCCCCTCGATCTCAGGTTACCCATGAACGGGTCGATCCTCAATTTTGAACACCACAGTATGATCTGTGTTACTAAGCAGGGGATTGGGGTATCCTTCTGGTGTGCAGCATGCCTCTCGTTGTTTCGAGGATCTCCTGGAGTCTATTATTGTGGATGTGGCGTCGGAGTGCCACCGGATAGCGAGACTAGGTCTCGACCGGAACCTGGAAGAAGAGGAGGAGGAGCTGAGGCTCTCCGCGCAGGCCCGGGTAGCTGATCCTGGCAGCAGCGGTGAATCCAATAGCAAGAACGTGGTCGATATCTTCGGGCAGACGCATCCCGCCATCGCCAGCGAGACTTTTAATTGCATGAATTGCGGCAGACCCGTCACGGCCGGACGGTTCGCTCCTCACTTGGAGAAGTGTATGGGCAAGGTGAGTCATGTTCTTGATTTCCCTCATCTTTTCTTAAAATAAAAAAAAAAAGCTCATCTTGCTTGATAAAAATGGCATCTTTGTTGACAAATGCCGTTTTGTTACTGTGTGTTAGTAATTGAAGTTTAGGTTGATCTATACATGTGTTAACATTCGATTCACAATCTTGCAATGAGATGTACGTAATTGGTCTATTCCACTGGTTTCTTGGAAGATTTGAGAGACTATTTCTAACCACTGGTATATTGTATGTGCTTCATTTCAGGGACGAAAGGCTTGCACAAAGGCCACCAGGAGCAGTACAATTGCAAGAAATAGGCATTCTCGTGGGAGTCCTGTAACGGTTTATGCGCCCTATTCCAATGCTACCAACAGCAACAGAGTTCCCAATGGCACCACAGCAGGGGAGGAGTATACGGATTACACGTTTGAGGAGCCCTGATATCTCTTCCCAAGGTTTTTACATTTAACCCTTTTAATATGTTCAATGCCAAGAAGAATTGTCCTTGCTAGTATGCACTTAGTGTTCCCCGTTGCTCTTACGCAATTTCTTCAAGGCTTCTTGAACAGCCTCACATACCAAAGTTAGTTTGAATGTCCTAAAAGAACTTGATTCTCGTCTGCAGGTCTTAATCATATGATTTTAAATGTCCGTGGTACCAATGATAATCTTTCTTTGCTGTTTCTTTTTAGCTGAAAACTAAATCAATTTTCCAAGTAAAGGGAACATACACATAATGTCTTCTCTCGAAGGGATTTTTTTTTCCTCGGACTGTTATTGTCTATTTAGAATTTGTCTTTGATCCGTCCATGAAAAATTACAAGGGTTGCACCAAGAGATATGATGCATAAAGATTAATGTAGCCTGACATTGGCTCTATGATTAACAGGGTGAACTTTAATTCTTAAACGCAGTCTGCAGTCGTATGTGTCATTGAAGTTGTTAAAATAATTATTTGTTTCTTTTCATTTAAAGTTGTTCATAAGGTTGTCTCTTTGTTGCCTAATTGTTTAGGATTCAAGACATGGAAATACATTCTGATTGTAATGGTAAGGTCCCAAGAGCCTGGTGTGCTGGGCTGCCCTTTTCAGTTTAGCTTGTTGTGTATAAGTTATTTGGTCATTAGTCTAATTGAACCATGACATTTTACCATGTGATATTTAGTCATTTTTAATTATGATGTTAAATCAGACATGACAAACTTAATTTAATTTTTATCACAATTTAATTGATGAGCCAAAAACCTTTGAGAAAAAAAGATTCTTGCCGGTGCAATCCTCAATTCGCATTTGTGCACAGACACCAAGAATTAGGTACGTGACAAGGAAGTCACCAAATTGTAAATAATTACTGACCCCTTGGTGATGAAATGCAGGTCTTGTTCTTAGCAAGCAAGTCAGATTGTCATGATTAGATCATTGTTTAACTTTCAGTAGATATATGTGATGTCTAAGCATGGTAATATGGTAGTCTTATCCGAGAAACATGTAGCGGTCATGGAAGTAGAGCACATCACCAAGCTTTAAAATTTCCCAGAATCCACATTGCTCAAATCCATGAGTTATGTTCAAAACTAATCACATATTGACCAGAATTTTCTTATGAACTGCAGGTTTATATATCTTTTGTTCAGTTAGATTAATTTCTTCATGTCCCCGACCAAAGTAGAATACTCGAGTTGAAAAGTTCGGTTACATGATGAGGTCAGAGTCTAGCTTGCTGTTATCTCTGCGGTTTGTATATCATGTTCATTGTCTAGTTATGCTCATCTGTATCTTGTAATCTATTTCACCATGCTTACTGCTTGGATTTTGGTGCCAAATCTCAATTTATTGTTAATTGGTATTAGTGCATATTTCAATTCTCTTTTTCATCGCAGAATCCACTCCAAATCAGGATGACTTGCCTTCAGCCTCCACCTTGTTCTCAAGTTAAAGTTCTGAAGACTACGAGGTATACACTATAGCAGCCAAAATTGGTGCTTGGTCCGTGGTTTAAAATGTGAAGATTTCCATCGACATGAATCTGCGCTACCTGTGTTTCCACTCGGAGCGAATAGCTTGCGGCTAGTATCTACAATTAGAAGGTGGAGTTGGCTAATGTTTGATTTTGAGTTTTTTAAGTCCTACTCTCAGTCGGTGTCCCAACACATGGCACTGTAATTTACAAATCAAGACAGACTGAAGAATTAGTAGACTGATAAATACTGATCGATACACGTTGGTTCATTTGGTATTTTGAACTTTGCTCTGTTGTAGGTTGATTGCATGAACTATTAGACCACGGCAATTGGAAGACTAGTACAATATCGTCACAAAATTGTTGGACAAAGTTCATTGATAAGACTTAGTCTTTACTCCTTCACTAGTGAAACAAGGTTGGTAGATGCATGTTTTTGAAGAATGCTTTGACTCAAAGAAGAAGAAGAAGAAGAAGAAGAAGAAGAAGAAGAAGAAGAAGGAGAGAGAGAGAGAGAGAGAGAGAGAGATGTTGTTGATAATTATTTAAGATAATTAAATATTAGAGGAAAATTTTATTAGCCTGGACACCATGGGAGAAGGAACAACGACTTCTTGGAGCTTCCAAGAAACACAATGGACATTTCAAAAGGTTGGAGAAGATGAAAACGATAGAAAGGCTACGCACAACTAAGAATCCAATTATTCCTGGAGTTGGGAGTAGGCTCTCGATCCACAAACTTGACTTCAAAGCTACAGTAGTTGTTGGTTCCATTCAAGAAGGTAGTTGATCTTCTACGTTAAAGAACCAAAACGGGTAGATGTCTGTCCTTGATGATCCCTTGAGTCAATTAGCATCATCCACAAAGGTGGAGGGAGACCAGAGATGTTACTGAAATATCAGTGGCTGGCGTTGAAGTACTATGATCTGCCCCTGCTCAGCATCCTCTTGAGAGAAGAACCAAAGGAAGAAGAAGGAGGAGAATCTTCTTTGATGGTGTGGGTTGCTGTTGCGGGACCAAGTGATGATGTCTCAGCGCGTACGTCACCCTCGGCTGCTGCAACATTGACCACACACGACTCTTCGTTCGCATTCCTCGGTTCGACTTGCACGGCCGCCTCACACTCCACCACCACCACGGGAACGACCACCGAAACAGCGTCCACCACCTGAGCCGGCTCGCCCATGATCTCCACCGGCGCCCTACAGATAGGGCACGTCGCATGAGACATCAGCCACATGTCGATGCAACCGACGTGAAAGGCATGCTTGCATGCCGGAAGAAGCCTGCCGCTGTCGTCCTCTTCCATGGCGTTCAAGCAAACCACACATTCCAATCCATGCTCGTGCTCCCGGGACTTGTACACGAAGACGGGGAGCGAAGCCACCACCTTGGGATCGACCCCACTAATCGATAGCCTTATCTCGGTCGTGTGACCGGGGAATGTGGCCATGCTTCGGAGATGGAGAGGCTCCCTGAACACTACTCTCCTGACCACCGGCCGCTGCCTCCTGATCAGCCACCGAGCGTAGATGTGGAGAAACAAGACGAAGAAGATGACGATGGATAACAATATTACCGCGGCGAGCATGACCTTGTCATTGTAAGGGTCGTCGCCGGCGTCTCGACTGCGAGTAACCGGTGCGCTGGCCATGGCTGCTCCCACCCGCTCGAGTGGAGTATTCCAAGAATGGCACGACTACATGCTGCAGGAATGGAGGAAGAGCGTGGAGGCTATGGACATGAAGAGGGGATCCTTTATACAGAAGAACGGGACACTAGCTGGGGGTCAGAGGAGTCGTAGATGGCGCATGGAATTGAGGAGAAGGGGGGCCGTGCAAATACTGGCTATTGACTCACGAACGGCGAGAGAGCTCGAGGTTTTGGGAATGAAGAAGAAGAAGAAGAAGGTGGAGAGGGTGTTGGTTGGTTGGATGAGTGGTTTGCTGTCGGGGAAGGCACAGGCGGCCAGGTGGCTTGTGGACATCATTTTGGGGCTGAGGATGGGGACGCGGGTCCGAAGTAAGAGTCTCGTGAAGGCGACGGCAGCATCTTTTTGATTGCTTTCATGGGTCGCCACTCTTTGACTCGGCCAAAACGAGACGAGATCGGCTGCTCTTTCTTCCTCCTTTTTATTTATTTTTAATTTTATTTCTGGAAATGCCGGGAGTGCCGTTGATGTTGGTCGCTCGTCCCATGTGGTTCTTGCGTAGGTTGGTGTGCCATCGCCGCCCAGCCGTCTAAGACATAGGATCACCAGCAGAATTGTCCGTGGTTTTTTTGTTACTGAAGAAGGTAGCTGTCGGTCGGATCCTTAGATTACCAGCAAAATATTGTTAATTCCGGATCAGCTTATTTCAGACTTCCGGGGGATTTCGTGAAACCAAAAAGTTCTCCGCCTTCGCCCGGTTTCGATTTAGAATCCATCTAGAAATCAATTCATGTTAAAAGAACAAAAACGTATGAGCCAAATACGAACTGATACTGGTATTCTAAATGAAAATTAAATCTGCATAAAGATGCCAGTAAATAGTGTGTTTGTTTCGGATGGCATCCGATGGATCACCGTGCTAGCCGCCCCAGCTGGATGGCATGGTCAACCCCGACTATTCTATCTTCGATGACTGCACGATGACATAAAATCGTAAGAGAATAAATAAATAAAAAGTTGAAGTGAGACAAAGCTAGAAAAGATCAAATGCCTAAAACAAATATCAGCAATAAAGCGTTGCACGAAAATAATATATGACATCAAAAGAATATATGACCAATCATGCTCATCCGTATCTCCGGATCTCTTCAGCAAATTCAGTGTCCTCTTTAATCTGCTCGAGAAATGCTACCTGCTATCAGTATGAAATACACAGCCTCGTCGCTAAAGAAGCAGAAAGTACACAGGAGATGTGCAGATTGCTCTGAATGAAGAAATTAGTTATTTTGTTCGGTGATAAATGATACTATAAAAAAGTGATTTGGAGAGGCTTGCTTTCAAGCCAACATCCACTCTGTAAAATCATAATTACTTAAAACAAAAACAAAATGGTAGGACCAGCTACATGCAACCTCCCGGGAAATGAATTAATCCATTAGCTTGTATCTCTTCTCTTGAACACCGATGACGCCCATTTGTATCTCAATTATTGTGTGAAGTGGAACCTGCACGGGTATAAAAAAAAATTTTTAACTAGTCTAAACCTAGTCTGAACTTCAATGCAAAAGTATAACCACGGATGCTTCATGTGTTTCAGAAATTTTAATGAAAACCACTTACTTCAATGTGAGGAATTTCTTTCAATGGTCTGTCAGCAAAATATGAATATAATGCTCTCAACACAGCCTATAAGATAGGAGTATCTGAGAAACCAACACTTTCCAAGTAAAACCATCCATAAGCATAGACAATTAAGCCTTCGTGCAAATTACCTGGTGAGAAATGACGACAACTGGTGCACGTTGCCGTTCAAGCTCAATAATTACGGGTTCCAACCTGAGCATGAAAGATTGTCAATGCACACATTTAACATATGATTATCTGTTGAAAGCACATAGCAAACAAAAAATTTAATCAAATTAGATCAGTAGAGCAAACCTTTGAATGACATCCAAGTATGACTCCCCACGAGGGTATCGATATCTGAGCTTGTCCTTCTTACGTGATCTGAATTTTAACATGGAAGAAGTTACAAGACATTCAAACAAGTGCATAAAAATAAAAAAAGAAGAAGTGATAAGTGAGTCAACTGGTTTTCTTTTAAGTGAAAGGAAACTGTCTCTGAAGGTATCGGTTATAATGAAGAAAGAGGTGAAAAAATGAGTGATGAGTTGGAACTTGATTTCACATATTCTGTGAAGAAAAACTCAATTTCAATAAAAAATGGAAGTCGATTTTGTGGTGTACTAGGACTCTACTCTCTAACTTCAACCATCTAAGGGATTTTTCCACCATCTTACTCCTACTTGGCACTAAAAGAAGGCAGACCAATGCATAAGGCTCCCCCACTGGTAGTCAGTATATGCTTCCCCATGAGCGGAGGGATTGTTTCTTTGATGCTGTCAATGGAACCCAGGCCACAAAGATATAACTTTACTATAATGCAAGGCTCTCCCTCTAATACCTAGCGGTGTTGATTTGTCATATGAAGCACGTCAACACAGGGAGAGCCATCCAAAACCACACTAGAGCTTGATTGCATATGGGGTTCAAATCAAGCCTTCAGATTTCACACTACTTTTTTTTGTGGCCCAAGATCATATCTGACTTCAGTTCATGCAGATTATACTCGGGACATTGAAACTTGTCAGTTCATATGATGCATACTCATATTCCTCAGGCATGTTTTTCTTTATTTCTTCGTAAGTCATTCCATCACATACTCCGGCATTTATCTCTTCAAGGGCACGCCATTGTATCTATAAGTAATAACAATAACATTAAACTGATCACATTTTGAGCAAGTGAGATGAAAAGAACGCACAGTACTTTAAGTTAAAATCCAAGCATCAGAAGATACCTTTGGGAATCCAACAATTGGACTTGCAGTTAATATAGTTCTTTGAAGTGTGCTAGTCCATATCTAAGACATTTGAAGAAAGAAAAGGACTTATATGAATAAGATAGAGCAACAAGCTATGTGACTATTCATCTAAGTACATGGTTCCAAAAGTGGAAATTGTTAGACACATCATAGGAAACATGAAACTAATGGATCCATGACGTCATTCACAGAACAAAAATGAATAACTTTTTAAGAGATGAACAGTTGCTTCTTGCAGAGGAATTTAATGCCTTAGAATTCTAATATGATCTCAAATAAATAATGTTGTATGATCGTATCTTTAATTTCATCTAAAAATTGATGACAGATCATATTAATATATTTTTTACCTGAATAAATTTTATTAGTTTAGCAGGTATTTTACAAATGTCATAAGTTGTCAAATGACTATTTTACCTAATCCTACATCAGTTACCCATATCATCAAAGAAAGAAAAAGAAAGTCAGCTAAAAGACAAGGAAAAAGTTAAAGCTTGATAGAAACCAACAATATCTACGAACAAAGAAGCAATTCAGAAAGTTAAGCAATATAAAGGTTCAGGTAGGAAAAAAATCTAACTATGCTGAATGAGAAAAGAATGTGCACTAAAGTCCACAAATGATTTTCTTACGGAAGCTGTCCTCTCAGACTTCAGTCTCTTCTCAACAAAATTTGCAAGTTTCTTTGAATAAAGTTCACCGGCTTCACTGCTCAAAAGTTGAAACAAATCAAATTCACAGCCCTTTATCTTGAAGAACAAAAGTTTGAAGAAGATCGTGCATAAAGTACATGATCGAATGTCTGAGTGCTACAATATCTACAAACTAGAGTTGATCCTTATGCACATAGCTACAAGCATATAATTTCGTAACTTGTCTCTGGGTCAAATATGAATAACATACAATTATTATAAACAACGTGAGCAGACGATCAAAATAACATTATAAATTTACAATATTTCTTATAATGAATAGAAATGCAAGAACGAACATATGGTTGAGCACTTCTTATCAGAGACACATTATTTAATAGAACTATTACCATATCATGATCATAGGCACTGCAACATGAAAAGTACAACCTTCTAGGCAAAGATTTCTGCACACACCAAGCTCAAGGCTGACCAGAGATAGTTGATATGTACAAAATGTTGTTATTTTTTCATTGTAAATAACGAAATAATAGAAAAGTTCACTTTTCATTAAGATGCAAGAGTTCGTTGACTAATACCACCAGGACGTCTAACACAGAAGATGCTTTATTAAGCATGTAATTTCAAGATTAAAATTCTAAATACAGTAGATTTGGCAATATTAAAAAGCTCAAGAGAGCAAACCTTAAAACTGCATCACCTCCAATTCTTCCTCTAACATTATCTCGACTTTCACCATGCCGTGTAAGGAGAATAGGCCGGGGTGTTAGATGAGTATTCACCTGCAATTTAAGTCTGGATACCGTGACACTCGACAATGGCTTTTCTAAAAAATTGTAACTATTGTTGGTTACTCATGACTTTTAAAAATATTAAAAAATGGTTTAAGTTTGGTATATGGGTGGTTTAGGCATACTCCTGTACTTAATTCTATGACATTGTCAACTTATACAAAACACAAAATAATGAACATAACTTCAACATTTTGGGTGGGTCATTCCCTTCCTCCTCTCACATATAGATAGAGAATACATATTGTCAGCGGCAGACAGTTTTGTACATTGCTATAACCATAATATTAACAAAGAGCAGATGATGTTTGAACCATCAATTCTATGGAAAAAAGAATGAACAAATTGTGTATGATACAATTTAGATATTCGCATATGTACCAGGAAGAAGACAATTCGGCCAGGAAGATAACCACTGATGTTGTTAACCTGAATAAAAGATTCAAGTCATCAGGGAATGATGGTCAACTAAAAATTTAAAAAATATAATTAAATTTCAATTGAAAATAAAAACCTTAGTACATTACATCAAAGTTGAGCGATAATGAAAACATTATTAGAAACGCATAAAAGTCATTCACCCAAGATGTACTGTCTGTGAGGCTTACAACTTTTTGGTATACAACATTACCCAAACCAAGTATACTCTGATGGAGCTTGTTAAATACTAATCAATTTAGGTAAAAATACAGCTATAAGTTACAGTGTCTCTTGCTAATGCCGACAATCTAAAATGGCTAAGATTTTGTCCTTCGCATGGGCTATTGCCAATGGTCTTTGGAAAGAGCATTATTTTCCCTTGCAATTTTATGATGGATGGTGAGCAATTTAGTCATTTTAAGGTAAAATAGAATTTTAAATATGCCAAGCAATATCATTAATGTGGGTGACCATGCCGAGGCAGGTACCATCAGAGCTGGCACCTTGCGACTGATGGATCTGTTTGTTCGAAGCAATGACAACCACATGCTTTGAAGCCTAATGTTCACTGGCATAATATGTTGTGATAAACCAATCCTTAAACCGAAAAAAAGGGTGTAACTCAGGTAAAGGGAAATATATCTAAGCAACACAAAATGATAACAAAAATAAGAGAAAGGAGAACTATATATAACTCACTTGTATCTGCCCACCTTGTCCACTGACCATGTCAATCATTTTGATATAAGAACCCTCTTCCACTGGTTCATATGCCTATAAACGAGTATATATCATCCATTTTGGATTTAACGAGCATATGAACAAAAAGATGCTACCTGCTAAATGTAGGTAGAACAAAGGGTATTTGCTTGGGAACCTTTTCATAATTGGCTAAGCGTTCTTTAAAGTCTAGCATTCCAGCTTGAAAATCTGGTCTGCAGAGTAATAACGGAACCCATTTAACCTGAGGCATATGGACATAAATCTACCTAAAAAAAAATGTAAAACACTCACTCTTCTGCATAATCAGGGCTTTGTTGAATTTTCAGCCGTATATTTCTTTCTATTATATGTTCATCATTGCAAATTGTTTCCAAAAATATGATCTGCAACACAGATTTGAGCAATCAAATAAAAATCAATTTAATATATTTTATTAGAAGACAGAAAAAGTAATATAAAGTACAAAGCTTGTGGAGGATATATATATATATTCTCTTCGTTTTAAAAACCACATATGATTGGTGAAATGAAAGGATCAAGAATTGTCGAAATGGTGAAAAAAGCCTTCTGGTTATAAGTTCCAATAGAATATATTCACCCTGTCATTAGTGAAAATGAAAAATAAAAAAGAAAACTACATAGAAATGAAAGAACAAACACATTATTTGCATTGAGAAACAGGTCAACAACAATAATTTAACTGCATTGGCTTCTGTATAAGCTCTAATCACCAGGATGAAAAAAATTCTCAATTGGGAACCAGGCAAACCTTGTTGATGCCATTATCAATCATCATATATAGTACTGGCATGTTAATGCAAGGGGCATGGAAAATAAAAATTGAAGTTGGAATAATCTGTACATACAAATGAGATAATCAAAAAATCAGTATTTACCTTGAAAATGGTAGATTGAGAATTAATTATACACGATGATGGAAGATAGATTTATGAACTGCAGGGCCCATGATGGCAACAAGCTAGTTGATATACACCATCCTTGTTTATGATGTTACAATGACATACATGCCGGATATATTATGAATTCTTTCTAAGAGCTGAGGTCCTTCACAGTTCACATTTAAAGATTTCAAAGCAATGCCTAAAATCTACCAAGATTTAAATCATGTCAACTATACAACTATCACTTTTAAGATACCTAGCATTTGACAAGCAACTTAAATTAGGATATAAGAGAAATAAACTGATTTTTAAGTTGAACATAAGAATATCACCAGAAATGCCAAATGCACATGCTAAAAGTTCTAAGATAAGGCCAGATTTAATTCTTGTGAATATCCAATGAGAACTTCAATCTTTGTAGCTCAAGGTTCTTCCTTGGCAAGAGCAAATTTTGACCCCTAGAAGCAGAGGTCAAATATGAAAACTCAAGAGGGCAGAAGTAATGATGACAGCAAGAGTAGCAGACAAACAGTACCTTACATTTTCCTTCAGCCATTTTCATGAGCATATTTCTTCGTTTTCTGGTGCTATTTGTGGCATCAAAAATACCAACCTATGGTACAACCAGAAACATAAGAGCCAATTATCCCACTGCCACTTTATCACTATAACAAGTAACACTATACCTGACCTCCTTCCTGCATCCAGGCTATCATATCCTCCATGGCTAAAGCAGCAACCTAGAGACATTGAATAACAGGAAGGTACACAGGCAAAGTAAGTCATGTAGTTGAAGTTATTTGCTTCAGCAAAAAGTTCGATAAAGTTAGGGGAGATTTCTCTACAACCGGTATATACACTCAAGCTTGTCGAATCAAAAGTGCAACTAAAAGGCTATATACAGCAATAAGATAATTTAATTATTGGTACACCAATCTTAAATTTTTAGCTGAAATATTTGAAAGCAAAACCACAAGCATATGGGACAACATTTGAATAAGTTCAGTACTGTTGTAACCAGATAGTGAAAATTAAACAAGCAGCAGCTTGGATCGCTTGTTGCTAACCTCATTGCGAGCCTCCAAACCTTCGGGATTGTCCCCACGAAAAAAATCAGCAGACTGCATAATGAATCGTTCAAATTTATAAAGCATCACGGAGAAAAAGAATATGAACAAATTTTGAGAGGAAAAATGGTACTAAATGACAAACCTGAAAATCAGATCAGAGAATTAAATCGAATTTAAACTTCAGGGAAAAACTATTATCGATATTAGTTGAACATAGAAATAAATTTTATCGGGCATATTAACATCTTTCAAATAAATACCCATGGTGGATCATGTAGCACAAGTCAAGTTCCACCTAATTGAATAGTACCACGCAAGCAGATCTGAAAATAACATCAAGAATGACAAGAAAATCATCATCACGCTACAATGAAATTCAACTAAGTAAATCATCACCATGTTAGTATTTTAATTTACTCAATTTTGGTGAACAGGATCACAAGTTTTCCCTTTAATATAAGAAATCATGTCATATCACATAACACAGGCCGAAACTTGATGACCTGTAACCTATATCAATATTGAGTCATGCATGTCTACGACCATGCATAGATAAAGACTCGCAAGACTATTAACAAATAGGAGAAAGATAAACTCTTTTCTGCTGCTGCTTGATCACCCAAAACAGTGGTTTACTTCAAATCTGAGTATACCAGCAGTAAGCACAATGGATGTAACTTATCCAATTAAAATTTTCTGATACAGATTGGCAAGACTATCAATGAATTTCAGAATAAAAAATGAAAAATATCAACCAATTTTAGGAGCATGGAAACAGGAATGTCGTTTTGCTAGACCCCTGTTTCTGGTGGTCTGGTCTGCCCATATAGAAAAAAGGCATTTGCTTGTGTGCCTCTGCCCTAATCACATCTCGCATTCATGCAGGACCAGTGCGAAATCCTATAGAGCACGCCATCGTCACCTACCAGGTACGTCTTCTCTTCCACTTCCTCTTATACCTCCTTCCTCTTCTTCCTTCTCGTTCCTCTTCCTCCACTACCTCCTCTCCTTCTTACTCTTTCTCATTCCTCCTCTTCCTTCACTACCTACCAGGTACAGCACTCATGCAGGACCCATTGATAAAAAGTTTGATAAAATAATAGTTCTACTGAAAAGACATAATGTTAATTGTGAAATATAAGATTTCTAATTTAAAAGTTATATGGTTATATATATATATATATATATATATATATATATATATATAAGCTCTTTTTTCTAAGCCCAATCAAAACAAAGGCAACCAAGACCAAGAAGCAAATCACCAAATTATTTGGCCAGGGAAGAAAGATAAAACTTAAGCATAAATACCTAGTCAACTTCACTATTGGAAAATATTATATCCATAACTGAAACAGCAGCAACACCTTAGTTATCAAATGCATGTTTATAATTGTTCCGCAAGATAAAGCTACCAAATATATACTGGAAGGAAAGGCAGATCCAAATGCAATAAACATGGCAAATAATTTTATATGAGCCTTGTATTATGTGAAAAATGCCTTGATAAACATTTAAAAGTAGACCACCACTCATTTACTGTACCTGATTTGTTCCAAGCTTAAGGCGGCGATACTGTTAGCCAAGTAACACAACACAAGCAGTTAGTATTATAAACTGGATCAACAATAAATTTAATTGGCTTTGTGAACAGGCAGTATGTAAAAAGTTACAGTCTTCACCTTTCCAACATTGAAATGCTTGGTTTCATGACCTAACCATCGCAGGTATCTAGTGAGTTTGGCTGCAGTGAAGGTTTTTCCCCGGGCTGGCAGACCAACCTGTAGCATCACAACATAACAAATAGAACAAAGTATTGGCAATAGCAATTAAAGAAAAAATATTAACCGTATATGAATGGTGAAAGCTGAAAGAGGTGCTGCATATAACCATAAGTTATAGGATAAATAGCTTTAACTAAATTAAACTGGTGGCTCCATGTCATTGAATAGTTTCAATAAAATGTAAACAAGGATGTGATGGCTTGAGTTTTATATATTCGTTTTGTGCGTTTGTCAATATTCAGTCACCTAAATGATATTGTATACCGTGAATATGGAGAATACATGAAACAGCATACACTGTTTAAGCAAATACTTCCACAGTAAAAGAAAATAAGTTTCATTTTATATGTCATTACCAACACAATGGCCAACCTACTATCCTCCTTTGGTCCAAGCATCTGATCAGCAACAGCTGCGGCTGCAACTGCTCCAGCTGCGGCTGGCATGCCCTTCTACCAATTAATAAAAAAGATATGTAAAAACATCAGATGTGTAGTAAAATAAGCAGCAGTGTCTTCTGGACTAGAGGAAAAACAAATTTTAACATGTCTATATTCTGTACAGAACTGTTTGATCGAATAGTTAAAAGAAATTCATGAAAAACAATTAAAGAGTTTTTCTACTGCTTAATTAAAGCATCACAATAAAAGAACTCTGAGATTCATTCCCACAAGACATTATCCTGGTGGTCTGTGGTTCAACTTTCCAAACAATGTGCTTGGGCACCCCCCGTGCACAGGGCAGCATCATTAAAATTCACATCTTGCTGTTTGTTTGTGTGTTTGTTGATAGTGTAACAAATTCTTACTGTAGGACAGCACGTAGCCATTGGACTACTTTGATAGATAAACAGCAAATTAAGTTGTCCGCAATCAAGAAAAGAAAGAAAAAGAAATAATAAATGGACACTATAATTACAGTAAAGGCACTCACCTAGAGTAGGCTTTTACAGATCAAAATGAAAAATGAGCTAAAGGGAACAAATGGATGAACTAATCGTAAACAGAACTGTTAGGTACAACCAATAGAATCATGCAGGAAACTGACAGTTGATATTTTTTTCAAATGACCAGTCAACAAGAAGATTCTGTCTGCTTGAACAAACCTTTGTTTCAGAGTCCAACTTGAGATCAAATGTGAATGCACCTGCACTAGCTGATTTAACAAGTCTAGGGGAGCCAACACCCCTATCGACAAAGAGTCCTTTTTGACCATCTTGCTTTGGCAATGGTGAAAATGTGCCAACTGACTTCGACTCAACCATACCAGGAGCTGGAGGACATTTGGGATGATCTGAGTCTGGATCCAAGACTGTAGTATCCAGATCCTGAGCAAGCATACAGGAGAATGATAGTTGTTACCAGCAATAAGGTGAAAGTACATGTCGACGTCAAGCATATTATCAAGCAGAATATCTATGTAACGGAGGCAATTAAAAGCTTGCAAATGAGAAAAAGGTTGACGTAAGAGGAAAACAAAATTTGATCAAGATCATCAAAATATCAAAAAAACAAGTAATAATAACTGGACAGTGCATCATAAATAAATTAAACAATATTTTTGCACTTGACCTATGACAAGAAAGCCAATGGAAGCAATAATGTGCAATTATAAATACAGGCTATAAATTTATTTAAGCTGTTTAGGTTTCTGATGCAAGACCTCAGAACTACAAGAAGAGTTGCAAGCAAGTACCTTACAGCTAATAGAATAGTCAAGTGAAAAGACACCAGCTTTACTTGAGCCATATGAACTACCACTTAGGGCATCATTCTTAGAGAAAATTCCAGCAGTAGGCAATGATCTTGGTGTCTCCGTCAAATTAGCTGCATAAACAACACCAGCACTAGCAGATGGTGCTGGAACAACATAATGTTCTAAATCAAGCTCCAAAGGAGATGCTGGCCCAATCTGCTGGGAAAGATGACAAATATGAAAATTGCAGCAATGAAAAAACATTCACAATCAGCATATAGCAGAAATTAGACAAGGTTGAAAATAACAGGGTTAGACTCTATTTAAGGTTCGAGAGACCCAAATGCAGTGTCCATACAGAAATGACTATAATCACTACTAAGCAGGACGAATTGTAAGTCTTACAATTTCTAGTTTTCCACTCGGCAATTGCTTTTTCTCCCTATAAAAGATATCACATTGTAAACGATATTATCATAAACATCCAAGCCCTTTGCCAGTGCATTGTTTCGTTGAATAGCAAGGTCACAAGTCAAAACCAGTCTCCATGAAGATCATTCACAAAAAATATTCTGTCAACAAAAGGTGCCTAGAAACTCAGCTCATGCCTAGCGGTCATAATAGGTACATGTCCAGAAGCCTTCCATCTATAAGACTTCTTATTTCTTATTCATTCATCATCTACAATTTACATACATTTTGCTTATTGTTCTACTAGGTATCCCAGTTCTACCCTCATCACTTTTCTGCTTTACAAACTGAGAAACTCGCCATACTACATATAATCAAATAAAGTTGTTGTGAAGCTGCAGAAAGCAACTTTCATACAAGCAAGTTCTAATGTTTTCTTTTGAGTGAATTACATTCTACATACCCAATGAATGTCTTGACAACCTTTTAGCTGAAGAGACTTACCGTTCTACTGCATAATCCTACAAATATGATGTTCTAAAAAGATAAGCAAAAGGCATCAATCTCGACCCTGCAAGTTCCAGGAGTACCTCCAAACCCGTATTTGGCGCCACATTAATACTGACATCCGGAATCCCTCGCACCCTTGACGGCTGGAGATTCTCCTGATAGGCCCGCCAACTGGCGGCAAGATCAAACGGGGACACAATGTCGGCCTTGATGAACACCTTATACTCAAGAACCTCTTCGTCCCCACCTATCTTGAACAGCGCCGACCTGGCGTCGCCCTCCTCCAGCGTCCCTCCCGTAAGCAGCCGGCTCGGCCCCTCCTCCACCACGCACGGCGCGTTACTGTACTTGGGCTTCAACAAGAACTTGAAGTCCAGCGTCTCTAAACAACAAGAAAAAGCCCACGCGACAAAACAAACGCAATAAGAAAACATGATCGCGGAGGCAATCGGATCCAAAAATCGAGGGGGAGGCTCGCTCATACCGTGATCGGGTGACACGACGAAGCTGAGCTCCCACATCGAAGCAGACTCGCGCGCCATCGAGAGCTGAGGGGTCAATCCAACGTCAAGATGCGTCAGAATTGATCGAGAAAGAGAGGAGGGGGATCAATGATCTTACGGCTTTGGAGAAGTCCCAAGATCCTGTGATGGGAACGGAGCCGTAGACGTGGGGGATGAGGTCGCGTCGGATCTTGAAGTTCTCCATCTTGAGGGAGACGTAGAGCTGGCCCTCGCGGCCGCCATGGCAGCTGCCGGAATTCTTCGATGCGCTCGTACCCATCGCAGGAACGCCTTCGGCTCGGGGGAGGGAGAGATAGGGCGGCGAAGGGTTTGGGTGGAGGAGATTAGGATATAGGAGGAGAGGAGCGGGCGCGACGGACGAAAAGAAGTGGAGAAGCGGCAGGGGGGAGATCGTGAACCAGACGGCGTTGTCATCTACTGGATCGGTTGAGTCGGGCCCACCGAAGGGAACGGGAGAAGCGTGAGCGCCATTTGGGCGTCGCACTGGGCGCGTGCCTAGATATTATTTATCTGCGAGTGAGCAATCTAGTCAGAGCCACCTGCGAACGCATTTAATTTTGAACGGTAGATATGAGAAGCACATGCAGATCCCACGGCTCCTATGAGACATAGATAAAGAAGGAAACCGCGCAAGAAGGCAGGTGGCCAGCGGTCCGACGTGTTAGGTCGCATGCGCTTGTGACATAAACCAGCGCAAGAGGACAGTTGTAATAACAATGTCTAGTCACCGGTCCTTTTTTTTTTATTTAGTACGATATTAGCAGCCCTACGACAAATAATTTTGTGAATTTTGTATTTACTTTTAATACTTAACTTAGTTTAATAGGTGAAGTGTTAATAGAATGTCAAAAATAGTAATATTGTAAAAAAAAAAAAAAGAGCACACCTAAGAATATATTTTATAATTCCACTTTTGGAATCATGTTGTTAGTAAAATCCTAGGAATCATGTGATATGTGATCGAAATACTAAGAACTTGTAATTGAGGAGGTGTTAGTCACGACATACCATGGTGTCGATCAAGATGCACAAAGTATCGATAAAGTATCAGTTACATGATAACGAGGTATCGACTATATCATTTTTTTATCAAATTTAATTTTTAAAATCTTAAATTATTTTAAATTTTAATATAATCCTTAATATATTTATTTTTAAAATAATCAATAATCATAATTAGAAGTTATTAATTATAATTTATTAGATGAATTATAAAGGAAGTATGTTCTAAATATCTAGAGGGATATAATTGTTTCCAAACTTTTATATATATATATATATATAATAGGAAAGAGAATTAAAAATAAAATACATAAAAATGACTCATCATGACCAATATTTTATCAATAATAATGGGGATATATATTCTAGAATTTATCAAATATTATAATATTAAAAAAGTTATAGTCAAATTTTTTTCATTAAGGAATCAACTAATGACTTGTTAGTAAACCTGAATCAGTCTTTATATACTAGAATGCACTAATTGTATATCGTAATGAAGTCTAAATATTATTAATAATTATTATAAAATTGAGTTTATTGTATTTTTCTAATTAAAATTATCAAATTTGAATTGGGATAATATTTGATCAAAATTTGAGTTTGAACAAAACAAAAAAAAAGGAATACATGTGATAGTACACAGCACATATAGGGAGGAAGAGAGGAAGATCACTCGGTGGCTGGTGCTTTAGAAGCCCAGCAGATAAAGAGATGGGCGTCGATGTCTATCCCCCTCATGATTCATGCATAGTGATAAGCTCTATAAATAAACTCAGTTACATCAACGTGTCCGGAGAATTACGGTACAGTGTGGGATGCCCCTCTGTGCTATATCACCTGATTCGGAGCAGTCGCAATGCCGAAATAGAACCACATGGTGTAAATACTTCAATCTTGTGTCAGAAGATGGTGTGGAATGCTTCGATCTTGTCTTACAGCCGTTCTGAACATTTTCGATCATTAACGTAGTTGTTTTCCCTGGTTGAAGACAACCGAGTCCCTGCCGTTCATCTGAAGTGTCGTTTAATTGGCTTCCTTGTTCCGCAATGCATGCATGCATGCATGGGATACATCTGTCATCAACCTATCTTCCAGGTTCGTTTGCTGTCAATACCTAACAACCTTCTTCTTCCTCCGCATCTGTGCCTCGTGCTCCGCTCACCGAACCCCTTCTCCCGTGAGAGAGAGAGAGAGAAAGTACTTATACTGTAAAAGATGAACGATTACGAGGAAGAAAAAAAGCTGAAGCCTTCGTAACTTTGCTGTCGAGGGGGTGTGCGTGCGGAGCACGCAGCGCGGGCTGCGATCTACTGATGAAGCTGGGGATGTCGGAAGGTTCAACGGGTGACGTTGTTTTTGGAAATCATGATTTCCTTCCTAGGAGACATGGACTGCATGAACACGCAAGAGCAAGTGTCTTCTTTCCCCGAGTGTGCTCATCGGAATCAAATCCGACTCGGAGTTGACAGACTTAGAAGTTCGTGTAACATGCGAACTATCGTCACCGGGTGAACAATCAAATCTGGCTCGAAGTTGACATGTTTAGGAATTCTTCTAATCTTCACCAGACGAACCTGAAGAAGTCTGAGACGATTGATGAGCCAAAGATACATACAGGTCAAAGGATATGAATCTCGTGCCTCTGCCGTTTCATCTCGTTGGCCTTTGCCTAATCTGAAACTTTCCATGAAGTACGCGAGTGGACTTATGCATATTTGTGGTTCAAATCTTTGGAGATGGTTTCAAGTCGACAGAAATCTTTCGTGGAGCACATGAGAACATGTAATGGAGGAAATTGCAGCACGTATGAGCTGCATGCGTTTCATGTTGCAGGAACACTGAAATCAACGTCACCACGTCAGAGTAAACCGTGTGCTTATTATATACGTATCTCGTTTACGGGATTGCCAGTTTGACTTGTGGGCTCGACCTCTGCCGACCAAATTCTGTCATGTGAGAATCATCGATCAAATTAAATGTTTAACATATGTAATTATAATTCCTCTAACTCATGCCATCAACAGTGTCCATCGGCGTCAGCTCGTGTTCAACAACGTAACATATTAAATGCAATGTATCATGCCATTTAATTATATGCCAACCCCACCAGCATTCTGCTGACCTTTTCCAGTGGATCTCCATGCCAGGAAATGCCACTGTGCGCCATAATACCATTTTCGCATTCAGAGGGGACCGTGGTTTCCAACCATGGGAATATCTTCGCGTTCTCCTCACACCGCGCATCCTAAGGAAGCGGTAACCTTTGCGAACGTAGCCGAAAGGGACGGAGAAGCTTTCGAGTAAGGCGGGAAGGTAACGACACTGCGGAGCAATCAATTCGGGCCGCAATCGGACGGCCGAGATAATTAAAGATTGACGCCAAAGTCCAACGATTGACACCAAAGTCGCCTCTGGTTTTGCCCCCACGGAATCGCCCACAAAATATAAAGACGATCTAACAATTAAAGATATTTAAGAAAACTGTTTTTTTTTTTTCTGTCGTATAAATAGTCGTCGGTCCTCAAGAAGAAGACACGTCAAAGAAGAAGTAAAGCAGCGTAGGAAAGAGAGATCTTTTCGGCTCTCCCACTCTTTCTCGATCTCGTTAGCAATGGAAACCAAGATCGGGTCGGTGGATGCGGCGGTGGAGGTCAAGGCGAACGGCGTCGTCGGCAGCCCTCCGGCGGGGCACTGCTACCCCATCGCTCCAGCGGTTCAGGCTTCGGCGCCGGAGAAGACCCTGGGCAGCCACCTGGCGCGGCGCCTCGTCCAGGTGGGCGCTCACGACGTGTTCTCCATCCCCGGGGACTTCAACCTCACCCTCCTCGACCACCTCATCGCCGAGCCCGGCCTCCGCCTCATCGGATGCTGCAACGAGCTCAACGCCGGGTACGCCGCCGATGGCTACGCCCGCGCCCGCGGTGTCGGCGCTTGCGTCGTCACCTTCACCGTGGGAGGCCTCAGCGTGCTCAACGCCATCGCGGGGGCCTATAGCGAGAACCTCCCCGTCATCTGCATCGTCGGCGGCCCCAACTCCAACGACTTCGGGACGAACCGGATCCTCCATCACACCATCGGCCTTCCGGACTTCTCGCAGGAGCTCCGCTGCTTCCAGACCGTCACTTGCTACCAGGTAATGAACATTTACTCTCATCTCTCCGCGAAGAACAGAGGAAAAAGGCGAAAAAAAAAATTAAAACTCCGATCTTCGGCTTCTTTTTGAGTGTAAAGTTTGAATCTTGTGGCTCTTCCGATATATTTGGAGGACAGGCGGTGGTGAACAACCTCGAGGGCGCTCACGAGCAAATCGACACCGCCATCTCCACCGCGCTCAAGGAGAGCAAGCCCGTTTACATCAGCATCAGCTGCAACCTCCCCGCCATCCCTCACCCCACCTTCAGCCACGAGCCCGTCCCCTTCTTCCTCTCCCCCAAGTAAGCATCCTCGTTACAGCTTTCTCCTCTCTTTTCCAGATTACGATCCGCCAATCGATTGATTTCGATTCCGTTCTTCGAACTGTCAGATTGAGCAACCAGCGGGGTTTGGAGGCCGCTGTCGAGGCGACGATGGAGTTCTTGAACAAGGCGGTGAAGCCGGTGATTGTGGGAGGGCCCAACATCCGTGTGGCCAAGGCGGGAGAGGCATTCGTGGAGCTCGCCGACGCCTGCGGCTACCCCATCGCCGTGATGCCCTCCGCAAAGGGGCTCGTCCCGGAGTACCACCCCCGGTTCATCGGCACCTACTGGGGCGCTGTGAGCACGGCCTTCTGCTCCGAGATCGTGGAGTCCGCTGACGCCTACGTCTTCGTCGGCCCCATCTTCAACGACTACAGCTCCGTCGGCTACTCCCTCCTCCTCAAGAAGGAGAAGGCCATCATCGTGCAGCCGGAGCGCGTGGTGGTAGCCAACGGTCCGACCTTCGGCTGCATCCTCATGAAGGACTTCCTCCGGGCGCTCGCCAAGCGACTGAATAAGAACACCACCGCGTACGAGAACTACCGCCGCATATTCGTGCCAGACGGCCAGCCTCTGGAATGCAAGCCCAAAGAGCCGCTGCGGGTGAACGTGCTCTTCAAGCACGTCCAGAAGATGTTGTCGGGCGGCAGCGCCGTCATCGCCGAGACCGGCGACTCGTGGTTCAACTGCCAGAAACTGAAGTTGCCGGAAGGCTGCGGGTAGGCGCCGTCGACCTGCGGGTGCATGCACTTGAGAAGAAAGCGTACTGCTTTCTTTGGATCTAACTTGGCTTTTGCTCCACAGGTACGAGTTCCAAATGCAGTACGGATCCATCGGCTGGTCCGTCGGGGCGACTCTGGGTTATGCGCAGGCCGTGAAGGGCAGCAAGCGTGTGATTGCCTTCATCGGCGACGGAAGCTTTCAGGTACCCGTTCCGATTCACGATGCGATGTGTTTGTGATGTGGCGCGTGCGTCAGTGGGGGTTGTGACGCGTTAAGCGCGCGGTGAACCGCAGGTGACAGCGCAGGACGTATCGACGATGCTGCGCTGCGGGCAGAACAGCATCATCTTCCTCATAAACAACGGCGGGTACACCATCGAGGTGGAGATCCACGACGGGCCTTACAATGTCATCAAGAACTGGGACTACACCGGCCTGGTGGACGCCATCCACAACGGCGAGGGCAAGTGCTGGACCACGAAGGTGACCGTGCGAACTGGTACAGGCGGATTGGGTTCTGTTTGCCACGGATCTAAGCTCCGTGTTTGTGCAGGTGCGACACGAGGAGGAGCTGAAGGAGGCGATCGAGACGGCGATGGGGTCGAAGCAGGACTGCCTGTGCTTCATCGAGGTCATCGTGCATAAGGATGACACCAGCAAAGAGTTGCTGGAGTGGGGCTCCAGAGTCTGCTCTGCCAACAGCAGGGCACCAAATCCGCAGTAGAAAGTCGTCGTACTCGACTGGCAACAATAAATCAAACAGCCCATAGTTGCCGATGTATTGATCATACGATGAAGTCGAGTATTGGTTCATGTTCTTGCGTCCGAGACTATCGTCGATCGCCTGTGCGACTAGTCATTATAAGCAATACTCTTTTCTCAACGAAATGGTTTCCGAGTCATGCCTGGAAAGTTGAGAGCTCGCTCTTTTCTATAGAACACACGTAAAATGAACATAAATCAGTGCTTGGTTGTGATTTTTCTATAGGACACTATTCATCGTCTGTCCTCCAAATCCTAACTTAATTTGTTGGATGGGGGATAGCATCTCCTCCCACCTGAAAGACCAAATCCAAACGTAATTTGTTGGGGGGCATAACATCTCCCTCCTCCACGTTTGCATGAATTATGCTTCCGCAATCGGACGGCGATGGTACCGGCGAAGTCCAACATTTGATCCAAAACAGCATCTGGTTTCCTATAGATACTCATCGCTCCTCAAGAAGAAGAAGAAGACGAGTCAAAGAAGAAGTCATCTTCGTGCCCCACGGCCAGCCGATGGAATGCAAGCCCATGGAGCCGGTGCGGGTGAACGTGCTCTTCAAGCATGTCCGAAAGATGCTGTCCGGAAGCACCGCTGTCATCGCCGAGGCCTGCGACTCGTGGTTCAACTGCCGGAAACTGAAGTTGCCGGAAGGCTGCGGGAAGGCGCCCTCGATCTGCGGGTGCATGCACTTCACACGAACGCATACTGCTTTCTTTGGATCGTTCACCGGAGAAAGATCTAACTTGGCTTTTGCTCCTCAGATACGAGTTCCAAATGCAGTGCGGATCCATCGGCTGGTCCGTCGGGGCGACTCTGGGTTCCGCGCAGGCAGGCCGTGAAGGGCAGCAAGCGTGTGATTGCCTTCATCGGCGACGGAAGCTTTAAGGTACCCGTTCCGATTCACGATGCGATGTGTTTGTGATATGGCGCGTGCGTCAGTGGGGGTTGTGATGCGTTAACCGCGCCGTGAACCGCAGGTGACAGCGCAGGACGTGTCGACGATGCTGCGCGGCGGGCAGAACAGCATCATCTTCCTCATAAACAACGGCGGGCACACCATCGAGGTGGAGATCCACGACGGGCCTTACAATGTCAACAAGAACTGGGACTACACCGGCCTGGTGGACGCCATCCACGAAGGTAAACGTCCAAGCTGGTACAGGCAATAGGGTTCTGTTTGCCATGGATCTAAGCTCCGTGTTTGCGCAGGTGCGACACGAGGAGGAGCTGAAGGAGGCGATCGAGACGGCGATGGGGTGGAAGCGGGGCTGCCTATGCTTCATCGAGGTCATCGTGCACAAGGATGACACCAGCAAAGAGTTGCTGGAGTGGAGCTCCGGAGTCTGCTCTGCCAACAGCAGGGCACCAAATCCGCAGCAGAAGTCGTCGCACTCGAGTGGAAACAATAAATCAAACAGCCCATAGTTGCCGATATATTTATCATGTAATTAAGTACAATGCACTTTCATCTCATGCTTGCCTCCGAGACTACAGCTGATCGGCAATGGTGTTTTCTCTTGATGGAAGCTTTTTGTGTTCATTTCTTATAGGTCGACAAAAACAACATAAATCATCAGTGTTCGGATGCTATCTTCCTTCCTAAAGGCCTCAAAACACGAACATGAATCTATATGTAATGCGAACCATGTGACGCCCAATCTACGAGTGAAAGCTGCATGGTTGGAGCATTATGAGACCAACCGAGAGTTCTTAAATCAGCAGCCCTTTGAACCGTAAGAAACAGAGAGACGCCGATCGTTTCGGAGTTCTTTAATGTTTCGAGGAGCGTCACACGCTCCGAGCCGTCAACCAAACCAATGATCGTTAACTGGAATCGTGTAAATTCGCTTTGACTAAGCAAAATCATGAGCCAACATGATGAGTTCGACGACTCCCACCCCTCATTTTGCGGTAGTCAACGTTGTCATGCTCCGACACGTCCATGACTCGCTCCGCGGCACTCCAAAGATGCGACCCAAAAAAGTTCCGTGTGGTCGGATCATAACCAAGTTTCATCGAACGAAAGCATTCTCCTAAATATTATTGAAGGCACCTAATTCGACCCAAAACCATGGCTATTGTGTGGAACAAAGGAATAAGAATCTGCAGAGTCATACCAAAACAACGAAAAATAACAATGGAAAGTTTCGAGTTTTATTGACTTCCACTGGTTGTGACAACGAGTGATGACTGCAACAGACCCAACTCCCCAGCATTCCAACCCCATGCTGCCAGCCCAAGCCACACTCACAGAAGCAACAACGCCAACATTGACAGCAACAAGAAGAAGCAGAGCATCTGATTCCTTCGAACAACCCAACCCCACTTGGCTCACCAACACTGCGAACGCTTGAACATTCCTGGCATATCCCTTCCACAAGAATCTCCTCCTCCATGTCGTTTACCGAATTAGCCTCGTCCGAGTCCCTTACCAGCTTCCAGTCATCACCACGCCAACCAGGAACTTCTCCGTCCGAAGCCAATTCCCTCATTCTTCCTCTGGCGCAAGCCATCACCTCGTCGTCTTCGTGATCGTAGCTACAGCTAGCATATTCGTCGTCGTCGCGGTGGTGGTGGTGGAGTTCCATAGTAGCCCACTCGAGAACGCCTCGCGGCGATGGCTCGGCGATCGCAACTTCTTCGGCCAAGAAAGGATGCCGTAGTAGCTGCTCCGCCGTCCACCGCTCGCTTGCGTTCCTCCTCAAACACTTGTCGAGAAAATCCCGGCCCATGTTCGACAGCCGAGCCGGGAATTCCGGTATCTCGTCGCCGCAGCCGATCTTGAGCAGAGCTCCAACCGCATCTTCAGTGGCCATGTTAGGCCAGGGTTGTGCTCCGGTGACCATTTCGATGACCGTGCACCCGAGCGACCACACGTCCGACGCTGGTGTCGGCAACTCCCCTCTGGCGACCTCCGGCGCCATCCACAGCGGCGTCCCGCGCACCCAGTTGGGCCCGTCTCCGACCCCGCTCGCGCCCGCGATCCTCAACGCGGCGCCGAAGTCCGCGAGCTTGGCCACGCCCCGGTCGCGGCCCAACAGGACGTTCTGGCCCTTGACGTCGCAGTGCACGACTCCGGCGACGTCGTGGAGGTAACGAAGTGCTCGCGCCACGCAGCGCGTGTAAGCGCACACTTGGAGCTCGTCCATGGAGCGACCCTTCGCCGCAGCGGAACCCGCCACCGTGCCGCCGGGCATGTACTCGACGTGCAGGTTCCGGCAGGTACCGGCACGAGGCTCCTGGCTCGTGTCGTTGCCGAGATAGGTGACGATGTAAGGCGAGCAAAGGGACTCGAGGATTCGGATCTCGTTCTCCAAACACCAGACGGAAGCAGGAGAAGATGAACTCAGACTGACAGACTTCACGGCAGAAACGTAACCGGTGGATTCGTGCAAGGCGAGATGGACGGTGCCGAAGGAACCAGCTCCGACGGGGCTTCCCCTGACCCAGCTCCTAATGCAGCGCTCCATTTGAGGAAGGTTTGAACTCTGGAAGAGAGGGGATTCCAGTGTTGGATAACAGCACGCAGGCTGGGAGAGGCCAACTATATAAAGGATGAAGGTGGAGGCTGAGTCGACTCGGTGGGGGTTTATTGGCATGGATGATGTGGATGATCGATGTCGTTTGGGTGTGGACCGTGTTGGAGAAGAGAAGGTGGGCTAAGTGGGTGGGGGATTCATGGCTTGTGGATGCAGAGGAGGAGCACACGACGCATGTTGGCCAAGTCTGGGACAGGAGGAGACGTGCACAAGTCCTCGCCGGCATACCAGTTGGTGAACACGCCTACTTTCCCTTTCTGGGAGTAGGGTTCGGTCGCAGGCTTCACATTTTGGCCTTAGTTATGTGACTCGAGTCAGCTTAGCAGGTCATGAGATTGGCTTTCATTCAATTAGGTCGCATCAAGTTCTTCCTGTGACATTATGAATGGAGGAATGGGACAAAGATCCACATAACCACAGGAAGAGCGCATGGAACGGGAAGCAGCTGCGGGCTGCCAACATGAGGAGGGCCACATGCCGGTGGAAAGCGAGACAAATAGGCAAAAACACTGCGCCAGCAAAACATAGCGGCTAACCTTCGCCGAGCAGGCACCCGCTGCTTTTCTTGGTCTTGAGTCGGTGCATGTCAGGGGACATTACCCGTGACGTGAGAAAGACCGGACCGGTCAATGTTGACTGACCATTAGAATCAAATCTGGCATCTCATTTCGAGGGAAGGAAAAGCATGAAAAAGACACATCACAGGAAGACACTGCCTTGATGAGTTCGGCATCTGTTCTCGACCTCGGCCAGCCCAAAACAGTAGTCCCGGTGGCATTGAAATACGTTTAGTATGTGTTGTTCTTCTCAGGACTCCCTCGGTCATGCAAACAGTGGATTCGTGTCGTTGTTTCCTGCACATACGCCCGACGTGTCGCCACCAGAAACCATGAACCCTCGGTTTCGTCCATGTAAACTCGTACGCGGCACGCTCTCCGTCCATCTCCCGTGGTCTTTCCGTCTCTATTTATGATGGCGACAAGGTGATATACATTCTCGTTAAAGGTGCGAGTTAGAAGGATCGATGTCGACGGAACAGGAGCGGCGCGAACTCGACGAGAGGGCGAGGAAGGGTGAGACCGTCGTCCCCGGCGGAACGGGCGGGAAGAGCCTGGAGGCGCAGGAGCACCTAGCGGAAGGTATACGTGCACGAAGGCTGATCTTGTTTTGAAGCTTCTTCGATCTGAGTCATCTTGTTGCGATGGTATAACATCGGGTCCAGGGCGTAGCCGCGGTGGGCAGACGAGGAAGGAGCAGCTGGGCACGGAAGGGTACCAGGAGATGGGGCGCAAGGGCGGGCACAGCACCGGAGTCGGAGGGGCGATGCGCGAGGGCGGCGACGTCGACGAGACCAAGTGAGGGATGGTGGATGTAGGGGTGAGGAGCAGCCGGTGGGCGTGGGTTTGGGGTTTGCGTCTGTTAGTGTTGGGGTCGTCTTGTGCCACGCTCGTCTCAGTATCCGACCTCTGAATGGTAACGTGTGTGGTTCTCGTGGTCTGCTTCAATGGAGTCCGTGGTTTGGTTTAATCGACTTTGCGGCGTTCGTGATCCTGTGAGACCATTTGTTGCTGTTCTTTCTTGCTGTATCCACTTGTGTTCATGATGGTTTCACCCTCATTAACCTCTGCTTACACCCAATTTGTTTCACGCTTTTGACTTTTCGTCCCTTCTCTTCGTTGGGCGATCAAGTTGATGTCGCAATAACGTATTACTTTAGGTGATTTCAACTCGGTCTGCTGAGAGATGCGTCTGCCAAAATTCCAGGCCACCAGAGATGATGAACAAGACTGGGCCAATCCCAATGGAGCAGACCACAACCTGATTGAATTCACTCGACCAATCCCACCTACATATGATTCGAACTATATCTAATTTTCGCACATGAAAAACGAAATAAGAAATTAAAAGAAAAATAGAGAAGAAACAGGAAAAACCTGTGTCGCACTCGTTCTCTTGGTTCTTTACGCTGCGTCCCTTTCTCCACCCCCGCCGTGTGACCACATGACGTACAGCATGCGCTCACAGCGATCACGACGTGTGGGTGGCAACCATTCAATGGCGGTGGACGTCGTGTTGCTGTCACCTAACCCAACTCGGTGACATCCCACAAATCCCCAATCAAAAGAAGGTAAAATTGTGCGGAAGATATACCAAAATCAATGTACTAGGTGGGAGACCGAAAGATTTGTGTGTGATCTGTGTGTGTGTTGGTTGGGCCATGGCCGGGAAGCGATTCGGGCGTAGAGGAACTCGTTCCAGGTGTCGGGGAGGCCCGGGAGGCA
Source organism: Musa acuminata AAA Group (assembly GCF_036884655.1). Lineage (NCBI taxonomy): Eukaryota > Viridiplantae > Streptophyta > Magnoliopsida > Zingiberales > Musaceae > Musa > Musa acuminata. The sequence goes on from NC_088331.1 coordinate 47,573,622, forward strand.
CCAGTGGATGCAGTCGGCGAAGGTGGCGGGGTCGGCCTGCTGCTCCGCAGTCAGCAGCTTCCCCCGCCGGAGCGTGTGCACCGACGTGTGCGCGTCCTTGCGGAACTCCGACAGCGCCGTGATCTTGATGAACGACACCGGCAGCCGCATCGACTGGATCACGCTCTCCTCCACCGCGAACAGCCGCCAGTCCGTGCCGACCTCCAGTGGGCGCGTCATGTCCATCACCGGCATCGTCTCCAGCGCGCACTTGATCCCCTCCGGGTTGTCCCAGTCCTCGCTCCTGTTGTCATCAACAAGCCATGGATTCCTCACTCATCTAAACTGACGCAATTCTTCTCTCAAAAGACTCGAGTTCAAGGCATGAAAGAAGATAACTTTGTGGTGACCACGGAAACCGGGGTTTACCAACCCTGAAAAAGTCAACTTCATATGACGATAGGTGTTGCTCTCATCAGGCCATGCGAGGAAGACAAACCTCCCCTCAATGTCGGCCGAGATGATATCAGACACCTTAACCAACTAGATTACTCCATAATTAAGGAGAGAACCACCGGGCACCGTGTGGCTCAGCACACGGATATGGACCGTGAGTTGACGTCTCCTTGGCTGTTCTCACTGAAACAGCTATTGGAGGAAGAAAAGTGATGATGTGACTCTGATTAGCTGGATTCAGTGAACCGCGAGAGGGAGAGGAAGCTTCGGAGCTAACCTCATGTGGTTGGGGGACAGGCTCATGAAGAACACCATCGTCTTCTTGGGATTCACATTCCTGTGCACCCACCTCGCCCATATTCTCAGGACTCTTCTGTAAGCTGCAGCCCGTTCGATCCTACTGTACTTGGTCGATCCTCGCCTGTTGCCATGGAATTGGAAGCTCGTCATCGGACCAACATGAACGGCGCAACAATTAGCTCGAAGTCATCAGGTGGAGATTAGTACTCACAGGACTGTCATCTTGGGTGTGTTCATCCACCAGATGTAGGTGTTGAAGATCAAGTAATCCACGCCCTTCCAATGCTTCCCGTGCTTGGCGATCGAATTGGTGATGACGCGGTTCGGGACGCTGTGAATTCTGGGGTCGTCGGCGTTCGATTCCACCAGGAACGGCGCCCAGTAGAACTCCACCGTAGCATTGTAATCCTGCCATCATGCAAGAGGATCAAAGACCTCGTCTAAATGTAACCCGATCCACAAGAAATTCCGGGGTGCAGATTAGTCCTGCTACCTCGGCTCTGAAAACGTTGAGCGAGCCGTTCTTGGTGAGAGTCTTCTTGCCCCATGGGATGGCGGATTGGACCAAGCACACCATCGATTCCCACTGGTTCCTGTTGAGAGAGTCCCCCACGAACATGAGACGCTTCCCTCTCAGCCTCTCCAGCAGCACTCTCGCGTCGAATCTGCATGAACATCGACAGAAATCAAATCCAGAACATCTATTAGATTCAAGCGATATAAGGAATCCAAAAGTAGGACGAATTAGAAGTGATACCAAGGATGGGTACATGCCTCGGCAAGCTACAGTCCCGGGGCTGCCACCGCCACTTCTGGTAGTTGTCGTCGCGGCGGCCGTTCCTCATGCACGTCACCTGCTCCGTCAGGAACTGGCACTCGTGTTCTTTGTAAAGCGGGTAGGAGACGTCGTCGTAGACCCATCGGCCTTCGAAGAGGTCGCAAGTCTCCGGCACGTTGAGGACTACGCGCTGCGGCTTCGCCTCCGACTTGTGCTGGTCGGATATGACAGACTGCTGCTCGTGCCCCTGATTCCTGGCGGACGGCAACCGGGCCACCTGCGTCACGTTGACGGTCACCGATGCCCTTGCACCCTCCCTTTCGGGTTCTTGGCGGCCCTCTTCGTCAGTTGGCGGTTGTTCTCTGGCAATCGCGTCGCTTCCTTCCCTCTGCAACACCGGTCGCTCCTCCTCGGCCTCCTCCTCTGCTACCTTTGTGCTATCGAGGATAAGTCCCTCGTGTCTTGGTTTAGCTATAGCGAGCTCTTGATGGGCCAATTCCTGGGACTTGGCTCTAGAATTCCTGAGGGAGAACTCGGCGATCGAGTTGAAGTCCTCGCTGTACATCAACATGACGAGAATCAAGACAAAGAAGAGGAAAACGGACACGGGGTTCCTGCCATGCTTCCGGGCGCTGCTCAGCAGCGGGCGCTTCATAGCCGGAGTCCTCGATGAGAGAACGACCGTTCTCCGGCCTGGCGATCGCATCTCATGTGGGCCGAAGAGGAGAGGAGGCGGCAGAAGCAACAGGAGTTAGGAAGAGGCGTGTTCGAGTGGTAGAGAGAAGGAAGAAAGAGGACAAAGAAGGAAAACGACGGGTTCTTTCATCGGAGTGCTTGGTCTGGTGTTGGGACGGATATTAAACTCGTGTTAAGGCCCACCGAGCTCAAGCATATGCCGCACAAAGGCGAGGAACCAGGTTCCAGCTCCGAATCGCGTGTCCACTTGCCCTGAGCTTTGAACTCTACGGTGATGGTGAGGGCTTGCCTGCTACTTCCAAGTCTTCTTCGCCAAGCTAAGTTGGCTGTAGCTGATCGAAGAAAAGTCAAATGTCTCGTAACTCACGGATGCTGGCGTCGTCCTTGCCCATTTGAAGCAACCAAGCATTGATCTCCATGGTAGTAGATGGGTTGCAGCTGTCAGCGTTAAATGTATACTTTCACGAGCTGCAGAAATTTTAAACCATCAAATTAATAGATTATATAGGATGATTTTAGAATATATATATATATATATAGAGAGAGAGAGAGAGAGAGAGAGAGTAATCCTTTCCTTAAAAGAATACATTTAAAATCTAGGAAAGGTGAATGATTAGAAGTGATTTGGATTCAGCGGTGGCCCACTGTATGCACATGCAACACATATGGCATTCGATCGCTTAAAAGTCTATGAGTTGATATATCATTGGGTGTTATAGTTTGGATTGTTAGATCAATTGGATGATGCCATTCCAATCAACCAAATGGGAATACACCTAATTTCTTTGAATTCCATCAGTCCCATTAGAGCTGCGCTGCTCTGCTCGAAGTCTATCATCTTTATTCATTCGTCCGCACACCTAATCCCACCACAGCATCAGACATGTCGAACCATACGCTATCATCCAAAACATGCGCTCACCACCTTCTCTTTCTCCTCTTTGGATCTGATGGGAAATGGTTCGTAGCAAGGAGAGAACAAACCATCGAGTTCCATGATTGATGTTGCGGCTGCTCAAAATAATTCGGCCATTGAAGCACCTCACCGAACACATGGCGAGCATGGGTTGCGCGACCACCGTCCGCCGGATTCCACGGGCATTTGAGCGTGGCTGCCTTCGACGTCGGTCTCGGAATGAGAATGGGAACGCCGACTCTCGTCCTCCGAGGACCAGCCCGTCCACCACTTGCAGCTTCGGGATTACGGAGCTCAGGCTGTGTGTTCTGATAGAATATCATTAAAATATGAAATTATATTTTTAATTTAGTTACGATTTAATAATCAATTATAATTTTAAATATATAATTTGATTAAGTAATTCGATTGCATGATTGAAAAAAAATATATTTTTCTTAAAATCTGTATAAATATATATTATTTAAATGAATAAATCACTCGTCTTCTCATCAATTCATCATAGTATCATAGTTCTTTTTGCCTCAAGCAAGACTTTTCCTTTTTCGTTGTTTAACGACAATAATCCTTCTCCGTTGGTCTATCATAACAATTACCTTAGTATCATTTTCCTCTTCTCCCCAACCATCCTTCTCCCATGCCAAGATCTCTCACAATTGATAGTGGCAATAAGAGTTGCATGCTATTGTCATAAATGTTAACTAGAATTATTTTATCTGTTTGTCATCTTCTTCACAAGCGAGTAACGAACACTAACTATCACCCCTGATTATTTTGCTTGGTAATCTTCATCCCAAATATGCAATATTCAGCACAGATCTATAATATTTTTCCTTTTAGATCTGTGCATTATTGTTGCCATCATAGATATGCTCTTCTAGCCCACCATCCTTTCCCTTCCATCGGAGCCACCAACAACAAATCTCCTTGTCATTTGTTGCCACCGCTATTGCTATAGCAACAAACCCTTTCCTCGTTAATCTAGCGTCGGACTTCCTCGAGGATGCCTACTTCCTCATCTACCTTAATGTTGATAAGTTCTTCGCTATCGACTTTGTTGGTGTCCTTGGACACCCCTTCGACATATATCTCATATTTGCAAATCTGAGATATCCGAGAACCGAAGTAGGAGTCACAACAACCCCTATGCATCAATCCGATGTTCTATTCACGTATGAAACATATTGTCATCCACTTCTACTTCATTAGAGACCAAGTCATTAGACATCAACTATATGTTTTTGACATCCATACTTCTGACCAACTAACAAACTCCCTCACAAAGCCTATCGCTCATAAGATATTTTAATTATATCAGTCCAAGATTAACATTCTTGGTGGAAGCTCAATCTTACGGGGGCATGATAGAAGATCATAGTAAAGATAAACATAAAATGATATCCTTGCACTTATTATATCCTTAGTCAATGTATAATTTAAAAATTAATAATATATTTGAGTGTATGATTTGATTGAGTAATATAAGTATAGGAAATCTCTCTCAAAACCTATATAAATATATATTACTTCAATGATCTAAATCGCTAATCTTCACAATAATTTCATTAATTCATCATTCTCGAGATGCGATATACTATTTTATGGGAATTTATCCAAGAATTAATGAGTGGAACAAGTCGATAATGCAAGAATTAGAATCCAAATCCGCTCCATTGCCACCATAAGATTTTAGTTGGACTCTTACTTTCCGCGGCACAGCAAAGCAAAGAAGCGATGGAGAAGGCTCCACTCATTCATGGAACACAATCGACGGAGTAAACGCGCGTGGAAGTCTCGTAATTGAAGGAACAGCGACTGAATCGAATGAACGCCAAGATGAGCTGATGAGATGAAGAACGAGGTGGCAACTATTCGATGTCGATGGCTGCGCAATTAAGCAGACGAGACGACAGATGAACAAAGTGGTGTTGCCATCGAACCATGCAGTGGCTGCAAAGGCTTACTTTGGGAACTCGAATGGTGAGGATAGAATAGGATAAGGATCGACCTACACCGCATGTATGTTTGAATCCAGAACAAGACGATGCCATCTCTAGTGCTACGGTTCAGTGCCTTACGAAACTGTGTGTAGATAATCTCAAGGAAATCCCATCTACCTTCTTCTTCTTCTTCTTGATTTCCACTCAAGATATTTATTTTTGAACTCCATTAGATATTCAACAATCACATAAATATGTGGAGTCCAACTCCAATACTTATTTTATTTTCCCAATCCAAAATAATAATAATAATAATAATAATAATAATAATAATAATAATAATAATAATAATAATAATATCATAAGTTCCCAACAAACATAATGCATCATCGCTCTACCAATCATTTTTTTATTATTATTATTAAGATTTGAACATGAGATCGGACATAGTCTTATATCGACTATTAATAGTTTAACATAATCACCTGTCCTTTTATCTAGGCTCGAGTCTAACGTTAATAGTGTCGAATTAGATAGGTATGGATATATATAATAAAAAAACATATTGACCTAAAAATCTCATTCCATATCTATCTTAATTATTTATTTTTTGATTAAAATAGATCAAATCTGCCCTATAGCTTACGTCTATTATCTCAGCACTCTTAGATGACATAGGTCTCGATGGGGCTTCGGATTAGAAGAACTTATAATTTTGAATGAATCAACTAATCATACTAAAAAAAAAAACATAGTGACCCACTTAAACAGGTTCTTTTTTAGAATAAATAAGCCCCAGTGGAATTTTCTTACCAAAAAACCAGAATAATATTTGGTTCGCATTGGCCTGTTAAAACCATATTTTCTACACATAGCCAATCTATCCATGCCTTTGAGATGCCAATCATGTACGTCTCAATAAAAGAATTGGAATAAGGATAAGGCAACAATGAAGATAAAATCAAGGTCAATTATTGATGAGTGCTCGAGTAAAGATCGATCTCGCCACGGCATTATTGCAAGAACACGGTAGAAATCATTCAAAACATTAATTGCTAGATCAATGACAAATGCCATCATCTTCCCAATCACCGAAAGGATGTGATCCTGACAGTCGAGGCTCACATTTCTCTCCCAATTTAAGTGGATGAGACAGATTTGTAGAAGAAGAGGTGGCATTTGATCCGGTGGCCGTCCATAGGTCAAATGATTAGACCATCGACTCGAGAGTTTTCCTCTACAAACAATAAATGATGAAGATGAAATTCGAGCTCAAAATTATATGATAAATTATCAAAATCTTTACGTTTCATCACCGAAGAACTACATATAATATTTCTGAAATAACGCAAGGCAAAGAGGTAGATTCCAATGCTCAAACAATGGCACGACATTGCAAGCAAAAGCTAGCTGGATGAGATATGTGTATATTTAAGTCCATGCAGAACAATCGTTTGCTTACCTGACGACATGAATGTTTAGTCATTAAACACTGTTTGCGAAATCCTATTCGACGTGATATGGAAAGGTGGATTATAGTAAAACGATGAAGGAAGAACAGTATCGTAGTCTTTTATGTATCATGGGAATTGAACGACTGACCTGCCACCAGATGAGAAAGATGGGGTTATTTGATAGAAGATAAGATTTCCCCAACTATACGAGGAAATCTCTTTATTCTGTTGAGGAAAATTCTCTCTCCTAATCTGTATAAATAGGAGAGGGATATATTAATATATTCACTAGACGAGAAAGATAGGGTTATTGTAGAAGATAATACATTAACATATCCGAGAGAGAATTTTCCTCAACAGAATAGAGAGAATTTTCCTCAATAGAATAGAGAGAATTTTTCTCAAATCCTCACCAAAATGGATGACGACATGGCATTTCTTTAGAAGCATAAATTATATTTTATTGATGTTTGGAGTCTAGTGATTATTGTGATTGATAGAAAAAAAAAATTAATTGTTATGATGATAGTGGGTCGAGATATCGAGGAGGGTAAATTTATTTTGATGGTACAGTACAAATAGTGTAGTGATGCTCTTAATGTGTCGAACAAGGAAGGATGCGATTGATTTGGACACATTACATAGGACCAACTGATGCACTTTTTGTTAAGAGCTATGTGCTAACAACTACCCTTTACATCATAAGTATTGGAATATTAAATCAAATTTTATGATGAAATATCCTCTATAAATAAATTGATTTTTAAGCACATTAATCATAAGTTATGAGTTTTTATTTTTGAATCTTCCATGAAATGATTCCTTTATTATATCTACTATCTTTTCAAGGGATTTTTAGCATCAGAATCTTCTTGATTAAGATTCTATTACAGAGAGAGAGAGAGAAGTTAGAGACTCCATCAATTTGTGTTAATAAATTCGAAATAGAATACAATATAGTATCGTTTTTAGTATCTCAAAATTCAAGGATGTCATTCTCTTTCCTGTCTCGAGGAGACCGAGGAGCCTCACCCAAGTTGTTGATTGGGATATTGTCACCCCGTCTTCATCAATCGAACGTGGCATTTTGGTGCCATGCATGCACTGTAGTTATCGATGTAATTGACGCATGGAGTTGGATCGATGAGGGCGATGGCATGGCGTTCTTGCTACGGTGGGTCGCCACAACCCGGTCGCCGTCACTGAAAAGTAGAGTTACGTGAAGGATGGCAGCAGGGAACTCGTCGCCTTTGCTTGTATTCACGGACGTATCAGATAAGGTTTCTCCCGATGTGTGATGCGTGGATCCCAATGTGCGATTTTTTGATCACCGCTGCCGAGTATTCTCTCTTTCTCTCTCTCTCTCTCTCGCTTTCAACAGTAATGGTAGAGAAGGAGGATGATACATATTATCCGGAAGCTTCACTGATGTCGAAGATACGTAATACAAGAATGATATGTCATCCTTACGTAGAAGATGACAAATCCATAATCCTTGTGTAGAAGAAACTTGGCCATAATCTTTCGAAACGTGTAACACTGCAACACTTCAATTTCAAGAAGCTTGACTGTGAGGAAAGTCTCAATTCTAATCACCTTTACACCAACAAGACAGGCCTCAAATTTCCAACGCAAACCCTACGTTTCAAATACACAGACTTTGACAGAGTCCACCCTCGATCCGATCTCAGCTTTTATGGTTTTCCGATCCCAAAGGAAGGGAAGGAATGCAAGCATAGCACCATTAATACTCGATGGAGTAGTTGAGTGCTCTCACCTCTTCATCCCTTGACGAGGAGGGTACTAAACAACAGTGTTGTTACCTTCTTCCTTCGTTTGATGAAGACAGGCCTCTCTCTCTCTCTCTCTCGCTCGCTCGCTCGTGACACGAGACTGGCACTAGATCGGCATATTCGGTGCACAAAATGCGGCGAAAAGAGCAGTGGATAGATTAAATGAATCTACCAGGAAAGGATATAAATTATCCCACGCCATTGGAGCGTCACTGTCCCAATTGCGATGCCATCCGAGTGTCCGGTGAAGTCGTTTTATCCATATCCGCTCTCCAGGATAAGGTAAGAATTTACTGCACCTAAACGTGGAAAGGTCAACTCCATCAGAGCCGTCCGTATCCGTCATCGACGGTCGCAGTGGACGCAAGGGAACTCCGCGAGCGCGAGATCTCGGGACGGTCCGGTCGACACGTGGGACGCGGACGGCTGCCCGCGGGGACCAGCTGAGTCACGCTTCGAACGGATAACGCATTCCCATCCGCCCGGGGACACGCGGCGGCATCTGGAACGTCGAGCAGGCGTCTGTCGAGTGCGGCCGTACGATGGTTGGCGACGCGTCGTGATTCGACGACGCCGCGCGCGGAAGGGAGCAGCTGCGGTTCCGTGCGTCCCGCGGAGCGCCTATAAATGGAGGCCGCCTCGCAACGAGATCGGTCGTCCGAGGCGCCTCATCCATCCCCACCCCTCCTCGTTTGTCTCTTGCTTGGGTTTCCGCTGCATCCCCGAGCGTGCCATCATGTGTGGGATACTGGCAGTCTTGGGTTGCTCCGATGAGTCGCAGGCCAAAAGGGTTCGAGTTCTCGAGCTCTCTCGCAGGCAATCATCCCCACCTTCTCCACCCTCTCTTTCTTTCTGCTTAATCCATGATTCATCCATGCGTCCACCGTTTGCTTGGTTTTGCTGTTGCCCCGTTCTCTGTTCTTGCTTTATCGGACAAAGTTCTCATAGGCATCCTCATGAAGAATCATGAACTAAGTGGAACAATGAAAGCGATGCCAAAATTTCGACTTTCGGTTTGTGTTTGTGCTATTTATGTAACGAAAATGACCCCAAAAAAGAATCCTTTTGGTCCATGATCGATGTCTAAAACCTTTAGATAAACAGGGGAGAAGGTTTTTGCTTGTTTCGACAAGAACGTAAACCTGCCTAAAGACTTCTAAACTTCGATGGATGATCGGAGTCCAGTAGTTGATATGAATGAATGAACGAATGTTCAAAAGGAGTGATCTTGTTCGTCTTTGGAGACAGGTTAAAGCATCGCGGACCAGATTGGAGTGGGCTGCACCAGTATGGAGATTGCTATCTGACGCATCAGAGACTGGCCATCGTCGATCCTGCTTCCGGTGACCAGCCCCTGTACAATGAAGACAAATCCATCGTTGTTACGGTACTGAATGATTCTAACCCTTCGTTGCTTCAATTTCTCGTTCGATCATCGCATAACCACAAATAATATCCAACACAAATTTGACAATAAGGATCAAAGTCGTGGGGGAATTAAGAACTTTTGGACCCAATAAAACTGGTGATGTCCGGCCAAATTGGTGAGAGACAGGCTGGAAAAGGATACATGTGGACCTCAAGGTTCCACGATTAAGGTCGACCAAACTCTTGTTCCACAAATGTTCTCCGGACTCATTTTCTTAACTCTCGTTTCTTTGCTCGAACTTATATCTGGTAAAATTCTTTGCCGATAGATCTTCACGAAAGAAAAATTAGTATGCATTAACATGCTTCCTCGAGTTGTTCTTCGTGCTTCGTTCACTGATGAAAAGGAGTTTAATTGTTTGACGCATAGGTGAATGGAGAAATCTACAACCATGAAGAACTGAGGAAACGGTTTCCTAATCACAAGTTTAGGACTGGGAGTGACTGTGAAGTAATCGCTCATCTGGTAAACGAGTTTTCTGGTCTGATCTTTCCATCTCCATCATGATAACATAATAAGCGGCACAAACTACTTCAGATTGTTGACTTGTTTCTATGATCCACAGTACGAGGAACATGGCGAAGGATTCGTGGATATGCTGGATGGCATCTTCTCGTTTGTGCTGCTGGACACTCGCGACAACAGCTTCATCGCTGCCCGAGATGCCATCGGAGTTACTCCTCTTTACATCGGCTGGGGACTCGACGGTACGTGATAAGAATTCTGTAAATTGTTCTACGGATTCTAAGCTTTGTTCTGAATCTGCTGTTGGTACTGCAGGTTCTGTTTGGATATCATCGGAGATGAAAGGTCTGAACGACGACTGCGAACACTTTGAGGTCTTCCCTCCCGGGCACTTGTACTCCAGCAAAGAAGGCAGCTACAAGAGATGGTACAACCCGCCGTGGTACTCGGAGGCGATTCCATCGGTGCCATATGATCCCCTTGTTTTGAGGGAGGCATTTGAGAAGGTAAAGACTGCATGCGGATGTTCTTTTGCTGTCTCGGGTAACTGAGTAGTTCCTTTCTCTCTCACTTGTGCAGGCTGTCATCAAAAGGCTGATGACCGATGTCCCATTTGGAGTTCTGCTTTCCGGTGGACTCGATTCGTCACTGGTTGCTGCTGTGACTTCTCGTCACTTGGCAGGAACAAAAGCTGCAGAGCAGTGGGGGACTCAACTCCATTCCTTCTGCGTTGGCCTGGAGGTCGGCAACCTGTGCTCATCCTACGATCCTTGCGGTCAAAAAAGAAAAGAATTCATGCGGATATATGTTCTTTTTTGTTGCAGGGATCACCGGACTTGAAGGCAGCAAAGGAGGTTGCTGACTACCTGGGAACCGTTCACCATGAGTTCCACTTCACCGTTCAGGTACTCTGGAAGCTCTTTTTGCCGAGAAGACGGACGGACCATAAATGTAGCTGATGAGTCTGTGTGTTTTCCAGGACGGTATCGATGCGATCGAGGATGTGATCTACCACATCGAGACGTATGATGTTACCACGATCAGAGCTAGCACACCGATGTTCCTTATGTCTCGCAAGATCAAGGCACTGGGAGTGAAGATGGTGATCTCAGGGGAGGGGTCGGATGAACTCTTCGGAGGCTATTTGTACTTCCACAAGGCACCGAACAAGGAAGAATTCCACGGAGAAACATGTCGTAAGGTATGCAAACTATCGGTGGTGGTGTCGATCGCAAAGGTACCGAGAAACCTCATCATCTTGTCTGAGTCCAATTATGTCCACAGGTAAAAGCCCTGCACCAGTATGATTGCCTAAGAGCCAACAAGGCAACATCGGCATGGGGACTGGAATCTCGCGTGCCCTTCTTGGATAAGGCATTCATCGATGTCGCCATGAGCATTGATCCTGAATGGAAAATGGTACGTTAAATAGATTATCTGCGGTGCCAAGAGAAATGAAGTCTTTCGCTTGCTGACGTGCTGTGTTCATGATCAGATCAAGCCTGATCTTGGTCGGATCGAGAAGTGGGTACTGAGGAAGGCTTTTGATGATGAGGAGAACCCCTACCTGCCAAAGGTTTTCGTCCACCGATTCTTTTTCATTTACTGCGGCAAGAAGAGAGTTTTCTGAAGGATTTCGTCCTTGTTGTCTCTGCAGCACATCCTTTATAGGCAGAAGGAGCAGTTCAGCGACGGTGTTGGCTACAGTTGGATCGATGGCCTCAAGTCCCACGCGGCAGAACATGTAAGTAACTTTGTCGTCCATTTAATCTCCTTCTTTCTCGATGGAGCGAGAGAGAGAGAGAGAGAGAGAGATGACAGACGGCGTCGATCTTGTTCAGGTGTCGGGCAAAATGATGCAGAACGCGAAGCACATATACCCACACAACACGCCAACCACGAAGGAAGCCTACTACTACAGGATGATCTTTGAAAGGTTCTTCCCGCAGGTAGAATCATATGCGCTTTTAATTGCCGTGATAGAGCCGTCGGTCAAGCATTCGTCGGTAAGATGTGAGAATTCTGTGACGGTGTTGCAGAACTCTGCGAGGCTGACGATCCCTGGCGGACCAAGCGTGGCATGCAGCACGGCCAAGGCGATCGAGTGGGACGCGCAGTGGTCGAAGAACCTCGACCCCTCGGGCAGAGCTGCTCTGGGCGTCCATGTTTCGGCGTACGATCCCGCCGCCGTGCCGTCTTCTCTCACGACCGGCACGAGCCCCGCCATGCTCGTCAACAAGAAGCAGAGGGTGATGGAAGCGAAAGCGCCGGAGCTCACCATAAGTTCCTGAGGAGCCCTGTAGCTGCGGCTCAGTGACTTGTTAGATCGAGAGGTAATATTAGTAAGTAGCTACTCGTGGTCGAACACCTTGTATACGTCGAATAAAGTGGATGGCACTGTCAGGCCTTCATTCCAGAAACATGTTTTCATGTGCTCGGCTTTCTTTGTTCGTTGCCGGGTCGATTACGATGAACATCGCATGGTGCTACTACACCTTTGTCCAAATCTCTGGGTTTCCTTTGATCCTTGGAAGTGATCTAAAGAAGGCAGCATAATATACAAAGAGAGGTAGTAGGTCACAGAATTCATTGGATATTAAGGCAATTTATATTTTACATGATGGAAGTGAACTGTGCAACAAGTTTATCATGCATATATGTAGGAAGCTAAAAATAATTGAGTTCCAGATTCAATCCACTAGTCTGTCTGTTCATCATACAGCTGAATCAAGCAAGCAGATTTTTTTCTACATGGAAGAAGAATTAAACATTTATTAGACAGAGATCTGGTTTTATTTACATATAAAAAAAAAAACACTACTCCAAAGCAGCCTGACCTAACAAGTTCATAAAATTTTAAAGGTATAAGAGGATTGATGATAAATAGATGTCACATCTATATACATAAAGAAAGTACAATAGGAATAGTCCTGCAACATGATTGCTCACATGCACAAATCTGTATAAGAAAGGGACTACCACTGGTTTGATTTCAAAATCTAGGTTGTGTTGTTTGATCCTCTATGAACACATAACATAGATAAAGATAAATTACATGCTGGAAACAAGATAAATCTTAGAAAAACCTGAAGCCTCTATGCCTCATTAGAGGCATTACCTTTGGCAGCCTGTTCCAGCTCCTCCTCAGATATAATCAAAGGCGGCACCAGCCTAACTACGTTCCCTTTTCCAGCTGTGAGCACCAGAAGACCGGCATTTCGACAGGCATCGACGACAGGAGAAGCTTGGATGTCCAGCTCAATTCCCGCGATCAGCCCAAATCCACGACGTGCAGGTTCCCTCCCAGTTTATTAACAAGTAGTTCCTTCAAATAGTGTCTCTTCCTAGTTACACTGGCCAAGAAACTGCGCTCCTGTATTTTACTCAATACTGCAAGGGCTGTGTGACAAACTAGTGGTCCACCAGCAAAAGTGCTCCCATGGTCTCCAGCGCTTATGGCGACAGCAACCCTTTCAGTGGTCAGGACGACACCGATCGGTAGACCACCAGCAAGAGGTTTGGCAATGGTCATCATATCAGGCATCACACCAAAGTCCTCATGAGCCACAGATGACCTGTTTGGCTCAATCCACATTGTACCTGTGAGAAAAAAATATATAATTCAAACATGATAAGGGGCTCAAGTCATAACAGTGTATGAAAGAATACCGAGTATAAACAGAATTGAAAGAGAAAAAGGAGAAAAAAGGAATACATAAATCAATCTCATGACCATATAAGGAGATAGTATTCAACTATTAACCAGGACCAATTAAATTCTTGAACCTCCAGAAGATGCAATTCTAATCCTTAAAAAGGCAGGAAACTCTCGGGATTGGTTCACCTCAAGATTTATGAATAATAAGTTGAGATGTTGGAATACTAAGATGCAATCACGTATACTGATATCCTCAAAAGGGTAGGCAACAAAAGTAGTAAACAATACTGTTTTAGTTATATTAAAATACTGTGCCAAGAAGAGGATGGACAAAGAGGAAAGAGGACAAGATCTTTTTGCATGATCAATGAATTCTAAGGATCAGGTCATTTGAGGTTCTAGCACTTGTATCTCCAACAGGACTGTTTTACAAGTCCTAATATCAATTACTGGAGTTTTCTCCAGTTTGACACGTACCAGAACTACATAGACACAAACAACACCAATGAGGATAGAGATTGTCAGACACATCGATCAAAATTTTTCAGGATAGAGGTAAATTGTGCAGCCAATAATTCAGCTTCTCTGCTTTTCTAATGACAATATGAGTCCCAAAATTGACAGTTGCGGTTGCAGGACGTCTGATTACATCTATGAACTACTTAGCTTAGCTTAATAGATCCAACCACAACAAATTTATAGATGGACACTAAAATTTCAAAAAACAGAGAGTGATGGATACACCAAGCCAATCACATAATTTCGAAAGGAAAAGAACTAAGTATTCGTGTAAACAAAAATGTAAGCTGCCTACCTCATCGAATACCAAGAGAGCTCCAGCATCATCACAGGGGCAGTGCGTAAAGCCCGTAGAAAGTCCTTTGTGGCACTATATAGGTTCAATAAAAACTGCTGCTGTCTTGCCATGTTGCATTGCTTTCTTGGCTTCCTCAAAATTTCCATATTCTATGAATTTGACCCCGGGCATGACAGGTTCAAAGGGTAACCTGTAGTGTTCTTTGCTTGTGAGGGCAACAGAACCCATTGTCCTTCCATGGAAACTATGAGTGAAAGCAATAAACTCTGTAGTAGGAAGTTTCTTATCAGGGTGTGAAAATCTTTGAAACTTCCTAGCAAATTTTATAGCTGCTTCATTTGCTTCCGTTCCAGAGTTTGCAACAGGAGGCGCTTTCCAAGAGTCACCTGCATTATCCATGCATATTGTCCACTGTACAAATAAACTACTGTGGAGTTTAGGACATAGTAAATTTTTTTATGCTTAAGTTACAAAATACGAGAAAAAAAAGGCTATGTAAAAGGATATTTAGGAACATAAACACAAAATTACATAGGGATTTCATGTTAAGAACATAAAAGAGCACCCAGAATACAAAGGAACTAAGAGTAACGATCGCAGAATATAACAAAAATAGTACAATAAGAAGGGGGATTATTTCTAAGAATAACACTCAGAAGAAAAATAGAGAGACTTTAGAGAAGGTTGTATGAATTACACAATGAACACCACAAATAATTGTTTCTTATCTTCTTATATAATAACACAAAAATAAATGACCTATACAAACCAAAACAAGTGCAAAAGAGGGTGCAGGTGGCGTGCAAATCTCTTAGTTTGTTGTCTTCTCTTCTTTATCCAGCTGCTTGACCACAATTTGCTGGGAAAGAGTTGAAATGCCATATTTTGTGATATCTGAATAAAGAACTTCGCTTGGTTCTCTCCATGTAAAGTAAAAAAACTCAACTCTTGGTGTTATATGCCTAATCCGAATAACCAAGAATAATGTGCCTCCAATCAACCAGCCTTGTAAGTTTCAACTTGTGTATCCCTCACAAGATATCATGGCAAGAATATGGCGACTCTTCAAGGGGTTCACAAAGATTAGTCACTGGAAATAAAAGATCCTATACTCTTAAGAAAGATGATTGTAGAAGACAACCATATAGATAAATCAAATCTAGTTGATTACATCTAAAAAGAAAAGCGTTCATATTTGAGGGTAATGATGTGTGAAATCCTTCCCACATATCACCATGTCAGGCAGGGAAACAATGCAATACCATACTAAAATATGGACAAGATAGAAAGACTATCAGAGCGTTGCACATAGTGCTGTGCCTTTGAGCATGACAGATAAATTAATGATCTTATAGCAAGAGATGGGAGAAGTAGGTCATAAATATAAGGTCCATGTCCAACAAAAGACGTCTTACATGAAGGTGAATTTATATATAGTTTATATTGTTCCGTGTTTTCAACCCAGGTTACTAGTAAGGGCTTTGTTTCCAATGCATATTGAGACCTCATTGTTCCTATTAAAACAGGTATTCCAGAACTGTTCTCATCACGTCTACAAACCTCTTATATGTGGTTGGTCCTTAATTCATGACAAGAACAAAACACCAACTTTCAAAAGTATGTAAAGACAAGAAAAGGATCCAAAGGACGCCCCTAGCATCTAATGCACAAATCCAAAGTGAACCCAATGCACCTAGCAATCAAGAAGCCAAAAAATTTCTTATACGTAAAAGCCAACAAGCTGCAGCCATTCTTCACGACACAACACCATCCACTATCAGATGGCAGCGATCTCTAATCTATGGATAGTCGCTAACGATTTGAATCGAATGAAAATTGCATTTCCAACTAACAAAATTCCAGCCTTACCTGAGGGATTGAGTAGTAGACGTTGCCGACATGGGTAAGCGTGTGAGCCTGCTCGATCATCGCATTCACCCAATCCGGATCACCATCCCCGAGGGAATACACCGCAATCCCGGCCGTCATGTCCGGGTACTCCTTCCCGTCCACATCGTAGAGTTCGCATCCCTTGCCACTCTGGATCACCACCGGAGCTCGGGCATAGGTACCCACGAACACATTCTTTTCCAACTCCATCACTTTCCTCGACGCTGGTTCCGACGATGCTACCGCGTTCTGCTGTGCGTCCGACACCAGGCATGATGAAGCCTTCGGAAGTTGAGCTCGACATGCGAATCTCTTCCGTCTGTCCAGCTTAAAAAGGCGAGGGACATCAGTTGCAGGGGAAACGAGAGGGACGAGCGATGCCTCGAGAGAATTCATGGTTCTGCCCGAGGTTGGGCAGATAGGTAGGGCGGTATCGGTCGAACGATTAGATTTGTCTGACGATTTCGGATCAGCCGAGGAACGTAATTGGACAAAGAGGTTGATCGGACGCCACGATCATGGAAATGGAGGGAAGAGGTCGGAGAAGATGTCACAAGCAAATGGCGACAGCGACAGACCTGAAGGCTGGGGAAGAAGGGAGAGCAAGTGGAGCAACGCGTCGAGGGCTACCGGAGAGATTAGGGTATTGATGGGAAATGGTGGCCGAGCGTTTGGGGAGTTCGGTGAGCGCCCGAATGGCGGATGAATATTTGTATCTATTTTAAAATTATATATATATATATATATATATTGGATTTTTTTAGGAAATATATGAAAAATACCATTATGAAGATTATTAATATTTGTTTCCACAGATTTTGGTTTTTTTTTTCGGAATATCGAAAATTTAAAAGTAATAAAAAAAATAGCACATCGGTACTCTTTAATTTAACCTGCGGTAATGGTTTATGCCAAGGCAATTCACCAGTTGCAGTTTGCTGCTGCCGCTGCGTATTTGTTGATGCAAATCCAGTGCACATGTTGTATCCATTTGAAACGTAGCATGGCTTAATTTGCAATGCCGAAATGTTTGGCATTTTGTTAGAACAGATCATGGCATAGGCCTACATTTGAGATTCTCTCTGAAGTCTGCACAAATTGAAGTAGCCCTCAGAATAGTCGATTGGCTCAGGAGTCTTCAGAAGAAAACATTAGAATACAAATGTCAGCAGACTTACTAATTTGTCTGAGAAGTCAACCAACAGCCATCACCTGCCGAATCAAAAAAATGCTAGTTTATGAGAAGGATAAACAAAATTTTAACTCACAGCTGAGGTGCACATATCAAGATCAAGTGAGCGGTCGATAAAGGACCCAAATCAGATAGTATCGCTCCATCGAGACGTTTTCAGGACTTTAGTCAGTGCGATGCAGTCGCAGCTCAGCTGCTCAAAAAGTATCTGTTACTGTTACTTTTCCTGATTCATAAAGCCACCACTACCGGCGGAAACGCCATCATCGATCCATGAGGGGAAAAAACAAACAAAAAAAAGCCAGTAAAATATTGTTTTTGATGGCTGCATCACAACGAACATGGTCACTTGTAGTTTGCCTGACGATAATACATGCCTCGTTCTCATCAAATAGGGAAGCCACAGATGCCATCGACAACCTAAAGAGAAACCTCCGCGATCGATCGAATAGGATAAAGGTCTGCAAAGTACATGAACAAGAATTCTCTCCATGGTAAGAATTCCACCAACCGACCAGCCCAAAGATTGTCCTCCATGACTTCTGAATGAACTGCAACCAAGCAACTCAACTCGTTCGTATTTTATTCATCTCATAAAAGAATGCTACTAAGGAGAGATCCTTTGTGCCTCAATATAACAACTCCTCAAACACGGGATCTACATTGCATCCCCATTTTCCATGATACAATTCTAGAAGTTTCTCAGCTGGAGTCACTCCTGTCACAAGATTGAACTTGCATAATTAGTGCGAGTGTGGCACCAGGTGGCCGCAGAATCATCATTTGTCAGTTTAACATAATGTTCTATGAGATGAAAATAATCCCAGCTTCGAAGATGCAAAGTAACTATCAGATATCTATGTTATGGATCACAAGTTTACCCATAAAGAGTATTCTTGCTGTTCAAAAAATCAGCAAATAGGTGGAAAATATGACATCATATATGTGATACAACTTAAAGATACATATGCCGAATGTATATGGAACAAACTGGGAACATATCACAGGTCTGTGAAGCACACACTAATACAAAGCACATGTTTCTCTTTGCCCATCTACATGCACTCACATAAATGTGATTTATTTATCAGATATTCTCATCTAGTCAAATATACTTCTGTAACCACAAGGATACACATTTGTATGCAAAGACCACAATGTTACCCCTATGAAAGCTTGATCTTCAATAAATAAAACTAATAGCACTGGGAATTTTTATAGAAGTAGGTAGTGAAGGAAAAAAGATAATTCAATTTTGTCCCTCAAGGGTAAAAACACATGATATTTCATATGCCAAGTAGGATAAAAGAGGTAAATGCACTTAAACTTGCAAAACTTTACCTGTTTGAACCACGTCAGTTACTTCTTTTAGAAACCCAGCTTCTTTGTATCCTCTTCTTTCCAACCCATCCTGCCACATTACGAGATATGTGTAAGAAAAAGAACACACCTTATATGCATCACCACATAAATAGTGCTGCAAATTGCTATTGAACAACCTTAGACAACTGTAGAACTTCTTCAGCAACATGTCTAAGCAGCCCATCGCGGAATGGGGTCTTTAAACCGGTTATTGGAACCTGTTAGTCTAATAATTAGCATGAGATTCTCAAAAATGTTAAAGATCATAAACTCATGAAAATGATTAACTCCTCCAGTAGCAAATAAAGAAATCTTAAGTTCTAAAGATAAAACATTATGAGAAATAATTAACTTATCTAGTAGCAGCACATGAAGAGATCCTAAGCTTGAAAAGATATACTAACATTTTTTTATGAGGGTGTTAGCTATACCTAGAAATAAGAATTGGAAACAAGGAGTTGAAAAATATTCAGCAATAAACAAAGATTAGCCAGTGTCAAGTTCATGCATTCTACAAAAGCGATTTTAGTCGAAAGAAAGCAAGTTTTCTTAATACCTTTCTCCGTAACATTTGTCTTTCTTCCATTGTCCAATCAGCTGTCATGTCTAATACATTCTGTAATGAAACCTCATCATATAACAAGCCCACCTGCAAATGAAATGCCTTGAATCAAAGGTGCTCACAAAGAACAGTAGGTTCATGACACATCTGGAATCCCAGTAACTTCACGTTTGATGTCACCATAGAAAAAAAAAATGTTGAAAGCTAAAATACCCAAAATGCTGGCAAAGCACATAACCTCCTCCAAGGGCCACCATCAGCACCCCGCATTTCCAGGTATCTCTTCAATCTGACCTGCAAAGAAAACACGAAACAACTTGGGTATTTATCACACTTAATTTGCTTCCAAAAGTGATCAACTAATGCAAAGGTACCTCAGGGAATATTGTTGTTAGATGATTTTCCCAATCATTAAGTGTTGGGAGCTCACCAGGTATGCAAGGAAGTTTTCCTTGCATAAAATCCTGTCCATATGCCATGTAAGTACAATATTCTCAAATTAAAAAGTTCAAAAACATCAGAATGGAAGAATTTTCTCATGCAGCAACATATTTGAAGTGAAAAAGATGTAGAAACAAGAAACAAAAAGGAAAAGAGATTATGTGTAGAGAAAAACCCTGAAGGACATTCCAGTGCAATCAATATATTTCTTGTTCCTATAGACGAAGTACATGGGAACATCGAGGGCATACTCCACGTATTGTTCAAATCTGCAATAACAGATCAAGGATAATTAGTCTTCAAGAATAAGTTGCAAGAAAAAAATGTGAAGCAAAGTTCTTCATAAATTGCTATCACGTTAAGCTTTTTTGGCCTATAAGCCAAAGATGATTATGACTACAATTGAGATTCAGCAGAAAGCAAAAGTCATTTGCAGAACTGCATTGATCAAAAAGCAGTTACGTTTTCTCAAAAGAACATGTATCTTATAATCCAGGTACACTTTAACAAAGTGTTATTGACCTTTGAAATGCTAAATTTACACATCTCAATTATGCTTTATAGTCAAATGCATATCACATAATTATTAGATAGGTTTAGGATATAGGGTTTGACAGAGAGCATATAACATGAAACAAAACTTACCCCCGTCTTTCCCCTTTAATAAAAAAATGAAAAAGCATAAGAGTATGAACAATGGACATATCAATAAGGATGACAAAACTCACCGAAGTAAGAAATTATGATACTTCTCGACAAGAATACAACTATCGAAGCTCAACAAAACAACCATTGCCTTATAATTATGAAGGTAAAGAGTATTTGAAAATTAATCTATTCGTTTTTTTTTTTTCGTTGCTAAGTAACAGTAATGATTAACATCAACACAGAAGGTGCAGAGAAGGATTGGCAGAAGTTCACTGTTCAGATATCCAGAATTTGGTAAATACCAACTCACACACAAACAAGCTTGGAAAACGATTCAAGAAGTCTATAAAAAACAAACAAAGAGAGAGACAGAGGAAGGGCAAAAAAACACTTACCCAAAAGAGTCATCAAAGACAAAAGGAAGCATTCCAGTCCGGTTATTGTCTGTATCAGTCCAAATATGGCTGCAGCAAGTAATGATTTATCAAGAAAACATCAAAATAGAGAAATAATGACATATAAGAAGAAGAATACACATCAGATGTTAAGATAAACCTTCTCATGCTAAGATAACCATTTGGTTTTCCTTCAGTGAAAGGTGAATTAGCAAATATTGATGTTGCAATCTGATTCAAGAACTAGTTAGAAGTCAAGATTACACAAGTGAACAAAATTTTAAGAGGCAAATAATAAGTACTCACAGGTTGCAAAGAAAGACCAGCACGAAATTTCCTAATCATATCAGATTCAGAACTGAAGTCAAGATTGACCTGATAAAAAACAGTTCTGAGTACTTGAACTTCGATAGTAATATGAGACTGTTGATAGCAAAAGGACATTGCAACATGAATTCACATCTCAAAAGGCAATATTTAAAAAAAATAAGATAACGCCAATTTCATAGTTGAAATTTAACCTGAACCGTACAAGTCCGGAACATCATATCAAGTCCAAGAGAACCAACTTTTGGCATGTAGTTTCTCATAATCTCGTACCTTCCCTGTGGAAAGCATCCTAGTGAGCGTATAATTACAGCAACAAGAAACAACAAGAACAATATGTATGAGCATATTGTTCCTTGAGGAATTTCAAACAAATGAAGACAGAAACTAGTTGCTAACTTTTGAAATCACAGAGATGACCATATTTCATGTAAATTCCTTAACCAAGAACTACAGTGAAATGAAACAATCAGTCACTTCCAGTAACTAGACACTATGTATTAACAGAGGTGGGGGTTACCAAAACCATGAAAGGTGGTTGAACTAAGAAAATATAATCGTCTTAGTTCAGAAGAGATTGAACAGACAGAACAATATATTTTATAAATCATGCCTCTCCACATACACAAAGAAAACAACCTTGGTTATTCCTACTTTTAGATGTGAAAAATTTATAGCATTATAAGATCAAATCCAGACCCGAAGAAAACATCCAGTGTAACCAAGAAACATAGCAGACCTATTATCCACTCATGGAAAAACTACCTTCTACCATTAAGCAAAAATTTTATACTGCACAATAGCAAGAATCAGTTTTTTGTGCATGATGTTTTTTTAATTTCCCATGTCATATTTCAATTATAATATGAAAAAGTTATATAAACCATAACCTAATATTACATGACCTGGTGAATGAATTCACTTAGTCTCCAAACAACTGTATGAGTCTATTGTAAAATACATTATTATGGATTATATAGTTTTGTGCACTTGCAATATCAACCAGTTATTATTAGGTTTTGTACCTTCAAAAGAAAAGGAATAAAAGATACCCTAGCTCCACCCTTTATTGAGTGTTTTTTAGTCTTCTTTGCAACCACTCAATAGATATAGGTAAAATTTCCTCATTCCTTAGCAAAGAGAATTTCTCCAGATCTTTTTGGAAGTATCAAGCAATGTTCTGAATACCGCACCATACCGATATACCAATTAGTTATCGGTATGATACGTACCGAGTATACCAACACATGATACATTAAGGTGTACCGATGTACCACTCGTATCGAGCGATATGATACGATATTGCAAACCATGGCATCAAGCAAGTAGAAGTTATAGCATTATCTTCATAACATGGACACAGTTTAATTACTTGTACAATTAACTCTAAACATTAATTCAGCAACCATTTTCAGGGCTTATTTTATGCAATATAGGAATTTAAAAACTGCACTGTAATAGGAAAGAAGTATGAAATAGAAAATAAAAAACCAAGCCTCTAAAACAGTGTCTTGAGATGTGTATCAAAAAAGCAAAAGAAATATTCCATATATGAGTAGTATGGATAACATACAAAAGCCTGTCATACCTTGGGCATAATAGGAATGTCCTTCAGCCCCCACTTTGGCTGAAAACCAATTCCTAAAAATCCAATCCCCATCTCCTCTGCCACAGCTTTCACCTATCGAATAGCAGTAAACAAAAATAAAGTAACAAACCACACGAATCTCGTTAAAGACAAACATTTAAGTCATATATGAATTATTCAATCATGCAGCATCATTCTTCCCATAAGATGAATGACAGTCTTGTTAGACACAAAACATGTAAAAAAATGCTGAAGAACTGGAAACCTTATGGTAAAGTCCTTAGTTTGATAATATTTTTGCAGTGATCTACGAACTTCTGTGACAAGGCAATCTGAGAAATTTTCTTAACATATTATGAAATATACATAAATGAATTTAAACTTAACAAGGAGAAGCCTGCAGAATTAGAATCTGACCTGATAAAGATGTGAGTTAACCTCAGCACAAGTCTGGTGAAGCGTCTCAAGAGGTGCACCACTAAGCTCAAACTGACCACCAGGCTCTAATGAAATGTTTTGTTTACCCTGCACAATCAAATACCAATCTCTTCCTCGTGAATGTCAAACAATCATATATATAACTAGTTAACTACATTATAAAGATGATAACTTGAATGTACCACACGGCTACTGTCCTATATTTTCCAATAGAACATGTAACAGAGGCTTGCAATGAAAATGATGTAGTCATTTGCTCATTAATCTTCGAAGTACTAAACTGACACTGGGTGGTCGAGTACACGATGAAAAATCATCAGAATTTAGGATTATGAGTCAATGAGACAATAAGAAAGGGCTACACTATACAAACATGGAGATTCATGGACGAGGTCATTGAGTTGGTATAATCACAGTAGAGTCACCCCATAACTCAAACCTATATTTACTTAGGTGTACAAACGTAGAGGTTAATGACTCAAACCTAAAAGAAATTATAGAAAAAATCAATAAACTTAAATTTGGCTTAGTAGGATATAATTGTAGGAATCTGGAGAAAAAGTAGAAGGCCAAATACTATAAGATGAAAAAAGACAGCATAAACTGGCTAGCAGAGGGAAATGCAAGCATAAGTTGAAAGTATCTCTGAGGCGTTAAAGTTGGCAAAGTTGTCTTTCGGTGAAATGAAGGATGGCTCTTTCACCTGGTTGAGGCCAATAACATAATCTCCTTCCACTATTTTATCCCAATCAAATCTCTCTGCTATAGCATTCAGCAAGTCTGCAATTTGTTCATATTTCATCGGACATAAAGTTCCAACTTCAAAGCCAAACTTCTCATGTTCAGTCCCAATTCTGCCACAAAAAAAAAGAAAAAAAAGTGAAACTACTAACTGCAGATAAAAGTGCAGAGTCCCAATATGCCAAAAACAATGACGCTACCCTCAAAACCAGAATGCATAAAAAGTTGAGTAATTCCAAAAATTAAACAACAATACATCAACTTGAACTACATTTATGACAAAGAGAAGACAAACATTCGAGGACTGGAAACAGGCAACACAACTGAACACTGAACAAAAGCATATAAACAAGGAAGACTGATACAAGAAAAGAGCAAATCGATATCCAGTTTAGGAGAGCACCCAAAAAAAATACATGAGATCACCTTTCTCTTACCTTCGATAGTATCCTAAAAGTATAATTCTGAAATAACTTCACCCTGAAGTCCTAGAACTTAACAATCAGGGATAGGATGTAGTTGGTCGCCACATATGTCATGGTTCATAGATACTTAAAAAGTATCATCAGATGTACTAACTATGAAGACCAGACCACAGAACACATGATGACCTTTGTATTTGCTATGACAACTTTTTGGACAGATCAAACAAATATAACATCTCAAGGAAACACAAAAATGTTCAAGAAGCAAGCGCGTTTCCACAAGTAAAAGAAATATCATAAGCAAATCAAAGTTGCAGAGGGTTCCGAGGCAGCGATTTCAAGAAGCATACCGCCACATTTCCTTGGGCTTGCAACCGGAAGCGAGGTACCCAACGAGGTCCTCTTTCGTCAACGGCTCCGTTATCACCACGGCGTCATCCGTAGGAGGGCTTGCGGCAACAACCATCCCGCTCGTTCTTCCATATCCTCGAGCAACCCAACGCAAACCTTGCGACCTCCTCTCCCCATGCCGCACCAAGGAATCGAACCCCACAAAGACTCCTCTCCTTTTCAAAGCACCACCACGTTCCGGACCAAAACCGGAACCTAAATTCTCAGAGAAGTGGATTGGATTGACAAGCCAACCGGAAGCCGCCGCCATTACTTCAACCAACCTCCAAGGAGAAAGAGCGAGAGATCTCACGTAAAAACAGCAGAACGACAAAAAGCTAGACAAAAAGACAGCGATTCTTGGACCGGAGTCTTGGATTAGTAGCGCGATAAGAAGAGGAGAGTCAAGAAAGAGGTATCACCTCGAAATCGATTCAAGATCCCTTTCTCTACGCTGGCAGCAGAGAAGAAGCAGCAGCGGCGGCGGCGGAGGACAGACGAGTGGACTGAGGAAGCGGGGGAGATGGAGAGCCCAAAACGGAAGGGAAAGGGGGTAGGGAAGACGCTGTTTAGTGGCGGGCAGCCTCCGTGCTCGCGACGCGGCCCATTAGCTGCCACGTGGATCCGCATCGGGGCCCCATTTCTGGCACATTAACCTACCATTTTAAAAGGCGAGGAACGATTCGCTGCTTTCAGTTTTATTACAATATATGACACGCCGAAATTACGAAACTGACCGGGCACGAATATGTTCGATATATAAAGAATAATCTATACAGAAAATTCTTTATTAGATTTATTACATAATTTTATATTAAATCGGATCAAATTGAGCTCGATTAGTCTGATAAGAGGAAGAGACAGAGTAGGAGAAAGGTTAACTCGAATAATTTCTTAAACAAATAATTGAAATATAAAGATAAAATTAAATTTTTTTAATTGATTAAAAGTAGGATAAAGAATTGTATATATTGTTTGGGATTGAATATGGGTTTCATTGCAATCTTGGAATTGGAATGGTCAGATCAATTTGATTCCGATTCAATTTTCATTCGAATCGAACGATGATGAGACCTAATAATTATGTCCAAAGGTCCGATCCAAGATTGCATGCAGCTCGTAATTATCCTACCGACTGGCCGTCCAATACGTGTCTAAGACAACGAAGCGTCACCGCTCCGATTCCGATCCCATCATAAGCGGAAGATGAATCTGGTCCGGCATCCCTTGCGGATTCAGAAGCGTCACCGCTCCGATTCCGTACACGAAGGTAGTCCCATCACGTGCCCACTTTATCGTCCTTTAATCATTCTTAAAAGTATTTTAATCATTCTTTTTCCCGCTCGATCAAAATTACAAATCTTGCGTAGGTGCTTACGTTCTCGACGCTCTCCGATGACGTCATCAGTGGCCTAAACTCGCATCCCAAACAGGCATCGCTGCATCAAAATCTGTGTTGGGTGCTTCCGAGAAGTGGATTCCAGATCGAAAGAAGAGGAAAGAGAGGGAGGAAACGTGATGCGGACATCATACCAAGTACGTTGGGGACCCAAATCACTTTAAGCACTGCTTCTTTTCGGTGGACGGAACGAAGAGAGTGATAGGCCGAGAATGCAGCCAATGAACACCACTGATTCACATCGAAATCGGTTGTAGTATACTCTGTCGTGGAACTCAACGGATGTCGGTACGGTTAGATTTCGCCCCGAAGGTGTAAGGTCATCCGCACGAGGATCCGAAGATGTAGCGATACAACCGGGTTAGGTCGAGAAGAAGTTTCATCGATCGAGTCGAGACAGACCTTTGATTACTATTTCTGCCTGTGAAAATAGATCAACGTCGAGAGAGAGTTTTTGACTTGACCCCTCCAAAATTTAAATTGGGTCCATGATAGTATTTTTTTCTCCCCCCTTGAGGATGAAATTGACTTTTATACTTGTTTGTCGGAAGGTTGATTGTACGAGACTCGTTAATGATCCATGATATCTCGGGAGGTCGATCCATGCTTGTCATGCGACATAGGCCGACTTATACGACTATGCGCCATGCGACGTCGCCTTGCGTCATCGTGAATGGTTTGAAGTAAGACAACACCATCTTGTATAGATTTAGACGGCACGAGTATGGCTCCCGTCGCCCCCATGTCGATCATGAGGTGGCTATCACCTGTTGCCATGCCAATTATACCAAAATATGTCCTATCATACTCGAAGAACAAAATCTCTATTATACTCATAAATAAGGAGAGAGAGAGAGAGAGAAGAACATATCATCTCTTTAAACGATAGCCTAGCGAGACTTAAAACCACAACACACAATCAACCCAATCATAGCTCTTTCTCTATCTCTTGCCCTTTAGACTCTTACTATTTTCATATCACCTATCATATTGCTATAAGGCTTATCAACTCATCGAGCCCAAGCTACTATCAAATATGCTCTTAGGCTCGAGTTAACCATAGTATAGATGTCAAACTATAGTAAATAAATTTATATTATTATTCACTTTCGATATAAGACTAGAATTGAGTGTGTTGCACGAATAACAATTACATTGATTAAAAGCATAATTTCTTCTTAGTAGTGCATCATCAACTAAATCAAATAAGTAGAGAGAAAGTATTCCATAAATCAAAATATGTTGGTTAGTTTAATTATTAAAGATCCTCTCACATGAGAAGAAAATAATAGTATCAAATTGTGTCTTCATAATTTATCTTTCATATAATATTTTTTAAATTAATTATTTCACATGTTTGAGTCTTACCTCGAGCAAGCATATATATATATATATATATAATTTAATTCTTCGTATGGATATTTCAGTAACGAAATACACACTACGATATATGCGTGTTTGCTTATCAACACATGTCTTGTATCAGCAATCACAAACGCCTTGTTTTATTGGTAAACAAAGAGTCATTATGAAGTAACGCTGCAAACTCTCCTTTTTCCACACACACACAACAAGAGGAGGAGCACCACCACAAAGAGGAAGCAACGCCGTGGTTGGGTCATGGCCTGTGCTTTAGTTTGGGCACTGCCTTGGGCTTCGGCTCATGCCCTGGGTTTGCTCGTGCACCGCCGTAGTCATTCAACGAAACCGTCAATGATCGTGGCTCTCCGGTGCTCCGCCCTGTTCAGTTCCATCACAACAATGATGCGAGTCCACGCAGAAACTTACACAGAATGGAAGGAGCAGAGAGAGAGAGAGAGAGAGAGAGAGAGAGAGAGAGAGAGAAGGAAGCATCAGAGCGAGTACCTGAGACAGGATGCGTGAAACCTACGCCGCAGAGTAAGACGACGACGACGACGAAACAGGGGAGCCATCGAGATCCGAGCGAACAAGAATCCATCGTGTCTTCGGCGTTGCACAGGGATGGCGTGGGTTCGTTTCTGTTATATCCACGGGCGATGAGCAAGGAAAAGCCAGCGACGTGCCGAGCTTACATCCGCGGGGAAAGAGACGACCATAAACAGGTCGTGCGAGCCACGCAGCGTTAGGATGTCATCTCGCCGCCGACGCCACCTTATAAAGGGTGAGACGAGATTTCCACCGCAGCTATATGAACGACAGTTGGATCAACTGGTCGTACTGTGTATTTTAAATTATTTTTTTAATAAATAAATTAAAATTACCTATAATAAAAAACTAAAAAATACTACAACTAATTTAAAAAGTTGTATATAAAATAATAAGAACTATAATAGCAACTAACATTATAAACATAAACATTGATGATAATTATATTAAATCACATCGATTTTAATCTGTTTCTCATATTAATTATAATTTCATATTTGATGTTGAGATGAGCATATTAACGATCAATCATCATCTAACATGTAAGTGTCACATGAAAACTAGTGTGGAAGAAAAATAACTCATGTCATTCGTGTCTATCTCGCGTGGATAAAAGTCAAAGATAAGAAGTTGTTTAAGGTTATCTCTCCTGTACCATCCACGTGAACAAAATGTCAATATCAGAGATGTTTAAGCAGTTATATAATGTCTCTTTAAAGCTCAATACAAAAGGTGATCTTGACACTATGCTAAGGGCTCTCCCCCTTACCCCCCTAAAAAAAATCATATTGATTATAAATCTTGTATTAACTTGAGCATAGAAAGAATTAGGATGAGAAACTTTTCTCAACATTGGCCTAAGTATTGATGGTACCACGGGACTCGATGCTTCCGCTTCCAAGCCGCCTCAGAATCATCTACAAGCCACTTCGAACATTTCAATGTCTTCAGGTTTGGACCATATCGGTTTGACTTCGACGTCAACGACGATTTTCTCTAACATATGTAAATATCATCTTAAACAAATAATAAAATATTTATGTTAAATATTTTAAATAATCATTCATTATATTACACGATTGAAACGATTTTATATAACGAGAATAATGTGGAATGTTCATAAATTGACTGAGTCAATCAGATTTTTTATGGTTTGATTAATTTCAACCTCCAAGGTATGAGATAATAAAAAAAATTAATCAGTTAAGCTAGTTGATACGATAATTATATTCTTGGCATATTGAATATTTATGATATTAGAATAGATTCTTGACATATTGAATATTTATGATATTAAAACAGCATTTTCTTAGGCATACGTAATTTATTCCCTCGGACGATGTCAAGGGCAGTGTCTGATCCTGACACATGGCGGCATCATCATGAGACGATGATGAGATCCGGACCGTCCGTGGTTCGTCGATCTTTGGTCTGCTTTCTGAATTCCGAAGGGCAACTTATTTCCTTATTTTCCTCGCTTTCCTTCTTCCTCTTCTATATTCCTCTATTTCCCCGGGGAAGAGGCGACGACCGACCGGTCTCTCGGAGCCATCTTTCGCTCGTCGTCCTTCGATCCCACCTGCTTCCCTCGCGCAGCATCTACACCCCGATCCGATCGTAGCCGAAAGATCGGCGTCGACGCCAAGATCTTGCCGATGGACGCCATGCGCTTCATCAAGAAAGTCCTGAAGCAGGTATTCGGCAATATTCCCGATCCGTCCATCCTCTCGTTGTCTCGTCTTTATTCCGTGCAATTCAGTCATTGTGCTTGCGACGGGACTTTGAGCTACCCAAGCTCCGAGAAAAAATGTGGGGACGAGAACAAGAGGGAATCTACCAAATTCTTTGGTTCTTGGAATTTGGTTCCGAGAACAATTCGTTTAATAACGATTGAAGCAGCTAACGAAGCGACAATCTTAAGGCATCTGTTGACATTATATAAGGCGGTGACCAATTTTTGAGTGGATCGCCGAAATTGATCATATATGCGGACATCAAGATATTATTGTTATATGCATTGTCTACCCTGTTATCTTACTCGACTAAATGGCTTACTATGCTCGTAGATGGTTTTCTTTAACAGTATATCTTTGTTAAGATGAAATCACATCAGGGTTTGGCGTTCTATGATAAATGCTGCAGATAATAGGCCACCTTAACAGTAAGGAACAATAAACGAGAAAGAAATGGTGAGGAAAACAACAAACGAAGAGTAGGGTCTCCTATAAGATGAGAAAATAAATTACAAACGGAGTAATAAAGAAGGGGAGAGATAGGGTTAAAGATCAGTTGGGCAAGATAACCAAGCTTCGAAGTAAGCAATAGATATTAACATCGCCACCCTCTCAGCCAGCCGCATGCGCACGTTTATAGATAGCATCA
This sequence comes from Musa acuminata AAA Group, assembly GCF_036884655.1. NCBI lineage: Eukaryota > Viridiplantae > Streptophyta > Magnoliopsida > Zingiberales > Musaceae > Musa > Musa acuminata. The sequence continues at coordinate 47,604,391 of NC_088331.1, forward strand.
ATCTAGTCAAACTTAGCGGGACATGGTTTTTACCTTCTTTGCCTCCTCCTTGATAAACTCCTATCTAATAACAAACTCTATTATTTGATCTCAGTCGTATTAGAAAAGTCAAAACATCAGAATAAAGAAGGTGCACAAAGACATAATCAAGAATAGCAAAAACTGAGAATATGCGACAACTTAACTCTGTATTGTAAATAGACTCTAAGTAATATAATCGGCCATCACGTGCATGCCTTATAATTAGTGTTTTTATTGTCTTCTAACTTCCAGATTGTGTGCTTTATTTTATATGAGCATATGCTATTTAAATTTAAATTTAGATCACCAAATTGTTGACTATATATTTCCTTTTCTTAACAGCATACTGAAGAGAATGAACATACTTTGTCGGGCCTTGCTGCTCAAGTCACAATTCACTATGGCATTCCATATACTGCATCTATTTTAGCTTTTGATCCTATTCAGAGACTATTGGCAATTGGAACTTTGTGAGTACAATGATGCTAATTCATCGACTATGTTTAGTGCTGTCTATGTTTCTGCTGATGCTAGGTTATATTTTTTATGTTTTTATTAACAGTGGGTTATGTTTGCTTTGGGAAAGACATGGATGATCCTCTAATGTCCATGGGTTCTTTAGTAATTACATCTTGATAAGGAGGATAGTCTAGAGGGTTGCTCTTTTAACACTTGCATAGTAATTAAAAAATTAGAAAGACATTTTTAGAATAAATAACCATTATTAGTTTTAGGCAAGGGCAAAAAGATTATACTTTGCAATTATAATGGACTTGAGGCTCAGCTGGGCCAAAGTGACAGTACTCACAATACTCATAAGGGACATGTTTAAGTAAAATTTATGTCTTTTTTGGAAAACTGAAGGTATTTTCTTCATATTATCCGTGTTTATATTTATGCATAATTACATAAGTCATGGATATCCATCAAATTGGCACAAGGTGCTTTAGGGCTGTGTTTATGATGGTGATCCGCTAGATATCTTTCTATGCATATATACTAAAATGTATATGCAAAGATCTCTCTCTCTCTCTCTCTCAGCCTCCATGTATATATCTGTATGTGTATGTTTTAACATATTAATATGTTTGCGTAAACAATAAATTTTGATATCATGCAAAAGATCAACAAATAATTCTATCTTTTGGATGATCTATTTCGAATAATATGGTTGTAAATATTTTTCTCAGAAGGTAGGGTCAAAATACTGGTATCTTTGATTGCATATTTCTCTTAATTTTTCTTAAAGGTTAAAAGACAATAAAGTAAAAGATAATGTTGATAATCTGTCTACTTGCAATTTTTCTCACTGCAGTTGTTGTGGATGTTTGGCTAGCTTTGAATGAGTTTGTAAGACCTCTGCTAAATCTGGATCATATGTCCATTTCATTTCATGGGTATCATATCACCAAGTTTCATGGGAGTGCTGTTTGGGATACTTGATTTCCAATCAATAATGTTAAGTTACAGCTATAGTTGTTGGGGTGAGGGTCTGCAGTACCGAACTGTACCGCCCGGTATGGGCGGTGCGTACCGGTCCGAGTGCACTGTAGACTGTAGCAGTGCTACAGTACTCGGTACACCTGGGTGTACCGCTCGGTACACTTGGGTATACCGCTCGGTATACCGTACCATACCGGTACCAAGCCCAGGTCGAAATACCGGTACGGTACGGTATTATGAACCTTGGTTGGGGTAGTAATTAAAAATGAAAGAACTAGAAACAGAGATTTGAGAGGGGGATTAGAGGCTAGAGGGAATCTCATAAGAGGTAGAGGAAGAGGATAACCGTGAATATCGGGCCATAAAGATACCTAAAGTTCCATATTAACTTAATAACTCAATACATTGTAAAGACTCCAAATTAGGCTCATATTTACACTAACTAAAGGGACTCTCTAGAAGAGAAAAGAAAGAAAATAAAGATTATTCTGAACTTATTTACACTTCATTTCCTATCAGATTCCTCAATATTCTATCATATAAAAGTAGATTTGGTTTCCTGTTACCATTGCTTATCCTGTTCAAATCTGGTGTTTGTTTTGGCATCACAATAAATTGATTATGTACCCAAATTTGCACTGCATAAGTTGTACCATAAAATAAAGAAAACATCAGCACCCGATTAAGTAAAAATAGACCCACTATTTTTCGTCCTAACCATTAGACTTAATCTAATTCTTAACTGGACTCCAGATAGATGCAGACTTAAATCCAATCTTTACTATGTTCCGTGGCATATCATCGTGTGCCATATTTGTACGGCTTGGTTCATAAAAGTCCAATATGATCTTGACATGGGCACTGATACTGATATCTGAAACCTAATGTATGAGCCAAGTACCCAACCCTTACAAGCAGAGAGGCTTTCAGCAATACTTATGTGCTTCTTAAATTTAGATTATTTCTTCACTTTATCCATTCATGGTGTTCAAAAGTTTTGGAAACCAATAGTTGAAGTCTTGAACTGTAGATTTATAGAAGTTATACATGCATATGTGTGCCTTTATGCATTTTGTAAAATATGTTGTCTTCTACTCTCATTTACATGATGCTGAAAGTATGAGATTCAGTTGTAGGTCAGTAATAAGTTTTTGCATATGTATGTGCATGTTTATAGAATGTAGAAATGACATGCATGTGTATTTTAAAAGTTATTTTAGCCAATAGCATATTTTTGCTTCGTTAGTATATTTGCATTTCTTTTCTTATTCTTGTTTGTGTGCTAAACAATGGCATAACTTAAGTTTTATAAATAATGAGAGTACAGATGGATGCCTTTTGAACCTTAAATGGTTAAAGTTTTGACTCCCAGCCTTTTGCTTCATTAAAAAAACTGATTCATCATATTTATGAGTTTCATAAAGTTATGCAACAAAAATTGTCATATGTGTGCTCATGTTTAATAATCAAGCTGGCGGGTGGTGAACACTATAATCAACACTTTTGATGTTTGAAATGTGACCAATGCTCAAAATGTTATTACTAAAAGCTCAGTTTCTTTGTTTGTCTTTTTATGTAAAGAAAAAGTTTAGACATTAGTTTTATGCATCGTGCAACATGAAAGAATATGCTTTTCATTAATTCATTTATGCTTAATAGCAATCATTGCAATTTCAGTTGCTATGGTACGAAATCACTGGTATTTACTGGCCTGACCGGCCATCGAGATGTGGACCAAGCCAATTTTGATTGTTCATACTTGATAGAGGTGTACCATTCCAGATTGGAGATGTACCATCCAGTACACCGGGTTTTCTAGTCATACCAATCAGAATTCGACCGTTACCGATTGGTACCAGTAGGTAATGGTCAGATTTGGGTCAAATCATCCAATCCGATCACTGGGGCCTGGTTGCGGATCTACCACCTCTCTCACTCTCACATCTTCTTTCTCAAACTCATTCTCCCTCTCATTCTCTTGATTTCTTGGGTAACAATTGGGGAAGGTTAATTGGCCATTGAAGAGGGGTTTAATCTCAAGATTGATCGTAATTGTTCTCAATTCAAGGAAATCCGACACTTAATCTCTATGTTAATTTCATGTAATTGGGGCTAATTAGGGTCTTTGTTTATTTATACCCATTTTAGGGTAATTGATGACTCATTAATTACAGAATGTTCATGTAGTTAGAGCTTACTAGGGTCTTCTTCTTCCATTTATATCCATTTTAGGACTGGTGCACTGGCCCTAGTACACTGGTATGGACTGGTACTGTACTGATGTGCCCAATGAGATTGCATACCTTGCCTAATAGTATAGCCAATTGGCATCTTCTTCAGTGTTTTCTAGTTTCTACTCGCAAACTCTTCTGCCTAATAAATTGGCTTCATCATCTAATGATCATTTTTAAGCCAAAAAAAAAAAAGAATCTATATACTCTCCTGACCTTTTATGGATAATTGGTTTTTCCTGTACTGCAGGGATGGTAGGATAAAAGTTATTGGAGGTGATAATATTGAAGGCCTTCTTATATGCCCAAAGAAGGTTCCCTATAAATATTTAGAGGTTGTGACTCTCGGCAATGTGCTTTTGTTTCTTCCTGATTTAGTAGAGCTTAGTTCTGTTTGATAAGATTTCTAAACAATATAGCATAATGGAACCTACAAGAAATAAATCTTCTTGTGCACCCTGATTAAATGAATGAGTCATTTGCTAACATGATTGAGGTTTAAATAGTCATTTGCATAAAAAAAGTCTTTAAAGAAAATGGTGCAGCAATTAATTTTAAACACATACAATTGCTGGCGTTTGAACTTTGAAGTTCAGCCACATTAGAGAAAATCTGTTTTGAGACTTGTTAAGTATTTTTTGTCAAGATCAGAGAGGCAATGAAAACTTTCTCTAGTGTGTTCCTCGGTAAATGAAGAACAAAACACATATCTTTCAACCAGGATCTGGTAAATTATTAAAGCATATGATGTGTATCATGATTTGTGCCATCTGTTGAATTATAATAGAAATTGATAAATCCAATTCTGAAATATATGACCAAAAGTTCAGTAAGAATCAACATGTCAACAAAAAGAAATATGAGAATGGAAGTTTAGTGAGAAAGGGTGAAAAAAATTGCAAAACATAAAGTTTCTAAAACTTAGGAGAGTTTCTTTTTGAATCAAGTAATAATGAAATACAATCAATCTCTTCATCCATATTTTTAGTTTATGCTTTCCCTTGGGAGTGTCAACTTTATTCGTCGATTTTAGGTCATTACTTACTGGATATTTAGAAAATGTAGGTATGTCGAAGTGATGTATTATTGATGCAACAGCATTGTCCTATTAAAGTTGCACTTAAAATAATACAGAAGCTAATGTTATTTGCTAAATGTTTGAGAATCGAATATTAACTACTCAAGTTTCTTGTATCACTTAGTGTCCTTGGAAAAAGAACATGATTTTACAAAATTCAGTTTCATGGTCAGCATTAATCATTCATGTTTATTGCTTTTGCATAGTGGTCATGAACATAAGGCTCAGCTGTTGGACATTGTAGATCGTAAAAGGTTAAGACTCAGCTGATTTCCCAGCACAATATATGTTGCATTAGATAAATATAATTGTATTTCGCTATATTGCATATATTGCTTGACATGATTTATGCCTACTTCCAATCTACATTTTTCTTAATGTGTCATTTGTGAAACCATAATTGTCCTTTGTCCTTTTTCCCCGACATTAGTGTGTGTACATGTTCATTGATATACGTATCAGCATGGTTGGGAAATCAGAAGTCTCCTTTATTAAGAATATTTTTTGTTTTATCTTATGCTTTGTTCTAGTGAAATAAAATTTCTTTATTAAAGTGTAATTTTTCTTTGTTAGTCTCAAAACTTGTACTTTTTCTATTTCAGTTTCTACATAATCAAGGATTTCTTGTCACCATTACAAATGAGAATGAAGTCCAGGTACTAAATTTATAATTATAATGTTTGGTTTCTATAGCATGTGTAGTACTACTCCTCACATTATTTTGGATAGTAATACATTTAATAGAACTTTTATAACCATCTGCTGTTATTATATTGAGAATTGGCATTATAATACTGAGAGTGAGACATTAGAGCTTTTGACCCCCTATAAAATAGGAGAGGTCTGATGGAGCATGACTTTGTCTGCTTAAATGCTGTTGTCTTCTTTCCTCTTTTGCGAATTTTGTTGTTACCTGTGAAATCCACATCCATTCTTTTGCAAATTTTTCCTTTGTTCTTTTGATTATGGTCATGCTTGAAACTTTAAACTTTCAGCAAAAATTCTTGCTTGTTGCGTGCATATATTCATGCATATATACATTCCTACATTCCTTCAGGCATGTTTGTATACTCATATGCAGTAATACTTAAATACATAATTTTGACTTTGTTCTTTCAATTATGTTTATTTTTGGTCTTCTTTACATATTTATCCAGAACCTTGAAATTTCATCTCCTTGGCAGGTTTGGAATTTAGAGCTCAGGCAACTAGTTCATTGTTTTCAGTGGGAGGCTAATGTAACTGCCTTTTCTGTAATCTATGGGACCTACTTGATGTGCGTTTTTATTAAAGGAATTGCTTTACTGATTCTCATCAGTCAGCTGCTTGCTGGCTTGTCAGAAAAATGTTAACTAAATTACTGCTTTAGGTATATTGGAGATGAGAATGGGCTGCTGTCTGTATTGAAGTATGATGAAGAAAATGGAGAACTTTTGAAGTTGCCTTATCAACTTCCTGCTAATGCTGTAGCTGGTAGCTATTTCTCCTTAGAAACATGTGACAGAAATATTATATATGCTGCATTTTCTCTGAATTGATTGACTTCTTATCTTGCAAATCTCCGCTCCAATTTTTATCTTGTTAATTGTGTTCTATGCTTGAAAATCACATTTGGACATGCATGCTAATAAATAAAAGGTGATAGTGAAATATATACTATAGTCTATAGTTCTTTACTTCTTTTGCATCCATTTGAAAATACAATGACTTTTTGATTGATTGCAACACAGGATGGAACTGCAGATATTTATTTTGGCCTTTCATGACCATCGTAAACATTCCGACCCTTGAAAATCCAGATACCAAATTTTACAGTGCAAATTGAGCCAGCAAAACATTCTGACCCTTGGAACATATCTAGCCTTGATGGTGAAGAGCGTCATCAAGGTGATTCAAGAAAAAAATATTTTAATCCAAGAACAAGATTGTTCTCCATAAGAGATTTATAAATCCTTAGGTTTCGAAAATAGGGTAATGTAAAGTCCAAGGTTTGGTATACCAGTTGGTACACTGGTATAGACCGGTAAGGCGAACCATGATAAAGTCATCTACTTCCTTGATTTTCTAGCATTAAGAGGGCATTGAACTAAATTCTAGGGAGGTGGTGGTACTAGTTTCGTCACTTTCATCACACATTATATATTTTTGGAATACTGGGTGATAAGGGGAAAAAGTCAAAGAAATATATGATAGTGGCTATTCATTCTAGAATCAACTTATTCGGATTTTTTAAATGACACTGGGGCAAGAAATATATCAACCAATTTTTGACTTTACGATGAGCCACTTCTATTCATTTGTTGGCCTAGATCTCTGAATTCTTCAGGTGGCTATGATTTCTTAGTTTTAGTACACATCAATAGAAACTGTAGGTGCCTGTAAATTTACTGGCTTGTTATTTATTAATTAGGCTTTGTAAATTTGCTTTATCATTCTGGTCTTACTCATTGGGAGCTAAGTTCCATTTCTTCCATTTGTTATGCTCTCTTGTTCTTTTAGGAAATCTTCTGTGTGCTCTCTACTGGGTTGGTGGGAGTGAAAACTGACATATCTATGTCATCATTTTCTTTTCTTGTTTAACCATTGTTGGCCTTTGTCATTTTAGCGGATTCATATTACATTTGGTTCCAGTGGAATGATATTGATGTTATTTGTGCATAAGATTTTAATTATATTTTTGTAATATTTAAATTTATGTATTGTGAAAAAAATCGTACAGAAGCAGCTGGGATTTCCATTCCTGACATTCAGTCGATTGTTGGAATTCTTCCTCAGCCTGGTACTTCTTCGACTAGGTATGACATATACATGCCATTCCTGGATTGAAGCTTTCTGTTAATAATCTTGTTCCTTCCAAAATATTTTCTTCTCAGATTCACAGAATGTTTGCCTGTTATCCACAGTACTAACTCAACTCCATAAAAAAAGCTAGGAAAATGTTATAAGCTAAGGATGAATTTTATTGTTATGCAATTATAAATGTGCAATGTAAAATATGGCTCACTATGTGTTATTTGAATGTTAGAAGCCTTAAACCACTTGCGTTTGTTGAGTTATGTTGGTATTAACCCACTTATTCACCCTGGACTCCAGTGTTTCTACTTGAGAAATTGACTCAAGTAGAAAGGCGAGCAATTAATCAAATGTTAAAGATTCTTTTTTCGAGTATCAACACCTTACCAGTCACCAGCCATGATAGTGTGGTACACTGATGTGGTCCTATATATATTGCTGGTACCAGTTATATTAAAAGAAAAATAAAAAACAGGAAAGACATACCTCTCCTCTTCTTCCTCTTCTCCTTCTCCACCTTCTTACCCTTTCTGAGTGCCATCTGGCTGGTACATAACAGACCATCCAGGGACCATTCAATTTTTTTTGTCTTTTCGGTCATAAATGAAACACGTGATTTGAAAACTAAATTTTATGTGTTGACTTATTCACTATCTTTTTCATGCTAATCAATACTTTGCTTTTTACCACTTCATTCAGAAGATATTGATAGAAATTGATGTAATCACTCACACCAGTTACGTGGTTGGCTCCCTTATTCTTCAAGGTGGACTTGAGGATCTAAACACAAAAATATTCAAGTCTTCGTTTTCATTCTTGCACTAGCAGAAATGATTCCTCTTTTTTTAAAAATCAACCTATGCTTGTCTATTTTTGTGTGCCTTATATCAGTAAGATGTTTCTCACATGGTAAGTAATTGACTTTACTGCAGAGTGCTGGTTGCATATGAGAAGGGATTACTAATTCTTTGGGATATTCACAAAGGACAAGCTGTTACCACCAGAGGTCATACAAACCTGCAATTGAAAGGTGCAGAGGGCCCTGATTCTCTCAGTGAGACTAGTGATCAGCTTCAAAGCAATGCAGCCAACCATGATGGAGACAATGAAATTTGTTGTCTTTGCTGGGTATCTACTAACGGTTCAATTGCTGCTGTGGGTTACATGAATGGTGATATACTATTGTGGGACTTCTCAGATAGTTTCTCAGTAAAAGGGCAACAACCCCAGATATCATCCAGTAATGTGATTAAGCTGCAGTTGGCATCAGGAGACCGCAGGCTCCCAGTCATTGTCTTGCACTGGTCTGCTAATTGTAAAGGAAATATCGATAAAGGAGGGCAGCTTTTTATCTATGGTGGTGATGAGATTGGATCTGAAGAAGTTTTAGCAGTTTGTTTATTTTCACTTTCTGTAGTTTTTTTTGTCTTATTATATAAGTAAAACTGACTTGACCATTCATCTCATGATATATTTAGAATAAGTTTCTTTGGTTCAGAGGCTTTCTATTTTGTTGTGGAACTGGCATTTATACTATCAGTTCGCTGATTTATTTTAGTTTTTATAAACATAATCAAGGGAGACACAACATGAGCATATTTGCTGACTAAGAAACTTTATTTATGGAAATTGGCTTTGTTCAACCACTATGTTGATTTTATGGTATCTAGATCCTAGAGCAAAGACAAACTTATATAGTGTAGATCGAGATATTTTCCTTTTCTTTTTTTGTCCTTTTGTAGTTTGGTTTACTAGATTATTTATACCGACATTTGCTGTACCGCCCGAGTCGGTATGGTACAAGCAGTATGAACTGGTCTGACTGGTGACCGAGATGTGGATCGCCTGAGTTCCTGTCGGCATGCCCTAGTGTATCGTGTGCCAGTACATTGGTATAGACCGGTACATACTGACCTGACAAATCACCGAGATGGGTCCAGTACCTGAAATAGCGAACCCTAATTTGTAAACTCAAAAGTCCTTCACTTTCTTTAAATATGTTCATCTGTGTTACTTACATACTTTATTTTGCATTTAGTTAATTGTTCAGGTATCTGCTTTTTTTCTTGTTCTTGACATGTCTAAATGTTTGTAAATTGTACTGAAGTTCTCATGTCTCTAGATATTAAAGTGGTGTCATATAACATACTAGATCATGTGTCAAGATTATAATGACACAAAGTGTGACTCTTTTAGAAGGTTAAGTGACTATAAAGAGGAACTTGTCAAATTTCTTTGGAATTTTGAAAAAATTGTGTGTTAAGTTTATTGCCGAATAAAAAAGCCAAATGCACTCAAAATCTTCCCCGGTAAACTTAGTCATCATTTTCCTCAAAAAAATCTTGGAGATATTAATAGTTGGAAAAGGGGATGATTACAGCTATGTTTCCTTGTGAGATTCATGACATACTCAACAGGCAGATCTAATAAAGATAGTCTTATGGAATGTTTGGATTTGTTTGTACTTTGTAGAATTTTGGTAAGTGCAAATATGGCCTTCATGGTTCATCTTTTTTTTGGAATATTATGAAGGCCAGGGACAAAATTGCTTCTGCATGAAGATGGAAGAGTTGAACACTAGGATTTAAATAATTAATTGGCACACATAAGTCATCATCCTAAGCAACTTTGAAAAACTAACAGTGTCAAATGCCTCAATTTCATTTATTTTTATGTCCTTTTATCTTCAGTTAACTAACTTCATCAACCTCACCTATTATGTGAACGTAAAAGATGATCCATTCAACATCAACATTTCAGGTAGATTTAAAAAAAATGAGGCATGATCCTTTGTGCACTAAGTGATAGTATTGGCACCGTTTACAGGTTGGTTGTTGACAAAGTAATGAAATAAGCTTGGGTTTTAAGATTCCTAGAGCCTAGGTAATAAGAACGTTGCTTGAAGTTTAATGTGTTAAATACTTAAATGTTTCTATAGCTGGAGAATATGTGTATTCTGTCTAGATAGATTAGATTATTCCTTTCTAGTAAAGCTTTTATTTTTATGTAAAAGAACTCAACAATATGAGGAGATTCATATGACATATTGCGAAGTAATTTCTATTTATCAATTATTTAAATTATTTTCTCTGCAGGTTCTGACTCTTGAATGGTCCTCGGGAGTGGAGACTGTAAAGTGCATCTCACGTGTGGATCTTAATCTTAATGGATCCTTTGCAGACATGATCCTGATCCCTGATGTTGGTGCATCGGATAAAAATTCCACTGCTGCTCTTTTTGTATTGACAAACCCAGGGCAAATAAATGTCTATGATGGTGCTGTGTTATCAGTGTTAAAATCTGAGGGAAATCATTCTGCTCAAGCTGAAAATTTTCCACTAGTTGTACCAACCATCGATCCATGTATGACTGTGGCAAAACTTTGTCTGCTATCCAAGGGCAGTGCTTCCAAGGTTTTGTTTAAGGTACTTAATCTAAATTTAGGTTTGAATTTGTAATAATCCTTATATGGCTCGTTCAACCCTTGCATTTTCTTTAGAAATTTTATGCTAGAACAACACGTTCGTCTACTCTTTCTGCGGGCACAAAGTGGCCTTTGACTGGTGGGGTCCCTCCTGAAATGTCCTATGAAGATTATGAGGTTGCAAAATTATTTATAGCTGGTTATCAAGATGGATCCCTTAGAATATGGGATGCGACGTATCCGATTTTAGGACTTATGTATGTGTTAGAAGGAAAGGTTTGTGCCTCAACATTAAATAGCAAAAAACCTGTGAAGATTTTGTCGATGCTAGAACTAATGCTATTTAATGACAGCTGCCAGTGATTCAAGTGGATGGTGCGTTTGCAGCAGTATCAGCAGTCGCCCTTTGCTCGTTAAGTATGACCTTGGCTGTTGGTGATGAACGTGGTCTGGTTAGATCAGTCTCTTATTTGTATTTTCTTTTAAGTTGTAAAGAGCAATTTTTGCTTGATTGTGACTCTTTTCTCATGTGATTATATAGGTTCGCATCTATAAGCTTCAAGAAAACACAAATGGTTCAAGTTTTCAATTTGTGACCGAGACTAACCATGAAGGTAATATCTTCCTGCAACCCAATTTCTAGCAAATTTCTTTAATATTAACTGAAAATTCTGGCATGATTCAAAATTCATTTTAGTGTTTCTTCTTATATCTTGATATTTAAATCAAATTTTTAATAATCATGACATGGATAGAATTTGAGTGAAATATGGAAGCAAATATACAGATATTCATCTTCCTGAGCAATAGTATAATTATGATAGATCTTCCTCAGGACCTGGAGGATGCAGAAACCATCTTTAGTCATAT